>NC_134852.1:113578567-113879505 GCF_049852395.1 Peromyscus maniculatus bairdii
TCATCTCATCCCTGAAATTGTGACTGTAGTCCACTCCTGGTTGCCAAGCTGCAGCCTGCTTACTCTGTTGATTTCTTTTGGTCCGGCCTCACTGTGGCTGCCCAGCTCTCCATCTCTGCTTCACGAACCTTTGGACAGTTATCCTTGAGGGCTGTTCCTTTTGCCTCCACAAAGGAGCTGCCCTTTCCAGGATTATTGCTCAGCAGAGCTGCCCATTTTCACTCTCATCCTCATTTTCATCTGGAAGTTTGGGAAGAGAGACTGTTCCTCCCCATACTTATGGAGAGGACTGGAATGGGTTGGGGAAGATAGGGGTTGCTATAGTTTCATGCTCTGAGGTCTAAGCAGAGGGCAGTGGGGAGGAAAGGGTGGGTAGTACCTGCATTCACCTGGCCTGTTCACTGCTTAATTTTCTTTTGCACCATGCACCAGAGGATCATCTCTAAAGGCAAACAGGCTCTCTAGTAAGGTTAGTAGCTTGGGATGGGAGTCCAAGGCAGCCTAGCCTTTGGGGAGGGATAACTCTGGCCTAAAAGGTCTCCGAAGTTCAGGGAGGGAAGGTGAGCTTGCCTTAATGGACCTTTTCCCTCATATATCTACTAAGGCTTTCTCCTAGGTTCTTACTTTTCTGTGGGATTCTTAGCATTTAATTGATGAGGGAGGCTCAGAAGGATGAGGATTAAAAACAAGTTCAGGACTGTGGGCCAGGAGAAGTGAGACTGGGAGGTCCAAGCTTTTTTATCTCTTTTCCTTGGTGCTATAAAGATAGAAATTGCTAGGATCCTTATCTCCTCAGTTTAAAAGAGCCACCATTTTTAGTGTGGCTTCTCAGAATGTCTTGATAGTTTCTAGGTGGTTTATGTTTATGAGGAGGACTGTTAAGTGCTTAGAGAAACAAGGACACTTTTTTATTGTGTAAGATGTAGTCCTGGCCTCAAACTTGCTATGTAGTTAAGGGTAATCTTGACTCCTGATCCCCCTGTCTCTACTTCCCAGTTGCTGGGAGTATAGGTGTGTGGTACCACATCTGCTTTTTGTTTAGTTTATTTTGTTTTTGAAACATGGCAATCCTATGTAGCCCTGACTGTTCATCCTGGAACTCACTATGTATGTACAGAAGGCTGGCCTTGGATTTGGGATAGTTCTCCTGCCTTAGCCTTCTAAGTACTGGGATTACAAATGTGCATTTGGTGAAGATACATTTAGATAGAAGCAAGGACCAGTGTCAGATGTATAAAGCCAAATAGAAGACTGAATATTTATAGACAGTAGATTATGTGGCAGAAGCAGTATTTGTAGTAGAGGAGCTGGAGCTAGTATTGTTCCCTTTCCACCTGCAAACAGGAAGGTACTGGCCCATGGAACTGCTGCTCGATTAGTTGTTCCCTGAGAAAGAAACCCACAATAGCTATGAGCCAACCCCCTTACTTTTGCCTGTTTCAGAAGGCTGATGCCCTTCCTAACCTTTGACCCCTGGCTTCCATCTTACCTGGTCCTATGTTTCCTCTCCTACTCTTCTAACTCATATGTTGATACTTTTCCTTTGGCCTTCTCCTCTGCCTCTGTTGTGAGCTCTCAGGCCTCTAGGAAAGTGAAGGAGAATTCAAGATTAACAGGGTGTCTTAATATTCACCCCTTTGTTGTAGAGGCAGGAGCAGTGGCATCGGGGATTTGCTCATGGCCTTCCTGGGCTCAGCTAAGCCCTTAAAGGGTTTCTAGTCCTTGAACTAGAATCTGTGTATATGTCCAGTGTGTAATGGCATGGTCCCATAATTCAGACCTGCAAAGAAAGCCTCTTATGAGCGGTCCCATATTGGCCTTGCAGTTTGGCTGGCTTCATTGCCTTTATTTCTACAGTACGTTGCAGTTTCCAAGTGCTTTGTTAACATTTTTGTTCCTCCCAACAGTCTTGTGAGATAATTAGTTTGATATCATCTTCACTGGGCAAAAATTGAGGCTCAGCAAAGATAGATGATTTATCTAAGATCACACAGAAGGGAGTGAGCTCTTTTCAACCCCTGTACCTTTAAAGGCCAATGTTCTATCTTCCTATGCCTCTCTACGTTCTCCCTGTCAGCAGAGCTCTGAAACAAACCCCACACTTCCTGCTTTGATTTGAACTCTGCAGAACTTCTCCATGACCTCCTATAAATCCTGTGAGAGGGTAGGAAGAGGGATTGTTTGCAAGGCTGTTCTAACTTCTCCTCCCCAGCCTTGGTCAGGTGTGCTGACTGCATGTGTCCTGTTCTTTGGAGCCTGGCCCAGACTGCATGTATCCCAGGTGTGATGGAATTAAGTGGGGGAGGAAGGCATGGAAAATGGTAATTCAGAGCAACATGCAGCTTCGATAGTAGCTTAGGGTTGAGTCCTAGGGAACTTTACCAGCTATGGGAAGGCGGATTATTTAAGAGGATGCCTATGGAATTTGAACCTATGGTTTCTATCAGTGTAGCACCTTGGTATTCATCAGGGAAGGGTCCCAGCCATTGTAAAACTGTTTGCCTGATGATGATGGTATATAATAACATTTGTTTTTGTTTCTTTTTGTTTGTCTCGTTTCATCATTGTTCCCTTTCTCCTGTTTCTACCCACTTTCCCTCTCTATAATCCTACTTTTCCTCTCTTTCTTCTCCCCCTTTTTGCATTTCCCTATATTCTATATTCCTTTTTCCCTTCTGTCCTATATCTTTCAGGGATTTGACCCATTCCGATTCGGAGTCCTCCCTCCACATGAGTGACCGCCAGCGTGTGGCTCCCAAGCCTCCTCAGATGGGCCGTGCTGCAGATGAGGCTCTCAATGCCATGCCTTCCAATGGCAGCCATCGGCTGATTGAGGGGGTCCATCCGGGATCTCTGGTGGAGAAACTGCCCGACAGCCCTGCTCTGGCCAAGAAGGCATTGCTGGCGCTGAACCATGGCCTAGACAAGGCCCACAGCCTGATGGAGCTGAACCCTTCAGGCCCACCTGGTGGCTCCCCACTTTTGGATTCTTCCCATTCTCTTAGCCCCAGTTCCCCAGACCCAGACACACCATCACCAGTTGGGGACAACCGAGCCCTGCAGGGTAGCCGAAACACACGGATTCCCCACTTGGCAGGGAAGAAGGCTGTGGCTGAGGAGGATAATGGTTCTATTGGTGAGGAGACAGACTCTAGCCCAGGCAGGAAGAAGTTTCCCCTCAAAATTTTTAAGAAGCCTCTTAAGAAGTAGGCAGGATAGGGTGGCAGTGTGGAGACAGCCTGTCCTTCCCTGGGTCTTCTGCCTCCCCCCTTCCTTTCTTTGAGATATCTGGCCCCTAGAGTGGGGCATGGAGGGGCTGGCCCAGGGGCCTGGGCACTGTACATACCTGCCCCACTCATTCTCGGTCCTTCATCATTATTTATTAACTGACCACCATGGCCGGCCTGCCCTGAAATCCTTCCTTCCAACCATGGCTGCTGTCACACCCTCTCCACTCCAGTGCATGTCTTAGTGCTGTCCCCTCAGTTCCCAGCTCCACCATCTCTGCTGTCCCAGTTTTGAGGTTTGGTTTTGTTTCTGTCTCCTGCTTTCAGGCTCCTCTCCCCCATTAGTCCCCAACTTTCCTAGCAGCTGTGGGGAAGATGGGAGGAGTAACTTCCGACACCTGTACCTCAGATCTATTCATCCTACTCATAAGTCTGCTGCCCTAGACTAGGCCAGGGTCCTAACCTCTGGGGTTTGTTCTGTGGAAGTATGGTGGGCTGGAGGGAACCTCATCCTGGAGCTCATTTGGATCTCCAGGGCTCCATTCAGGGAGTGAAGCAACTCCCAGGGAACAAGTCACCAGAGTCGAGGAGAGACCAGGCTTGTATTGATGGGGGAGACGTCTCTTAGTTGGAAGATGAGTAGATGCCAAAGCTGTGGGCTGTAAGGCACTTGCCATCTCTCTCTTGCCCTGCCCACTCCTGCCTTCCTCTTACCTCTGCTCCCCTCTATTGCAGGAGTGTATCTCTTAAGAGGTGCTGCCCTGACGCTCCTCAAGCATCAGTACTGCTGGGGCTCAGGACAACCAGCTCCCCTGGCTATGGGAGCCACAGTCATGACACAGGGCTCTTGTGGAGCCCTGGGCAAGGATGTTGTATTTGAACCAAAAGACAAACGGTTTTAAAGTAAAAAATAATAAAGCAAAAATCAATAAATCTCCTGAATTTCCCAAGTGCCTGCACAGCATCCTCCCTTGTCAGACTCCATTTTCATGTTACTGCATAGCCCGGGCCAGAGACTCAAATGGACACAGCTGTTGGGGAAGGGGTGGTGAAGGGAGATGGTATGGATGTGAAGGCTGCAGTGTGTGACCACTTCTCTCCCCACGCCTCCCATCTTCCAGACAACTCTCTCCTGTACCTGGTTTTGCTATGGCTGTAAAGGTATTTTCCCTCTGCCCCATTCTGTCATGCCTTTACCCTGAGATCCTAATCTGGGCCTGGGTTGGGTGCAACTGGGGCTGGTCTTAGGCGGGTGCTAGGCTATAGACTGCCTTGTAGCCCCCTGGACACCCTCACATGGGTTTTTCTGTGTTATTTCATAAGATTCTTTGAAGTCCAATAAAGCATGTAGGAGATTTTAACCTCTGCTGGCTGTGACTCTCTGATTGTGTTCTCGGTGGCTTACAGAAAGGATGACGGGGCTGGTGAGGCGGGGGGCTGGTGAGGCGGGGGGGGGGGGGGGGGACGGGGGGACTGGTGAGACGGGGGGGGGGGGGGGCGCTGGTGAGACAACAAGGGGCTGATGAGGCAGCTCGGTGGGTCGGCACTGCAGTAAGCCTTACAGACTTGAGTTCCATCTCCGAGACCCACAGGGTGGAGGGACAGAACCAGATCTGAAAGTCTTGTCCTCTAATTTCCACACATGAACTGTGGTTTGTATGCACAGGGAGGGGCACAAGAAATACATTTTCTTTCCCTCCTGAGACAGGGTTTCTCTGAGTAGCCCAGGCTGTCCTGGAACTTGCTCTGTAGACCAGGCTGTCCTCAAACTCAGAGATCTGCCTGTCTCTGCTTTCCCAGGATAAAGGCATCCATGCCCAGCCTAAATGAATAAGTATTTTAAAAAACATAAAAGGGATAAAGAGACTATTCTTCATTTGCCAGGGGTGAATGAAACTCCAGTGCACATACCCAGAAACTCTCTGGCTGAGATACCTAATAGAATATAGGATATAGGATACCTAGGTAAATTTGAGTTTCAGGTGAAGATTTTTTAGTATAATCTTGTCTTACACAATACTTGGGATTCAGTTTTATTGATTAAATCTCAGTCTTATTTTTTTTCTTTTTTAAAAAAATTTTTGGACAGGGTCTTATGTATCCCAGGCTGGCCTTAAACTTGCCATGTAGATGAATCTGGCCTTGAATCCCTAATCCTCCTGCTTCTACCTCTCAAATCCTAGGATTACAGGTATATGCCACTCTACCGATTTAACAATTCTATTTCTGAGCCATCTTAAAGGGGGGGGGGAGTACACTTATTAATCATATGCCTGTGTGTGGATGTCAGAGGACAACTTGTGGTAGTTGGTTCTCTCCTTCTACCATATGGGCCCTGGGGCTTGGATTCCAATTGTCAGGCCTGGTGGCAAATGTCTTACTACCGCCTCAATGGCCCTATCTTTTTTTTTTTAAAGCATATATTCATTGAGTAAAATATATGAGTTTCATATTAGCATCTTCATGCATGTCTAGCAAGTACTTGGATATTATTCACTTCCTCCTCTCAACCTCATCCATTCTTAGGTCCATAAACCTATCATCTTAGTTTCTCCTCATTTCAGAAGAAATTAGGAAACAAATGAGTAATGGAAAATGGATTTATTTATAGTTTTGCCACCAGGGAGAAAAAATAACTCCAACCTTTTCTCTAACATGCTGGTCGTCTTTTACAGTTTATAGAAAACTATGAGCCAAGGCAAGAAGGTATGTAGCTCGCTGTGAGACAGTTTAATATACCTTTTCTGGGAGTGTGAGGAGGTCACTAGCTTTAGATGGCCTGCATTGTCTCAGTTCTCAGCAGTTCTCTTAGTATGGAGGGGGTCTCTCTTTAGAATTTTGCCAGGGCTCCAGACAATTCTCAAGTATGGGATCACTGCCACATTGGTGTCCTCTTTGTTATGGAGTAAAAACCCAGAAACCACTCAGGCCACCAAAGTTCCAAATGAGAGTCTGTGTTTAGCCAGTTGGTGACTGCCTGGAGAGAACCACTTCTCTCAGAGCAGCCTCAAATGCATAGTACAGGGAGTTTTTAAAGACAAAGAACAGAAAAACTACATTCTGGCTGGCAGTTGCAGGGGGAAGCCAGCAAACAGTTTAACAAGAGCCAGGAACATGCAGTTAGCCTGGGCGTTTAGGACCATGAGTTTGAGAACAGGGTTGAGTGCTTTCCCATGGGACTGTTCAGGGCAAGGAGTATGTTTTAGTTTGGGTTTTTATTGCTGTGAAGAGACACCATGACCCTGGCAACTCTTATAAAGAAAACAGTTAATTGGGGTGTCTCTCTCAGAGTTTCAGAGGTTCGGTCCATTATCATTGGGACAGGGCGCACGGCGGCTTGCAGGCAGATGTGGTGCTAGAGTAGCCAAGAGCCCTACATCTTGCAGTAACAGGAAGTCAACTGACAGTCACACTGAGGGAAATATGAGTAAAAGAGAACTCAAAGCCCATTCCCTCCCCAAGTAACATTCTCCAACAAGCCCACACCTCCTAATAGTGCCCCTCCCTTTGGGGAACCATTTTCTTTCAAATCGCCACAGGGTAGAAACCAAAGATGGCTTCAGCTGAGACAAAATGGAGAAACCTTTACCCTGTTAACACTTTTCCTCTTTCCAAATAATGCCCCTGCTTCAAGTTTCCTAAAAAATTATCTACCTATCTGTCTGTCTGTCTCTCATACAATACATCCTGACCTCAGTTCCCTTTCTCGACACTTTTCCCTTTCCCTCTTCTCCCCTCTTCCCCCAACCACTCCTCCATTTCCCTTCAGAAAAGTAGGCCTCCCAGGCATATCAGCCAAACACGGCATAACATGTAAGGTAAGACTTGCCACAAACCCTCATATCAAGAGTGCGCTATGCAACCCAGTAGAAGGAAAAGGGTCCTAAGGGCAGGCTAACGAGTCAGAGACACACTCCACTCCTACTGTTAGGCATCCCACAAAAACAAGCTAACAACCATAACATACATATCTCTATATCACCTAGAGCAGACCCATGCAGGCTCTGTGATTGTCACTTCGGTCTCTGTGAGCCCCTATGAGCCCTGCTTAGTTGATTCTGTGGACCATGTTCTGATGTCCGGGACCCCTATGGCTCCTACAATTCTTTCCCTTTTCTGTAGGGTTATCCAAGCTCTGAGGACCCGATGGACCTGATGGACAGCTCCAATCTGGTTTCTCCCTCTGCCTAATGTTTGGCTGTGGGTCTCTGCATCTGTCCTATCAGCTGCTGTAGGAAGCCTCTCTGAATGGGTTAGGTACCAATCTAGAGTTCTGGCGGCTGGCTCAAGTTTGGTGGATTTTTTTTTTTTTTTGAGAGAGAGAGAGTTTCACTGTGTAGCTCTGGCTGTCCTGGAACTCGCCTTGTAGATCAGGCTGGCCTCTAACTCAGAGATCCACCTGTCTCTGCTGGGATTAAAGGCATGCATCACCACTCCTGGGCTTGGTGGAGGTTTTTTTTTTTTTTTTTTTTTTTTTTTTGGTTGTTGCTGTTTAGGTCTGGATTCCACATGGGAGAAAACATACGACATTTGTCTTTAGGGACTTGGCTTATCATGATGATCTCCAGTTCCATTTTCTAGAAAATGACACATTTCCTAATGTCCTAATTCCTTTCTTGTGTACATACATCATATTTTCCCCTGACCACCCTGGTCTTCTAGCTTCAAGTAGGACTTCCTATGCAGTGTGAGCTGTGGGTGGAGATGGACAAGTTCTGGAGGGTACAAGAAACAAGTGAAAGGTTTTAGCAGAAGAATGTCACATACATTATTTTACAGAAGACAGTTTGTGTGGCCCCGATTAGTTTTTATACCTTCCTTGTATAAGTATAAAAATGGGATCGTCATTATTCTTTTATTTTTTTTTCACCTTTTTCTTTTTCCCCTTTTATTGAATATAGATTTTTTTGCTGTTGTTGTTTTTTTTGAGACAGGGTTTCTCTTCGTAGCTTTGGAGCCTGTTCTGGAACTCACTCTGTGGACCAGGCTGGCCTCAAACTCACAGAGATCCGCCTGCCCCTGGCTTCTGAGTGCTGGGATTAAAGACATGTACCGCGACGGTCCAGTGAATATAGATTTTTTTCTCACATAATATATCCTGATTATAGTTTCCCCTCCCTCTACTCCTCCCAGTTCCTTCCCATCTGGATCCCCCCTTTCTGTCTCTCACTAGAAAATAAGCTTCTAAGGGAAAATAATAATTTACTTTATTATTAATTTGTTAAGTATAATAAGATAAAACTAACACATCAGTACCGAACAAAACCAACAGAAGGAAAAGATCACAAGAGAAAAGCACAAGAGTCAGAGATCCACTTGTTTGCACACTCAGGAATCCCATAAAAACACTAAACTGGAAGCCATAATGCATATGCAGAGGACCTGGTGCAGACCTGCGCAGGCCCTGTGCATTCTGCCATAGTCTCTAAGTTCACATGAGCTTTGATCATTTGATTTCCAGTGCTTTGTTTCCTTGGTGTCCTCCATCCCCTCTGGCTCTTACATTCTTTGTGGCTTCTCTTCTGCGGGTTTCCTGAGTCCCGAGGGGAGGGATTTGATGGTGACATCCCTCGGGACTGAATGTTCTGTGTCTTGCTTTCTGCATGTCTGTTTTCCCTTAACGTGTTCAGTCATTAATACCATCTGGTGACAACTACCTTAGTGCTGATCCTAATCTCTACCACCATCCACAAAACAGTAGAAGCAAATGGATCTCCCTGCTTAAAAATTTCGCAGAACTCCTATTTCTGTAAGGCTAAAATCCAAATACCTGCGGCCTAGCCTGATTCTTCAATTCAGGAGTGCAGTCCCCGGCCTCTTAGCTGCCTCTGGTCTGCGGGGCGTAGGCTTTGGCGCCAACCAGACCGAAATCTTGGGGTTGCCAGAATTTAAAAAAAAAAAAAAGGTTCTGGGTTATGAAACGAAAAATACTTGGGGGCGGAGATTCCCTTTGCCCACACCCAACATGGCGGCAGGAGAACTCGGTTCCCGCCAGGTCCGCCTTCACCCAATATGGTAGAGAGAGCCGCAGTCTCCGGGACTCTGCCCACACCCAATATGGCGGCCGAGGGACGGGCTTGCTGACTTTCGCCTACTCGTTTTCGGCCCATTCAACTCCGGGCACTGGTAGCGTCAAGGACGTCATTCGCATTCCGTCGCGCTGCTTTGTGCGTCACGGGTGGCGGGAACGGGAAGGAGTTCGGATTTTCGATGATCCTCCCTTCTGGTGAGGAAAGTGCAGTCGGTCGCGCGTTTTCAGTCATTTCGGCGAGCGGCGCCTGCTCCAGACCTCAGATTCGACCGTCGGCGCCGTCCTTTCAGCGCTTCGGAGCTGCAAATTGCTCTCGAACCCCGCGGCACCTCAGCCACCAGCGCATTTCAGCCACCAGCGGCGATGCATGTCATCAAGCGAGGTGAGGAGTCCGTGGGGCTGAGGAGAGGGAGAGGGAAGCCCGGGCGCTGAGTCCCCAGCGGTTACTCACGCCAGCCCGCCCTCCGGCTTTCCCGCTCTTCTCGCCGCCGCTTCCCGCCCCGTCAGTCAGCTGGGCCCGCGTCTGTGCTCAGTCTGCCTCCATCTTTCTAACCTTAAGTGCCTTTGTGGTGGTGCGCCATTGCAGAGTTCCTCCCGGAACGGATTGTTGCCGAGCACCTTCCGAGGTGGCTTTTGGCCCCATTTTACAGAAGAGGTTTCAGAGACTGACGCAAAAGCCCTTCAGCTAGTAATCGTTGAGGCTAGAGTTGACTCATAGCTGATAACAGTTCTGTGTCTTTTTTAATTTCTTAAGGGGGGGAAAAAGCCCGGCATTGGTGGCGCACGCCTGTAATCCTAGCCCTCTGGAGGCAGAGCCAGGCGGATTTCTGTGAGTTCGAGGCCAGCCTGGGCTACAAAACGAGATCCAGGACAGGCACCAAAACTACACAGAGAAACCCTGTCTCGAAAACAAACAAACACACAAACAAACCAAAACAAACCCCCCCAAAACTCACAAAGTTGATGACAGGGCACAGGAGGAAATAAGGAAAGAAAAAACTTTGGACACCACAGGGTCACCTGCCAGTTTCCTGGTCTTTTGTGAGGTGGGAGTGTGGTATCTCTCTGCCCCTGAATTTTTTGGGGAGAGTTTTTTTCTTTCTTTCTTTCTTTTTTAATGTTGGTTTGTTTCTTGAGACAGGGTTGCACTATATATCATTGGCCTAGAGATTGCTATGTAGACCAGGCGGGCCTTGAATTTACAAAGACCTGCTTCCGCCTCCTAAATCCAACCAAACTAGTAAGATTAACCACAGAACCGTCTCCACAGACCCCCAAAGACAATCTCTTAGTGAACATTTCTTTTTGGTCAATTTCAAAAGTTAATTACACTTGAATATTTGATAATGCCAGTGTAATAACTGCTACTGCACACTGTGGTTTGATTCTTCAGATGGCCGCCAAGAGCGAGTTATGTTTGACAAAATTACATCGCGAATCCAGAAACTCTGTTATGGACTCAATATGGACTTTGTTGATCCTGTAAGTAAATGTAGTATGTCTCATGGATTCTTTGCTTCCTGTGATTTTGTGTGTCTCTTATCTCTAGACCTTCACTTAACTATACTTAAGTGTTAAATGTGAATTTATTGCCTGAAACTTTTCTTGACTTTGAGGTGTCCTTCGAGTTATCACTTTTCAGGGAGCTCTGAATGTGAACAAAGAGCAGTTGATCTGACCACTGTTGAGGCATTGAATTTATCCTGTTCTGCTTCCTGTGTTCCTCGGAGTTTTAGCCACACAGTATGGAAATTGGTTATGTATCTGCATCTAGAATTAAGAGTGGGGTGTATCTTATTCTTTTAAGATTCTCTAACAATTTTATACATATGTATTTATGTATATACATTTATACATACATATATTAAATACATTTTTATCATCTTTTCCCCAGTGTCCTCTTATCTCCTTCTCACCAGATCTCTTCTCCATAAGTCCTTCTAGTACTCTGTGTGTTTGTGTGTGAATATGTGTCTGTCTGTGTGTTTTTGTGTGTGAATATGTGTCTGTCTGTGTCCTGGTCTGTGTGTTTTTGTGTGTGAACATGTGTCTGTCTTTGTCCTGGTCTTCATTTACTTAGGGCTGCTTGTATGAGCAGGAATCTGGACTTAATTTACCTGATTGAGCAAGGGCAACTTACCAGTGATTGCATCCCTGAGGAATTTGACTCCTCCAGCAACCATTAACTGGACAGCAAAGGGTAGGGCCCTATGAGTCCATCCTCCACTCAATGATGAAATACTGATGGGCCCAATCTTGCAGAAATCTTGTGCAGATAACCACTGCAACTGTGAGTTCATGAATTTTTTTTTTTTTTTTTTTTTTTTTGTTTTTCGAGACTGGGTTTCTCTGTAGCTTTGCGCCTTTTCCTGGAACTCACTTGGTAGTCCAGGCTGGCCTCGAACTCACAGAGATCCGCCTGGCTCTGCCTCCCGAGTGCTGGGATTAAAGGTGTGTGTCACCACCGCCCGGCCGAGTATTTTTTTTTTTTAAGAATTATTTTATGTCTCTGTGAGTGTCTGCTACATGTATGTGGGTGCCCAAAGGGACCAAAAGTTGTTGTTGGATCCTGTGGAGCTAGAGTTATAGGCTATTATGAGTCACCCATGATGTGTGTTGGGAACCTAACTTGAATCCTCTGGAAGAGCAGTATGCACTCTTTTTTTTTTTTTCTTCCAAGATAGAATTTCTCTGTGTAACAGCCCTGGTCTTCCTGAAACTCTCTTTGTAGACCAGGCTGGCCATGAATTCATAGAGCTCCACCTGCCGCCCAAGGGCAGGGATTAAAGATGTGAGTCACCAGTATGCACTCTTAACTGCTGAACCATCCCTTCAAACCTCGTGAATATATCTTATTCTTGTTAGAGCCACAGTGTGACATTTATCTAATTAGGTACTTGATAAATGTTTAGTTAGCCAAGTGAGAAAGTGAGAAAATAGTTTTGTACTTTAAAGTATATTTATTATAAGTCTACACATTTTGGACTTCCAGATACTAATTAAAATAGTCAAATGTTAATATTGGGATGAATCTGAGACCTCATCCTATTTCATCTTCTTTGTTTTGTAGCTAAGGCAGGTCCAAAGAGAGAGGAGAGGACTGATTGAAGTCACTGGAAGTGCAATAAGAAACAAGTGGAGTTCCTTGATTCTTAGATATTCAGTTGCCTCATCTAACAACACATGTCCACGTGCAGGGATGCCTTAGCGGATTACAGCTTCCCAGGGCAGAACCTGTTGAAAAGGTCTGGATGCGCCCGGCGTTGGTGGCGCACGCCTTTAATCCCAGCACTCGGGAGGCAGAGGCAGGCGGATCTCTGTGAGTTCGAGGCCAGCCTGGGCTACCAAGTGAGCTCCAGGAAAGGCGCAAAGCTACACAGAGAAACTCTGTCTCAAAAAACCAAAAAAAAAAAAAAAGAAAGAAAAGGTCTGGATGCTATTAGATGTGGCACATGGATTTTATGCTAGACCAAGTTCTGATTGTTTACCACATGCATCAGAAACTATATGGATTTCACACTTACCTCTTGAGTCAAGAAAACAATTAGAAGCAAACTAGCTTAGCTGTGTTATAAATACAATCACAGTAACCACCTACATTCACTCATACTGCCTTTGAAGGAGATATGCTTTGGCCAACTTTACTAGTTAAGCTGTTTTATTTAATAGATTTAGTAAATATGTAGACACAACTTTGAATTTATTTTTCTTTAAAATGTATGATGGGCTTTGTAAATACAAGACCCTGAGTTTGGATCTTCGTACCAATGTGGAAAAGCCAGTATGGTATAGCAGTATGTGTTACCGCAGCTCTTGGCACACGAAGAAAGGGCCAGATCCCAGGTGCATATCAGAATGTCAAGCTCCAGACTCAGGGAAACACTGCCTCAAAAAAATAAGTCAGTTGTCACAGTGAGACCTTTCTCCATAGACTTTTCATGCTGTCTCCTCTGATCATGTGTGCTTTGTGCTTGTAGGATTTTTTTGTTGTTGTGTTTGCTTTTTTTTCCTTTATTCTTTGTACATTTATGCTTACTACTGTGCAAGAAAATATTTATAATCAATTTCAATTAAAACATTCTTATAGCCGCCCAGTGGTGGCGCACGCTTTTAATCCCAGTACTTGGGAGGCAGAGCCAGGCGAATCTCTGTGAGTTCGAGGCCAGCCTGGTCTACAGAGAGACATTCAGGACAGGCACCAAAACTACACAGAGAAACTCCTGTCTCAAAAAAACAAAACAAAACAAAACAAAACAAAACAAAAACAAAAAACCTGACACTAATTCTAATTTTATATGTATAGGATACATTTTCAGTAGTTTTGTTGTTGGCTTATGGATTCTTATTACATTGGGATGAATAATGTTTTTCAGATGAGGAGAGTATGTTATAACTTTGGTTGTCTTAACTGTAGCTGAAGTTTTTCTAGTCCTACCTGGCTCACAGTCAGGACAAATCTCTCTCACCCGTCAGTCCTGCAGCCACTCAGACCCAACCAAGTAAACACACAAAGACTTATATTGCTTACAAACTGTATGGCCATGGCAGGCTTCTAGTTAGCTGTTTCTATTAATCTATAAGTTGCCATGTGGCTTGTGGCTTACCAGTATCTTAACATCTTCTCATGGCGGCTGGCAGTGTCTCTCTGCCTCAGCCTTCCACTTCCCAGAATTCTCCTCTCTGCTTGTCCCACCTATACTTTCTGCCTGGCTACTGGCCCATCAGTGTTTTATTTATTAACCAATCAGAGAAACACATTAAACATACAGAACATCCCACAGTACTTCACTACTTTTTCAAGGAGGCTATTGTTTCTTGGAAAAAGCCGAAATAACTGTTGGTTTTATTTTGTAGGCTCAGATCACCATGAAAGTAATCCAAGGCCTGTACAGTGGGGTCACCACAGTGGAACTGGATACTCTGGCTGCAGAGACAGCGGCAACCTTGACTACGAAGCATCCTGACTATGCCATCTTAGCAGCAAGGATTGCTGTCTCTAACTTGCACAAAGAAACAAAGAAAGTGTTCAGTGGTATGTCTGGAGTAACGACATTAGAAAGAATTTAATATTGTCATAAAGTTGTAGGAATAATAATTACATAAGTTTCAAAGATTATTTTAAAAAACAGTATACAGTTCAGTGTAGAGTGGGAACTAGAACTTCCTGCTTCTCCGTGTAGCTGACCTACTGTATGAAATTATGTGTGTCTGTGGTGAATGTTGAGACAGGGTCTCATGTAACCCAGGATGCCTGCAAACTCAGTTTGTAACCAAAGCCAGCCTTGAACTCCTAATTCCCTCTCTTGTCTCTATTCCCTAAGTTCTGGGATTATACGTATATGT
Organism: Peromyscus maniculatus bairdii; assembly: GCF_049852395.1. Classification (NCBI taxonomy): domain Eukaryota; kingdom Metazoa; phylum Chordata; class Mammalia; order Rodentia; family Cricetidae; genus Peromyscus; species Peromyscus maniculatus. The sequence continues at coordinate 113,593,169 of NC_134852.1, forward strand.
CATCATTCTGGCTCGAGTTTCTGTTCTTTTTAATTTTTAATTATGTTTGCCTATTTTGTGTGTGTGTGTGTGTACAAATGTGTACCGCAGTATGCATATGAAGGTCAAGGGACAACTTATGGGGGTCACTTCCTGGGATAGACCTCAGGTCATCATCAGGTTTGGTGGCAAATACCTTTACCTGCTGAGTCATCTTGCTGATCTAAGTTTTTGTTCTGAAAGAACAAAAAAAAAAAATGACAAGAAGTGACTGTAATTTCTTCATTTCCTTCCTCCTACCCCCTTTTTAGCTGTGTATCAGAGCCGCTTGGGAATTGCTGTTAAGCTATAAGGGCTTATATTCATTTCTTTGAAAGACTTTCTTTTATATATATAATGTATTATTCTGTGGGTACTCAACAGAAGTATATTTGTTGAGTATTTTCTCTGCTAGGCACCAAAGTGGGTTGGTGTTAAAAAAAACAAGGATTGAGAGCCACTGTTTTAAAATAGCCATTAGGTGGTTTTGACTTTCCTTTTTATCTTTTCTCAGATGTGATGGAGGATCTCTACAATTACATAAATCCACACAACGGCAGACATTCTCCCATGGTGGCCAGTTCAACGCTGGATATTGTTATGGCCAATAAGGATGTATGTACAACATTTTTTCTGGTAGAAATTTATTTATTTATTTTAATAATGCATTTAAGGCTGGGCGCTGGTGATGTACTCCTTTAATCCCAGCATTCAGGCAGAGGCAGGCGAATCTCTGAGTTAAAGGCCAGCCTGTTCTACAGAGCAAGTTCTAGGACAGTCAAAGCTACACAGAGAAATGCTGTCTTGAAAACAAACAAAACAATACATTCAAGAACATTTAAACACTACAAAAGACATTGATAAAAACTAATTCTCCTGCTCTAGATTCTGGTTTTCTTTAGCAGAAGCAACCTCATTTAAGCATTTTTTAAAAGATATTTATCTGGAGCTGTTCTGTGTATATAGTGTGTGTGTGTGTGTGTGTGTGTGTGTGTGTGTACACTATATTAGGCGTACTGTTCTCACTGTTGCTATTTTCACTTAGAACTATAACTCATCATCAGCATTTAAGAACTTACCTCATTTATCCTATCAGTGGCATAACATTCCATTTTATAGATTATTTTCATTATACCCATGAGAATCCCTCTATTGGTGAAAGTTTATTTTCCATTTTTCACTGCAGTAATAGCCTTCCTTGTATGATAGACATATCGGTGTTTTGGTAGAAACCAGTTTTAACATTAAGTAACAGAAGATTAGTTGGCTGGCTCTCTAAGTATGTAGCAGCTATTAAGGAGACGTAAAAGAAAAGTGGCCATTTGTAAGTTACTTATAATATAGTCTTTCTTCCCAGCCCCCTTTTTCCTTCGAGATTTTCTTTCTTTAGATTTTATTTTTATTTTATATATGTGGCTGTTTTCCTTGCATGTGTTTATGTGCACCATATAAGTGCTTGGTGCCCACAGATGCTAGAAGAGGGTCTTGGATTCTCTGGGACTTCCACAGTTACACATAGTTCTGAGCCACAGTGTGGGTGCAGGGATTTGAACCGTGGTCCTCTGAAAGAGCAGCTGTGTTCTTAACCGCAGAGTCTTCTCTCCAGCCTCTCTGCACAAGAGCTAAATGTGTAGCCCTGGTGAACCTGGGACCCGCAGCAGTCCTCTGTTCTCTGCCTTTGGAGTGCTTTTGCAGGCCTGCGCCCACACCTGGCCCTCTGTATAAGTTAAAAACAGATAACAGGAGCAAAACTGAGCCTAAAAGTAAATATTGGAAAATAAACAAATTCTTATAGTCTAGTACCTCGGTTCTTCACTGATCATTCTAGCCCATACCTGGTTCTGATTACAAAAATGCCCTTCAAGGTTTGACAGTAAGAGGGAACCGGGTTTCAGATAGTGCGACTGATCAGATCACACCTAATTACTTTTGTTTTCTTTTAAATGGCTTAATAACCTACCAGAGCACTTTAACAATGACCAATTTTATAAACTCTTACTGCTGCAGTGGTAATTTACTTTAGATCTGTTAAAGGACCATGGATTTTCAAAGCCTATAAACTGCTTTCTGTATGCTTGTAACGCATATTTATTCCGTTCCGTTTAAAGTGGGTTCATTGTCAAACCAAAAATACGCAGCCGAAAGTGGTGGTACGTGCTTATGACCCTGGCAGGAAGCAGAGTCGGGACGGGTCACGCAAGTTCAAGACCAGACTACCGGTCTACTTAGTGAGTCCAGGCTAGTCAGGGGGACACAGCAAGCTTCTGTCTCAGAAGTAAATGAAGCCAGGTGCACACCTTTAATCCCAGCACTCGGGAGGCAGAGGCCGGAGGATCTTTGAGTTGGAGGCCAGCCTACCTGGTCCACAGACTGAGTTCCAGGACAGCCAGGGCTATACAGAGAAACCCCATCTTGAAAAAAACAAACAAAAAATTTAAATAAATAAGTGTGCACACGTGCAATAAAGTTAAAAAAATATGAAAAATATGAATTAGTATCTGGTACCACTATTTTAATATTTACTAGTATGAAAACATGTTTAAGGACGATCATAGAGTCACTTTTATGCTCATGTTCTTTCAAATTTGATAGAAACATAAGGGGAATTTGGGAAATTAATCACACAGTGTAAGTTCTCTAGTTTTTAAATAATTATATTTTAAAGTTTTACATTTTTTGTGGTGTTAAGGATGGAACCTAGGACCTTGTGCATGCTAATGCTCTGTCACTTAGTCCCTGGCCCACACTCTTGGGTACCTGGTTTAAAGTCTAATTAGGGTTCAGTTCATAGAGTTCCCCGTCCCTCTGCCTTTCAGTGTTTGATTTCTGTCTGTAAGAGTAAAGACAGTGCTGTCTCTTTGGTTCCTATATTAGTTTTAGTTCTGGAGTCAGCTAAAAACGTATTCGAAGTTGTGAAAGTCGGTCTTATTATCTTAGTTATGGATTCTTTTTTATTCCCTTCAGCGCCTGAATTCTGCCATTATCTACGACCGAGATTTCTCTTATAACTACTTTGGCTTTAAGGTAAGTAAATAATGGGTTTTAGATATGTGGGTGTTCCTCCTTAAATCCAGAAGTATAGGGTTTTATGTTTGATGATTGAGTTTGGATGTTCGTGGTTATGGTAGGATTATGGTAGTGGTGAAACTTTAAAATAAGCAAAAACAGCTTATTCATTAATATCTTTGAACATTCCAAATATTACTTGTGGATTATTTTAAAAATTACTTGGATAATCTGTCACAATTACTCCATAGTCTACTATTTTTGCAATAACTATGGATCCCCTACTCTGCGAATGTTTGTCTGTTGTGTTGCTTACATAATGTAGTAACTAAGAACAGGAATATTTATATCAGACCAACTGGGTTCAGCTTTCCCATTTCCCATTCATAAGCTCTGCAGTCAGTTCCCTCCTTAGAATGGGGATAATATTAGATTCAGCATGCTCTTCTGGAGATTGATTATGTTGCTTGGGTTAGTGCCTAGTCTCTTACAAGCACTGCACAGATGTTAACACATCATGCTGCTGCTGCTGCTGCTGCTGCTGCTGCTGCTGCTGCATACCACAGCCTGTAGCGTTGTATGCAAGCGGGCCTTTCCCAGGAGTTTGCATGTAATCTCTGCTGAAGCAGAGCAGCCAAGTGATAATCTACTAGACTGTGGGTAGAAATGGTAGATGTTATCCTTTTATTTAAAATGATAAGATTGAGAGATTTCATCAGATCACCTTACTATAAATTACATATCCACTGTGTATTTAAAAACGTGAGAATTCTTAGGTGACTTTGCTCTTCTAGACACTGGAGCGGTCCTATTTGTTGAAGATCAATGGAAAAGGTAAGAAACGAAAATTTATGTTAGCTTTTCTGTTCATTACGTTGAATGTAGAGCTTTGCACTATTAACCTTAACATTTCTATTTAGACTCCAAATAACACTTTAAAACATATATTGCTTTTGGGGCTGTAGAAATGGCTTAGCAGGTAAGAACCTAGCTGCGGGCAGTGGTGGCGCACACCTTTAATCCCAGCACTCAGGAGGCAGAGCCGGGCATATCTCTGTGAGTTCGAGGCCAGCCTGGTCTACAGAGTGAGATCCAGGACAGGCACCAAAAGTACACGGAGAAACCCTGTCTCGGGGGAAAAATAAAAGAACCTAGCTGCTCACAACTATCTAACAGCAGTTCTAGGGGATCCAGGGTCCTCTTCTGGTCTCTGTGGGTACCAGGCATGCACATAGTACATAGACATACATATGCAAACAAAACACCCATATACATTTGAAAAATTTATATGTGTGCATGGGTATGGGAAGGGAGAGAGATTATGTGCTATAATGTACATGTGGAAGTTGGAGGCCAACTTGTAAGAGCTAATTGATTGTTTCCTTCCACAATGTGGAATTCAGGGATTAGCTTTAGCAACAAGTGCTTTTACCTGCTGAGCCATTTTGCAGCCTTCCAAATAACCTTTTTGTTGTTGTTTTATTGTAAAGAATAGAAGTTTTTTTTAGCTCATGGTTCTGGGGATTATCACATGGTAAGGATAGCAAAATATCTGTAAATGACATTTGAACTTTAGGTTTATTATAAATAATTGTGTTGCTTATTTGTAAAATTTTTAGAAGTTTCTTTTGGTGTTAAATTTTTTTGGTTCAAATATGTTTGAGCCTAGTTATTCTGACATGTCCCATTATCTAAAAACTCCTACTTTGTTTATAGTGGCTGAAAGACCACAACATATGTTGATGAGGGTATCTGTGGGGATTCACAAAGAGGATATTGATGCTGCAATTGAAACCTACAACCTGCTTTCTGAGAAGTGGTTTACTCATGCCTCTCCTACTCTCTTCAATGCTGGGACTAACCGCCCACAACTGTCCAGGCATGTATCAACTAAAGCTGTTCCTTGCGGTTGTTTTCTTTTTTAAAGATTTACTTATATTAGTGTTTTGTCTGTATGTATATGCGTGCACCATGTGCACTCTTGCCCATGATCAGAAAAGGGCATCAGATCCCTGGAACTGGACTTACATGGTTCTGAGCTACCATGTGGGTGCTAGGAATTGAACCCGGGTCAATGGAAAGAGCACGGCCCTTAAAGCTGCTTTTATAGATGGTTTGACTAGGGAAATAAAAAGCCAGGTGGTTCATTACATTAAAAACAAACAAAAACTTCAGTTATTTCCTGCTCTGATTAAGTAATTTGCATTTGGAACAATCTCTGACTATGAGGGTAAATAAGTTGGAAGAGGGCAAATGGCTGTTAGTGAGAACAGAATTGATTATGGAAGTAGTTGTACGAGTTAATATTTTAGGTGCTATTGAACAGAAATTTTTTTTTCCCGAGATAGGGTTTTTCTGTGTAGTTTTGGTGCCTATCTTGGATCTCGCTCTGTAGACCAGGCTGGCCTCGAACTCACAGAGGTCTACCTGGCTCTGCCTCCCGAGTGCTGGGATTATAGGTGTGCGCCAGCACCGCCCAGCGAACAGACTGTTTTTGATAGGGAATTGTATGTCATTTATATTCCAAGAGAGTTGTTTTTAAATAAAAAATAGGCTATAGCTCAGTGGTAGATCATATGCTTAGCATGCACAAGACCTTTGACTCAAGACTTTTCAGCACTGTTAAAATGATTAGTAAGAAGAGAAATGACTAGTAAGTATCTAGAACTAGTTAAGAAATTCCTGAAGTAATTTATTTTAAAAATTGTGAAAGGATTAATAAGGTGAAAGAGATTGAGAGGAGGCACATTCCTAAGATACATGGGAATTAAAATGATGGAGTTTGTGATGTTATGAATCTGGGTTAAGGACGGTTCCTGAGTTTATGGGCAGAATAATAGGATTACTAGTGATGTTCTTAGCTGTGGAAAGGATAACAGTTTACACAGTCTAGAGTAAGTAAAAGAAAAAAATGCTTTTAGCAAGTCTGTGTATCTTAGGAATTCAAGAATATGCTAGTGTCTATATACATATCATCATATTAACATTTATATAATTCATTGCTGTTTTATAATACAATTCATTAGCAAAATTGGTGTAGAAAATAACCTCCTTAATTTGGTAAAAGATCCATTAAAAACTTAGATCTGGTCAGGCGGTGGTGGCGCACATCTTTAATCCCAGCACTCGGGAGGCAGAGGCAGGCGCATCTCTGTGAGTTCGAGGCCAACCTGGGCTACAGAGTAAGTTCTAGGAAAGGCACAAAGCTACACAGAGAAACCCTGTCTCGGAAAACAGAACAAAACAAAACAAAACAAAAACCTTAGATCTGAACTTGAAAAGATGGCTCAAAGGTTAAGAGCACTGTGGCTCTGGTAGAAGACCCATGTGGTGGCTCACAACTGTCCAGTACTCAGTTCCATGGGATCTGACACCTTCTGACCAGGCATACATGTGGTACACATTTGCATAACAAGCAAAACATTCATATATATAAAATAAAATAAATCCAAAAAGGAAACAAAACCCTTAGATCTATCACTGTTTTTAGTGTGCTAGTGGAGGCCTGAGCTAGCATTGTAAGATAAGAGAAAGAAATGATTGAAAATGGATGAATAAGATCACAGATTTTTTTTTACATAAAGAATTCAACAGTATCTATGGACAAGTTATTAGTATTAAAGAGATTTTGGCAAAATACTTGAATAGAAGTTTAATATAAATAAGTTAGTTGTGTTTCATTACTATGGCATTTAGAACATTTAATTTAAGGTCTGCTGTTAAGAGCCAGGCATGATGGGTGTGCCTGTGATCTCAGGTAAACACAGAAGAATTGTCATTTGGGGCCAGTCTGCTCTCCAAAGCAAATTGACAGCCAGCCTGAGCTCTACAGGGAGACCCTGCCTCCAGACATCAAGGGTGGGGCTATGGCTTAGTGGTAGAGTGCTTGCTAGCATGTGTAGGACCTTGAGTTTGATTCCTAGCACCCACCTGTTCAAGAATTTTCTGAGCAGCCTTGGAAATGGTAGTACTGAGGTAGAAAGATGGAGAATTCAGTGTCAGCCTGGGCTATATAGTGATACCCTTGTAAGAAAGTAAGTAAGTAAATAAATGGGAAGAAGGGAAGAATTTTCATAGCATTTTTTAGAACCTCAAATAGATGGAAAATGATCATCAACAAGCACATGAACATATGGGATACTCGAGCAATGGGATGCTTTACAACCATGAAAGGAAATTAAGACTACATACATTAATAGGAATGAATTGTATACCATTGAGTTTCGGGAGACTTCAGAAAGATAATTAACTACAGGAATTGTAATTAGGCTCCTTGTGGAATCTTATTTCTTGAGGAAGGTGCCATACAGATATATGTATATAATCTTTCTGAATGCCTGAGTATTTTATAGAAAGTCAGTGAATAGAATCTGTTTGAGTAGTTTAACATTCAAGATGTTGAATTGAAATGTCCCTGGTAGAGTAATGTTCATGAATTGGGAGCATGATGAGATAGAGCCAAAGTTCAGGTAAAGGAGCCGTCTAAAAAAAGACTGTAACGGAACTATATTTTTTATGTACATGTCAAAGAATTGACTGACAATTAGGTATTTGTTTTCAAAAATACCTCAGTTGTAGGGCTGGGCATGGTAGTGCATACCTTTAATCTCAGCACTCTGGAGGTAGAGGCAGGCAGATCTCTGAGTTTGAGGCCAGCCTGGTCTACATAATGAGTTTCAGGACAGTCAGGGCTATGTAGAGAGAACTTGTCTCAAAAACAAAAAAAAAAAACTTTATTTTTCCTGGTGGTTTACTAACAATTAGAAAAGTCTGATATATGTTTGAGAAAATTAATCCTGGCACATAAGTAGTCTGGTAAAAATCAGGCCGATATTTTAGGCTTATCTATAAAACTTTATTCTGGGCTTAATGTCTAAGGTAGGTAGCAAGATTAATTTAAAATAATAGGCTATATTGGTGTTTATAAAACTTTATTCTGGGCTTAATGTCTAAGGTAGGTAGCAAGATTAATTTAAAATAATAGGCTATATTGGTGTTTCCTATTCAGTAAAAGGTGTTTCCCATCCTCTGAAAACATTTAGGAACTTTGTACATTTCAGACCTTCTCATTTGTTTGACTTAATTGTCTGCATTATCTAATCCCTTTTTGTGACTCACTGATTGATTTCCTTGCTTTAATTGTCTTTCTCCTGGTAGCTGTTTCCTTTTGAGTATGAAAGATGACAGCATTGAAGGAATTTATGATACTCTGAAGCAGTGTGCCTTAATTTCTAAGTCTGCTGGGGGAATTGGTGTTGCTGTGAGTTGTATTCGGGCTACTGGCAGCTACATTGCTGGGGTAAGTGTTTAAGTTGTGTGACTTTTAAAACCAGTCATGGGGCCGGGCGGTGGTGGCGCACGCCTTTAATCCTAGCACTTGGGAGGCAGAGGCAGGCGGATCTCTGTGAGTTCGAGGAAGGCGCAAAGCTACACAGAGAAACCCTGTCTCGAAAAACCAAAAAAAAAAAAAAAAACCAAAAAAAAAAGCCAGTCATGGGTATGATAATGCTACTGTTTGGGAGCCATGGGTTTCTGTTAATTATCACCTAGTTGTGTGAGTGTAAGTGAGTCATTTTATTTCTCGATTCATCTTTGGAGGGTTGGGATGTGAGATAATCTTGAATATTTTTTAGCTAAGAGTTTAGAATTATGATCTTTTAAAGCAATAATAATAGCAGCCATCATTTGTTTTGTTTTGAGACAGGGTCTCACTGTGTAGACCACGCTAGCCTGGAAATCAGAGGATTTACTTGCCTCTGTCTCCCAAGTGCTGGGATTAAAGGATTGTTGCCACCATGCCTGGCCAGCTATCATTTATTGATTGCTTACTATAATGTATGTATGTATACCATGTGTGTGCTCATTATAAATTAGGGTTGTGTTAAAGTAGCTGAACGTATAATTTATGGTATACATACATATATATATCCATATATACAGGCAGGCAGGCAAAACATACAATAAAATAAAAATAATTTATTATTTCAAAAATAAATAATAAATCTTAAAAAGTGGGCCTGTGGGATGTTACAAGGAGTAAGGGTGCTTGCCTTGTCAGCTACTTGAACACAACCCTAATTTATAATGAGCATACACATGGTATACATACATACATTACAGTGAGCAATCAATAAATGATAGCTGGCCAGGATGGTGGCAACATGCATATAACTTAGCAGTGCTTTGTTGATTGCTATGGTGGGCATTATGTTTTCATTGCTGAGGTATGGATGGAGACCAGGTAAAACTTCATAGATGGCTACTTAGAAATTAGTTACTGTTTCAACGCAAGATTAGGAACAGGTTTTTACTTTTGGACTATTTTTCCTAGCTGAGTCCTCTGTCTCTCATCCAGATCCTTTACTCTTGACCTCTCTTTCAGACTAATGGCAATTCGAATGGCCTTGTACCAATGCTGAGAGTATACAATAACACAGCTCGATATGTGGATCAAGGTGGAAACAAGGTATGCTTTATTACTAGCAAGTGCTAGGAATCAGAACTGAAAGTCTTTAGCTATAAAAGTTGGTTCAGTTATATATTGTTTTACTTTGTTTTTAAATATTTGTTTTATTCTTATTTATGTGATTAATATGTATATATCTCTGTGTGTGAGCTGTACAAGTGAGTACTTATGGAGGCCAGAAGAAGGCATTGGCGCCTCCGGAACTAGAGTTATTAATAGGTGGTTGTGAACTATCCAGTGTGTGTGCTGGAAACTGAACTCCCATCCTCTACAAGAGCAGCAAGTATTCTTAACTGCGGAGCCATCTCTCCACTCCCCTACTTTTCTAAATACCAAGCTTTTATTTTTTAAAGACAGAATCTTGTTTTGTAGCCCTAAGCTGACCTCAGACTTTCGGTGCAGTCTAGGCTAGTCTTGAGTATTTTTAATTGTGTGATTTTTAACTTAGTCAAAATAAAGAGACATAATTGTTTACTTAATACATAGTTGAATGGATTTTAACAAAAGTGCACCTTGAATGACTGCCATATCAGTTAAGATACAGGACGCGTTCATTACCCCAGAATGTTTGCTAATGTACTCTTGCAGTACTCTGCGATTACTCTCACTCACACATACTTTATCCCTGGCTCTTAGCAGTCACTGATCTGTTCAGCTCTTTAAAAAGTCATTTTATATATGATTTTTATTTGTTTATTTATGTGTATGTTTGGACATGTCACAGTGCACAAGGGAAGGTCAGGACAGCTTTGGGAAATGGGTTCTCTCCTTCTCTGTGGGTTCTAAGGATTGAACGCAAGTTGTCAGGAGTGGTGGCAAGCACCCTTACTCCTTGTAACATCTCACTGGCCTACTTTTTAAGATTTATTGTTTATTTTTTAAATAATAAGTTCTTTTTATTTTATATGTATGTTTTGCCTGCCTGTATGTATGTATACCATGTGTATGCCTGGTGCCTGTGGAGGTCAGAAGGTGGTATCAGATCCCCTGGAACTGGAGTTAGTAGAAGGTTGTGAGCTACCATGTAGGAGCCTAACCCAGGTCCTCTTCAAGAACAGCAAGTGTTCTTAACTACTGAGACATCTCTTGAGCCCCTATTTTTTATTTTTTTGAGACAGAATCTTGAACTTCCTATTGTAGCTGAGGCTGGGTCTTCTGTCCCTACCTTCCAAGTACTGGCATCCCACGCATGTACCAGCATACCCAGGTTAACACCTGACCTTGAAATAGGTTTGTAATAATTCATCCTGAATTTTCCTAGGAAACAATAGCTGGGTAGTGGCAAATGTCTTCCATCCCAGCACTTGGGAGACAGAGGCATGACGATCTTGTGAGTTCAAGACCAGCCTGCTCTATAAAGCAAATTCCATGTTAACCAGGGCTGCACAGTAAGACCCTATCTCAAAAACAACAACAAATAGAAATCATAATGAAACTCCCCTAGAGTTGAGAGAATTGCATTGTTTATCCAGTATTATTAGATTTACAACTATAGTCTCTTATAAATATTTAGGTGTATTAATCATCTACTAGTGTATGAATTTTTATCATAAATTTTGACAACATTCATGAGATAGATTACCATTTTTTGTTTGTTTGAGATGGTCTCATGTAGCTCTGGCTGGTCCTTAATTCTTGATTCTCTTTCCTTTCCCTCTCAAGTGCTGATAACAGGTATGTGCCACCATACCCAGCCAGCTCCGTCTTTTAACCTTAAATGAGACACTTGTTATATTGTTAAAAGTTAAAACAACCTTACTTGGACTTTATGTATTTTTTTTTAAGATTTATTTATTATGTATACAGTGTTCTGCCTGCAAGTATGCCTGCAGGCCAGAAGAGGGCACCAGATCTTATTACAGATGGTTGTGAGCCACCATGTGGTTGCTCGGTATTGAACTCAGGACCTTTGGAAGAGCAGTCAGTGCTCTTAACTGCTGAGCCATCTCTCCAGCCCTGGACTTTATGTCTTGTCATGGTATAAAGTGATATTGAACAAGTTACGTGTGTGTGTGTGTGTGTGTGTGTGTGTGTGTGTGTGTGTGTGTGTGTGTGTGTGGTCCGTGTCCATACCTGCATTCAGGTGCCTGTGGAGGCCCGAAGAGGGTGTCAGATCTCCTGGAAATGGAGTTATAGGCAGTTGTGAACTGCCTCATGTAGGTGCTGGGAGCTGAACTCTGGTCCTCTGTTAAAGCAGCAAATGATCTTAAGTACTGAGCCAGCCATCTTTCCAGCCCCTAAGTTTTCTCTATGTCAGTTCTGTTCTATTCCTAAAATTTTAAGTAAAATATTAGTACTTTATTTTTTGATACTTTTACTTATTTTTAACTGATCATAGTGAAGATGAAAGGAGATACCATAAAAATGCTTTATAAAATATGAAGCTTCTTTGTTTTATATTGATTCTGATAAGAATGCTGGCTTCCTTACCATTAGCGCCCTGGAGCATTTGCTATTTACCTGGAGCCTTGGCACTTAGACATCTTTGAGTTCCTTGACTTGAAGAAGAATACAGGGAAGGAAGAGCAGCGAGCCCGGGATCTCTTCTTTGCACTTTGGATTCCAGATCTCTTCATGAAGCGAGTGGAGACTAACCAGGTGAGAGGGCTGGACGCCTGTGCTCACAGCAGCAGGGTTCCTACAGGCTTTGCTCTTCAGTCCTTCAAGTCGTGCTTACTAAAGACTCACCTGTGTGATGCCACGGATGACGGTCTGTTCTGGAGAGCAGATGCTCCCTGACCTAAGTGTGTAAAAGGCCACACAAACGGGTAGAGCTGCACCGCATTGCCACGGGAGCCCCCTTCTTGAGGGGTTTGCAGTGGGCAGTGGCTGGTTGTATGACATTTCTCATAGTTGTTCTGCTGCTTTGTAGGACTGGTCATTGATGTGTCCAAATGAGTGTCCTGGTCTGGATGAAGTTTGGGGAGAGGAATTTGAGAAGTTGTATGAAAGGTATGAGAAGAGGATTCATGATATAATCATTTGAGCCGTGGTTTCTCTTACTCGGGCTTCCAAATGTCAGAAGTGTTTATGGTGGGTTAAAGCCGAGGCTCTTGACCATTTACCTATCCTGTTGTGAGGCACCCAGTTTGAGACCTACCATTGGATAAACAGAAAAATACTTAATCATTAGTTCATTTCTAGAAATCTTTGAAAGTATCCAGAAGAGAGTGTAATTATTAATTTGATTTTTGTTAGCTTTTTTTTTTTTTTTTTGGTTTTTCGAGACAGGGTTTCTCTGTGTAGCTTTGCGCCTTTCCTGGAACTCACTTGGTAGCCCAGGCTGGCCTCGAACTCACAGAGATCCGCCTGGCTCTGCCTCCCGAGTGCTGGGATTAAAGGCGTGTGCCACCACTGCCCGGCTGATTTTTGTTAGCTTTTTCTTGACTTTTTCACCAAAATTATCTTCTTAAAATTTGAGTGCTTGGTATTTTTTTTAATTGATCCTTATAAAAACTGAGAAGAGTTATTTTATAGCATAGTGCTTTTTAAAAACATTACATTTATGTAATTATTTTGGGATTGGGGCACAAATGTGCCACAGTGCATATATGGAGGTCAGAGGTCACCTTGCAGGAGTTGGTTCTCTCCTTCCACCGTGTGGGTCCTCGGGATCAAACTCTCAGGTTTGGCAGTGAGGACCCTTACTTACTGAGCCACCTCCTGGCCCCAGTCTTGTGCTTTTGGTAACATAAATCACAAATAACTAGGACACACATGTTGACAGTTTATTAAAATTAGCACAGTAGTAAATTTTGTTTTGTTTTTTGTATTTTGAAGCTTTATGACAGTTTCACTACAGTTTGAGAAAAACAACGGGCAGGCAAGCTATAAATAGCAGCTGCAGGGAGGTGGATGGGTAAGAGGAAGAGAGAAAGCCAGGTTGTTTAAAGTTAGTTAGGGTCCAAGAAAGTAGGCAGCTTCACAATGGTGTTTGGTAAGCAGCTGCATGTACAAGGGGAGGGGACTTCAGAGAAAGAAAGCCCAGACTGTCAGGTAAAATATCCCCAGGTCATGCCAGGTATGAAGGAAAAGCGAAGAAATACAGGCTGCATGACAGAGGCTGACAGCAGCTGCCATGATTCTGATGATGGCTTTTGTTTCTTTTTACTTTGAACAGTGTTACCGATTTGGTGGGGTCATTTGAAGGAATCTAAAGCTGCCTGGTTTCTGGTGGTTTCAGCTGATAGAAAATGGATATCGGGGTCGGAGGAATGGTTCAGTAGTTACGAGTGCACATGCACAGTCTTGAGGCCCCCCTGATTTGGTTCTCAGCACCCAGATAACAAGCCAGGCATCCTGAAAATATCAGTTACTCCGACTCTGGTTTCCATGTGCCCACAGGCATGTGCACTCACACACACATATGCACATATACTTAGACAGACACACACACACAAATAAATAGAACCAATCTTTAAAAAATGATGAATATCATTCATTCCTTTTTTCCCCTTTAGTAAAGCTTTGAGAATTTGCATAATTTTATATTTTCATGTATTCTTCCTAGGGTGTGAATATTGGAATAATTTTATTTTGTCTTTCAGCTACGAGAAGCAGGGTCGTTTCCGCAAAGTTGTGAAAGCTCAGCAGCTTTGGTATGCCATCATTGAATCTCAGACAGAGACGGGCACCCCATACATGCTCTACAAAGATTCCTGTAATCGGAAGAGCAACCAGCAAAACCTGGGAACCATCAAATGCAGCAACCTGTGCACAGAAATAGTAGAGTATACCAGCAAAGATGAGGTAGGTAGAGAAGCTCCCTAGCATACTGAGGGAATTGTAGAGGTCGTTACTACTTGTGAGTCCCTCATTGAATTTACTGAAGTGGTTGAAGGGAATTTTGTTCCCCAGCACTGAACATGCGCGTGCAAACACACACACACACACACACACACACACACACACACACACACACACACACACAGCATAGTTATGTTAACTAAGCTGTATTTTAAAAATAAGAATTTAGGTCCCCCCCCTCCCAGAACAGAGAATGGAACAATTTCAGTATTCTGAATAGTACAACTCACATATGTAACTGATAGTGGATAGGTGGAATCACTGGGATTAGAAATATACTAATAAATGATGAGAAAATCCCAATTTTAGGGGTTGGTGATTTAGCTTAGTTGTAAAGAGGTTACTCAGCAAAAAGTAATAATTCCTTGAGTTGGGTCTTCAGCACTGGTGTTGGGGGCTGTTGGTAAATTTTCACACCTGATAGTTCATAAAGACTTTAGTGATCTCACTGATACAGGGAGAGGAAACCAAGTGTATGATTCTGAACCCTTCATGTTGCAGGTTGCAGTTTGTAACTTGGCTTCTCTGGCTCTGAACATGTATGTCACACCGGAGCATACATACGACTTTGAGAAACTGGCTGAAGTCACTAAAGTCATTGTCCGAAATTTGAATAAGATAATTGATATCAACTTCTACCCTATTCCAGAGGTATGGATAAATGTCCCTGCTTATTGGTTGTTATTGAATCCAAGATGGAGGATTTGTCATGGTCTGCAAGTCCTAATTGAAATGAATGTCCTCGGAATGCTGTGAGAGAATGAGAAGAGGTCATGTGTGTCGGTGGTATAGAATGTTACCTTTTGTGTTCAGTGATCTTTTCCTTTTCTCACAAAGGCACACTTATCCAATAAACGCCATCGGCCCATTGGAATTGGAGTACAAGGTCTAGCAGATGCTTTCATCCTGATGAGATACCCCTTTGAGAGCCCAGAAGCCCAGTTATTGAATAAGCAGATCTTTGAAACTATTTATTATGGAGCTTTGGAAGCCAGCTGTGACCTAGCAAAGGAGTATGGCCCTTATGAAACGTATGAGGGCTCTCCAGTCAGCAAAGGAGTAAGTATGCGCTTGAGATTTCCTTTCGCCTATGAGTACCAGTAATGGGCTAAATAATGACCCCTCCTCAAAGGATGAGCACACATCCTGCTCCCTGGAACCTGGGAGAACGCTTGCTTTGCAGAAGGGTCTTTACAGATGTAGTTGAAGACCTTGAGATGGGGTTGTTCTGGGTTATTGAGGCCTAGATTTATTCAGGTAGAACCTAAATCCAGCAGTCACTGTTCTGCAAGAGACACTGAGACATTTATGATATTCCCAGCTCCTATCCACATTCAAGTAGAAAACAGATTATCCATGGCTTGTGACACCAGCGCCTGGAGTCTGGGCAGCCATCTTAGGATTCTGTCTTCCCTGCTGCCCTTGCCATCAGTAGTATGTCTCCCTTCTGTGTGGAGTTTTAGTTTCTCCGTTTATTCTGATACTCAGAAAGTCTAGTGTATAGTTACTTGGAATTTGGTATTCTTAGCCCAGTAAACAGATCAAGGAAGCAGAGATTACAGAGTATGTTTTATTATAAAAGGAATGCATCTCTGAAGCCATTTCATGAATGTTAAGATTTCCTGCTTTGTAGATCAGCAGGAATGTGGTTGAGACGAGGTCCCAGGCTGCTTCTGATCAGGGTGCTTAATGGGACTTTGTCCAAGAGATTCACTGGAGTCAAGTGTCCTTTTTTGTTTTTCGAGACAGGGTGTCTTTGTATAGCCGTGGCTGTCATGGAACTAATTTTGTAGACCAGGCTGGCCTCGAACTCACAGCAGTCTGCCTGCCTCTGCCTCCTAAGTGCTGGGATTAAAGGTGTGCACCACTAGCGCCCGGTGAGCTGATATTTCCTTTTTTTTTTTTTTTAATTTATTTATTTATTATGTACACAGAAGAGGGCACCAGATCTCATTACAGATGGTTGTGAGCCACCATGTGGTTGCCTGGAATTGAACTCAGGGCCTCTGGAAGAGCAGTCAGTGCTCTTAATCTCTGATCCATCTCTCCAGCCAGAGCTGATAATTCTTAATGTGTTGACTACAAGACAGCATTTGCTGGGATGTAGGAATATGGCAGTTAGCCCTTTTTAAAAATTTTTTGGTCGTTGTTTTAAATTACCTGAGAGTAACATCATAAATGTGGGGTATTTATTTCTTAGATTCTTCAGTATGATATGTGGAATGTTATTCCTACAGACCTGTGGGACTGGAAGCTTCTCAAGGAGAAGATTGCAAAGTAAGTGGAGATGTATAAAGTAGCATGGACGCCAGGAGACTGGGGCTTTCTGGTTCTTCAGGAGTTACATTTGCTATTTTAACTCTGAACTCAAAAACTGTCTTCTGAATTGGGGCTGTGACCTACCTCACAGAAATAGCTTAGAAAACTGTAAGAAAATAGTAATGTGAAGCTTGCTTGGCACAACAAAAGCCTTTTAGCACACAGTAGGCTTTTCTGTATGAATTGATGTTATTTGAGGAGCTGTTTTGTTTTGTTTCCAGACATGGTCTCACTATGTATCTCTGGCTGTCCTGGAACTCACTATGTAGACCAGGCTGGTCTTAAACTCACAGATAACCTCCTGCCTCTGCCTCCAGAGTCCTAGGATTAAAGGCGTGTGCCACCACTGCCTGGCCCAAATAGGTCTACTTTAAAAAAATGTTTTTACTCTTTTATTCACTGAGCTTATAAATAGTTTTTTGTTTTGTTTTTTAAAATAGGCTCTCACTCTATAGCTTAGGCTGGCTGCAGACTTGTAGACCCCCCTGGCTGCAGACTTGTAGACCCCCCCATGCCCTACCCTCAATATAGAAATAAAATCGAAAGTAAAAACTCTTCTTTATACTTCTGTCAACTGCTTGCTCCACAGAACAAACAGAAATCTAATTTGTTCCTTTCTCCGAGATAAGTCTCATTGATGATGTGTTCTTCTAGACCTCTTCCATACACGTACAGTTTGGTCATGTAAATGTAATTGGAACTTGACAGATTCTGAGGTTTGGTTTGGAGGTCTTCTAGTGAAAATAGATCTTAATGTTTTCAGTGATTACAGACGATTCCATAGTTGGGAATCATAGTTGGCAAATATGACTTCATAGCAGTCTCCTATCTATGAACATGATACTGGGACTTACAGGTGAAGAAGTAAAGGCACGAGAAAACTGGTGGTTTGCTTGATGCCTGATGTCTAGAAAATGACAGTGAGGTTGAGGTTGCGAACCTAGTTGTACAAACCCCCTAGGACCTGAGGCTCAATGCTGAGCACCATATGGATTCACGGGTGTAGAATGTAGGAAGGATAGGCTGTCTGTATTATAGGAACTTAAGACAAGCAGTGCAGACAGAGTATATGCAATGGTGTTAGTCACCGGAAGTGCTTGAAGAACAAGTATTTGTTTTGACATTTGTATTTGTTGCCCACCTAGTCAGGAAAATGCCATGCAGGTTGGTCTCTATACATTTAAAAATTTTTTAATATATATTTATTGTGTGTATATATGTGCACGCATACATGTATGTTGAGGCATGCATAGAGGTCAGAGGATAGCCTGAAGAAGTTGCATCTCTCCTATCATGTGCATTCTGTATATTGAACTCAGGTTATCAGGATTGGTGGAAGATGTCTATCCACTGAACCATCTTGCAGGCCCTGGCGTTGGTATCTTAGGCTAAGCTGTGGAGATTTCTAAGAATGTTAAA
This sequence comes from Peromyscus maniculatus bairdii, assembly GCF_049852395.1. Classification (NCBI taxonomy): domain Eukaryota; kingdom Metazoa; phylum Chordata; class Mammalia; order Rodentia; family Cricetidae; genus Peromyscus; species Peromyscus maniculatus. The sequence continues at coordinate 113,611,203 of NC_134852.1, forward strand.
TAGTATATTCTTTAAATACTCTTGGTACTGAAAAGTGAAAAATTTAACTTTTTAGAAGCTAATAATTGGTAATAGAAATTAGAATTTTTTTCGGAGCATAATTTTTCCTTTTACCTAGGATAATGGAGAGTTGTAGTGATAGGTGACTAGTTCTGACCACTTTCACCAAATTGTTTTGTGAAGGGGCCAGTGATCATTAAGGCACGTAGTAAAGATGAGTGGGCTTGAATGAATGTGCCGTAATACAGATGGGCTGCTCAGGACTGAGTTCAGTCTCCCTGGGCAAAATAGTGCATTGAGTGCTGTGTGTGACTCCTAAGTGCCACAGAACAAGCAGCATAAGTGAGGACTTTGTAAGACTTGCTGGCAGTTAAAACTGTGCCGATCTGTTCGGGGTGGACACTTTAGAAGAGTGGAACAGTGGCATCCATGCTGTGAAGTGCGCTCCTTGTAGCTGGAAGTCAGTATGTGAGGTATGAGCCTCTGTGGTGGTAGTCTCAGCTTCTGCTATACTACAGTGTCGCAGACTCTCTAATAATCTCTAATAATCTTTTTCTTTTAAGGTATGGTGTAAGAAACAGTTTACTTATTGCCCCAATGCCTACTGCCTCAACTGCTCAGATTCTGGGGAATAATGAGTCCATTGAACCTTATACCAGTAACATCTACACTCGCAGGGTCTTGTCAGGAGAATTTCAGGTGAGAACTTTACAGCCAGGTTTGTAGGAGCTCTTCTGAAAGCTGGGAGTAAGAGCTTACTCATAATCTGTGTAAGCAGCCAGTGACCAGAGGAACAGTGTGAAAGAAGCTGTTTTTGTTTTTTGTTTGAGACAATCTCAGGTAACCCTGGCTGACCTCGAGCTTGCCATGTAGCTGAAGATGACCTTGAATAGATTTGTTCTTTCTCCACTTCTCAGGTGCTGGGATTACAGGTGTGCACCACCATGTCTGACTGAGTCAGAGTTGACAAGTGCCTAATTGTTTGTTTCTGTTTTTTGAAAAGCCTCACTATGTAGATCAGGCTGGCCTCCAACTTGCAGTGATCCTCCTGCCTCTGCCTTCTGAGTACTTGGATTATAGGTATGTTCCACCATTCCCTGCATGTTTCATACCTCACATGCTTTAGCTGGGATATTAAAGGTGTCCATAGAAATAGCATTACTCAGGTATGGTGACTTGTGTTTATAATCCTAGCACTTGGGAAACTGAGTGAGGTAGGAGGCGCTCTAGTTTTAGGTTAGCCTAGGCTACATAGCATTGACCATCCCATTTTTAAAAAAGTATCATTTTAAAGTGGTTCTCAGGTCAGGAATGGTTGTTCCTTTAATTCTAGCACTTAGGAGGTGGAGACAAGAGAATGGTTCTCAGACATGGTTACCAAAGAGAATTTTGTTGGTGAGATCAGTGTTGTTTTATAAGTTCCCAGGTAATTCTTTGTGCTGCAAGGTTGAAAATTGCTAACTTTTTTTAAAAAACAGTAGATTACTAGATGTCCTGAAGTAAGTTTTTGTCAGGTGTAGGGAAGTTGCATTTCTAGTTATTTTACTGAAGTTTTTTATTATGTGATCACTTGAGAAAACCAAAGAAGAATCAGTTTGTGTAAAATTTCTTGGCTTAGGCATGTTGTTTCTTTTCTTCTTTGCAAATGCCATATTTTTTCTTAAGCGTTTAAAAACACTTGGGGGAGGGGTGGGCTCATGCCATGCCATGCACGTGGACAGAGAACAATTCCTGGTTCTATCCCTTAATGAGTTCCAGGGAGGAAGCTGGGGTTGTCAGGTTTGGTGGCATACACCTTTCCTGGCTGAGCCACTGAAGATTTGTTTTTATTAGTTATGTGTATGTGTGTGTCAGTGGGAATGTGCATGTATATGTGCAGGTGCCATCAGAGTCTAAGAACGTGTGCCGTTCTTGCAGAGGACCCAAGTTTGGTTCTCAACACCCACGTTGGATGGATGACCTGTAATTCTAGCTTCAGGGGATTTCATCCATCTAGCCTTCATGGGTATATGAACACACATCTTAAAAATTTTTTTAGTGTTAGTAAAATAAGGTTTACAAAAATCCAAGACAAATAATGTGATGATCTGATGTATATGTGTGTGGTACATATATATGTACATACATGTGTACATACTTTGTAGAATGATTACCACAGTATATTGTTTCTTCAATAATAGATGTCAAGACCTTAAAGGGATGTAGCTTTGTGTGGTGTAATGATCCTCTTAGTTTTGTTTTTAAAAAAACAACAACAATGGAATTTACTAGGGGCTCTAATAAGTAATTCAGCTGTCTTACTTATTTTGAACTCTAGGCCTGGGATCCGTTATAGCCCCTGCCATTGTTACTTCATTTCTTGACCTCTTTTTGTTTTTTCATCAGATTGTGAATCCTCACTTACTGAAAGATCTTACTGAGCGGGGCTTGTGGAATGAAGAGATGAAAAACCAGATTATTGCATGCAATGGGTCCATCCAGGTACAGACTAGAAATGGCGTGTGCTTTCTAGGAGCTAAGCTGAACATTGTGGTGCCATCTCGCTTCTCCCAGGCAATACAGAGAAAAATGGTCTTTCACTGTGGCCGCACAGGCTCTATTAAATAATTAATGTGTCTGTATTTCTGCATTGTTGTGCTTGTTTTATACACATCTTTACATAGTCCTTACTGTTTCTCCAATAAAACAGTAGTTCCCAGCTTTTCTTCACAATTGGGAAGCTTTTAAAGTCTTGAAGCTTGCGTTGCAGGTCTTGCCAAGTAAATAAGAATGTCAGGAAGTAGGAGTCAGACCTACAGATTTCTTAAAAACCTGAAATTGGAGTTAAACTTAAAAAGCATGGGGGACTGAGACAAACAGTCTAGAAAGTAGGCAGGTAGTGCTTAACAGTAAAATGATTGCGTTTGTGTAGATGGATGCCTTGGCTAACCACCGGCCAGCTTGGCAACTGCTCCTCTAACTTTCGGATTTTCATGTTAGAAGCTATAGCATCAGCCAGGTTGTATATTTCAATGTAGTCAGTCAGCCGTAGGCCTAAGAAAACCATTTTGACTCTAAGTGCACTCTGTGGCCTTCTGACTTAGCTCACTGCTTCCTTTGATCCTGTGCCTGTAAAGTCTTGATTATTTGTGTTTCTGTCATTTATTAGCTTAACTCTACCAACCCACCCCCGCTTTTTTGGGGGTGTGTTTCTACAGGGTTTTTCTGTGTAGCCCTGGCTGTCCTGGAACTGGCCTCAAACTCACAGAGATCCACCTGCCTCTGCCTCCCAGCATGCACCATCACCATCTGCTCCCCTTCCTTTCTTAAATACGTCTAGAACAATAACTGTTTTGTCCATAAGCCAGTTGATGTTTAAGTCACTACCTCAGATTTACATTTGGTTTGTTAAATGAGATTTTATTGACTTTCTAAGCAAGAGATTAGCAGTTTGGGCAAACTTGCTATAACTATTAAGATACTAACTGCATGGCAGTGTCAGATCTACAGGAAGACCAAACCAAGCATTGTAGTAAGCATCATTAACCTGTTAGTTATATTGCTTTCTTTAATTGCCATTAAAACGACAACACATGGTTTTCTTTTTCCAGAGCATACCAGAAATTCCTGATGACCTGAAGCAACTCTATAAGACCGTGTGGGAAATCTCTCAGAAGACTGTTCTCAAGATGGCAGCCGAGAGAGGCGCTTTCATCGATCAAAGCCAGTCTTTAAACATCCATATTGCTGAGCCTAACTATGGCAAACTCACGAGTATGCACTTCTACGGCTGGAAGCAGGTTGGTCGAGCACCCTGAGAGGGCTCAATTGCCAGCTTGGGATATTTGGGATTTGAAATAGTTTCTGCTCTAGCTGCCTTTTTCATGTTGCTATCTGGAAGTTTTTTTTCCGGTTCAAGTCCAAATGTGTTAAGCCTCAGTGGTTTTAATGTTGGATCGAAGTTTCACTTTGGGTTTTCTTGTTTCTGATTAGCAGTTGTGAGCTGCCTGATATGGGTGCTGGGAGCTGAACACTTAGAGCCTCTAGAAGGGCAGGAAGTGTTCTTAAACTACTGAGCCATCATCTGGCCTTTGTTTTAGATACAGAATTTCATACAATGTGTTTTGGTCATTCATAATCACCTTTAACTACTCCCAGATCCACCCAACTCCCACAACTTCGTGTTCTCTGTCACTCTCTTCTTTCTTTCTTTTCTTTCCTTTTTTTTGGCAGGGTTTCTCTGTGTGTAGCCCTTGCTGTCCTAGAATTTGCTCTGTAGACCAGGCTGGCCTTGAACTCCCAGAGATTTGCCTGTCTGCCTCCCAAGTGCTAGATTAAAGGTGTGTGCTATCACACCTGGCCCTCTTTCTCTTGTTTTTAAGTAACCCACCAACTCCAGTTTGTACTGTCCATACACTGCTGGGTGTTGACTTTCTCTCCCCAAGAAACCATCAACTGTGCATAGCTCATCAGTTAGGGGTGGGGACTCATGAACTCCATGTCAGAACAATGACTCACTTGCAGCCAGAGGCTGCACTTGGCTGCATTTTGCTCCACTCGCCTGGGCCTCTGTCTCTTACAGTCTTTCTGCCCCTATGTACTGTTTCTTAAGCCTTCCTTTCTCTCCCACTGCCCTCTTTTTCACTGACCTCTCTGTTCCAGACCATCTTGTGCGCTCTTGCCTTTTCCAAAGTAGCTTTGCACTCACTGTCAATCCACTGTTCAAAAGCATCCATTTACCCACCTCTGTGAGCCAGGTTACACTGTTGCCAGCTGCCACAGTGTAATAATAAGTGCTATAATCCGAGTTTGCATTATAGTCTTATGCCTTGACATGTGAGAGGCCTTCCTTCTGTGGAGTTACAGACCGACTCTTACTTGGTGTGGGAATAGTGGACAGGAAGATGACCCTTGTGAAGTGTTGATGTCTGTTGTTCTACCTGGACTGTCTCACCCCCTAAATGGTTACAGTCTAAGGCAGGAGTGTTGTTTTGTACAAACCTGGAACTGATACATGCAAAAGTAGCTACAACTGAGCAAATATATTTGGCATTCCAAAGAAGCAATCCTATTTAGGGATAAAACCCCAAGGTTTAGCTATCTATTTAAGCACTTTTCAGAATGCTTCATGGAATAGATAAAATTGCAAGTTTAAAAAAGTGTTTAAGTTGGTTTTTAGGAATATATTTAAAGGTTTTAAAAATTAATTTTGTAACTGACCACATGGGAGTTATTTTGAACAAAGGTCTTGACTTTGTACTGTTTTCCTGGAATTCTTTTAAATAGCTGTGCTTCTTTCCCTTGTAGGGTTTAAAGACCGGGATGTATTATTTAAGGACAAGACCTGCAGCTAATCCAATCCAGTTCACTCTGAACAAGGAAAAACTGAAAGACAGGGAGAAGGCCCTGAAGGAGGAAGAAGAGAAGGAGAGGAACACAGCAGCCATGGTGTGCTCTTTGGAGAACAGAGAGGAGTGCCTGATGTGTGGATCCTGAGAAGAGGCCTAGCAGAGACCGGCTCTCACCATAGCAGACTTCTTGAGCATAGATAGGCGTAGTGGGTTTGCTTGATTACGGGAAAGCTTTGCTGGACCTTACTGTCATGAATGGAGTTTTTGTTTTTACCAAAACAAAAACCAAACCCAGCTTTGATATTAGGAATCAAAGTAGAGGTTTTGGGGATGCAGAAGAGCCTTGGAGATAGACTGAGACTTAGGAAGTCTCCTCCTCCAACATTCTGTCTGACCATTTCATTTTGGACAAAGAGACTTGGTTCCGTTTTGACTGTTTTCCTAGAAGTAAAGCCAAGCGATACCTCGTCTGCTTTGTCTATGTAATGTTTTATAGGTAATTTTGAAATAAAAACATTTGTAACTGATTGGTGCTAAATTTGTCATCTGTTATCATACAAAGGTGAATTTTGAAAAAAAAATTTTTTTCTGTTGAGAGTTCAGAGGCAAAATTTTAAAGACATTATTTAGACTGTATAGAAGTCTGATGTTAATATATGCTCTTCCCTGCCCCATGATGAACTATCTATAACCTAAAATTGCCAGTTTCATCCATTTTAAATTTGATTCTGTGGCATTTAGTATAGTCACACTATTGGGTAATTATCACTAGCCATTTCCAGGATGTTTTCATCATTACAGACAGAAACTCTTACTCATAAAAACAATAATTCCTTATTCCTCGCTCCCCTCAGTCCCTGGTAACCATTCTTATTTTACATCTTTATGAATGTGCACTCCAGGGACCTCCTACAGACAATGCAGTATGTGTCCCCTTGTGTCTTACATGATAACTAGATTCATCGAAGTGTAAACTCTCGGTATCTCTCTATATATATACACAGCACATTGTGTCTGTCCAGTCATCTGTTAGATGGACTTGGGTTGTCTCCTCCTCTTAGCTATTGAGAACAATGGCTGCTATGAACACTGGTGTACAGCATCTGTTGAATTCCTGCTTTCAGGCTGGTTTGGTTGGTCCTATACAGCAAAGAACTGTTGGACTGTATGATTTTGTAGAACTACCATATTGACAGCACTATTATATTTCCATGAGAGATGCGTTAGGGTTTCACTGTCTTCATATCCTTATAATACATGCCTTTCATATTTTAGTAAAGCCCTTCTCATGTGTTTTAGTAGGGGATTTCCTGGTCTTGTAGATTGACATGTTTCATTAAATCCGAGAAGTTTTTGGCCATTTTTTTTCTTTCATTAATTGTTCTGCTCTTTTTTTTCTCTCTCTTATGGAACTCATTATAATGAGTCTGCTGCTTCACATTGGTGGCCATGTAGGTCTCTGCGGGTTTTCTCCCCCCCCCCCCCTCTTTCTGCTCTCTAGACTCATTTTTGATTTTTCAGGCCTTAAACTGGCTGTTTTCTTGCTCAGGCTTAACTGTTTAATTCCTCTAGTGAATGTTTTGTTTCAGTTATGTCTTTAGCTCCAGAATTTGATGCTTTAAAAAAAAAATTTAAATCATGTTTCTCTTTGTTGATAGTCTAATGCTGTTAGTAATTGATTTCATTTATTTAATCTGTCCATGTTTTCCATCAGCCTTTAATCTGTTTAAGACAACTGGTTTGTTTTGTTTGTCTTTGTTTGAGACTGGAGTCTTAGGAAGCCTAGCTGGCCTCAGACTTGCTAAGGGTAACCTTGAATCTCATCTTCCTGCCTACAGCTCCTGAGGATGGGATTGCAGGCGTGTGCCGCTACACCTGGTTTATGCAGTGCTGGGGGATTATTGTATGTTAAGCAGGCACTGCCTGCAGAGCTCCATCTCCAGCCTGAGACAGCATTAATGTCTTGGGCCAGCAGGACCACTGTCTCTGTTCCCTGAAGAAGTTTCTGCTTGTTTCCTATAACTGGCGTGGGCTCTGGGCCTCGGTACTGAGGATCTGGGCTTTGACCTGTAATGAGGCCATTCTGCAAGTCAGATTCTCAGGCTTTGCCGCTTTGCATATTCCGGAAGGCCTTAACTGTGTGTGGTCACTGAAGTCCCTGTTAGCATGTACTTGGGTTATATTTGGGTAAATATTTACTTGAATTTCTAGAGTTGTCCTAGTTATCCCTATAGGCAAAGTATGCTTGGTCACCATAAAGAATACAGCATCAAGGCCACAGTGTTATTTGTGTGTAGAGATCTGTGGTTAGGCCAGTTAACTAGGGAGTTCCTAGAATAGATAGGAGAGCTATTGCAGTCTTATTTGACTTGTATGAGTAGGAGAGTTTGGGGCCACGTAACCAGAGTCTAATTAAATTCTATAAATGGTTTTAGTACTTCACCCAGTGTCCAGCTTTGGACAAGTGTATAGGTCCAGAGCCCTTAAATGAAGGGGAGACCGCATTCCCTTGAGTTAAGTCTTCCTGCTTCCCGCTGGCCTTGTATAGGGCATTGTACACTGGGAAAAGGAAATCAACCTCTCACAGATTATTGGACTTTGACTTTCAACTGCAGTAATTTCAGGTAACACTCCAAATCATCGTGATCTATAGGTAGATCTAGCTCAGTTTTGTCTCACAGAGTTTGAAGGGGGTTCCCAGAACCATCCTGTGGTTATTTCTTCAGAATATATCATTGTAACATGCGCTCTGCAGCTTGGTCCTGTGACTACAGAGTGAGGACTGTTGTACTAGGAAAAGGCAGACATTAGCCACTCAGGATGGAAAAGCAAAGCCAGCTGCAACCTGGAAGGATGACAGAGATTAGTGTCACCATCAACTTGGTGATTTCTACCCCATCTTCATTCAGCTCACCCATTTGGCCTGTGTAAAAACCAAGGGAATGGCAATGGATTGGTATAAGTTTAACTGGGTCGTGACTCCAATCAGATGGGATTTTTTTGCTTGAACAAATTATCTCCTGGTATGCAGTCATTGATTTGTTTTCCCTACTTAATCCTTAGTAAAGGCAACCAGAAGCACATTTGCTTTCAGCTGACAAAGAGCAGCCACATATTTCTACTATCTTTTAAAAGATTTATTGGCTATTATTTGTGGTATTGTATTCCCCCAAATATTGTGCATGCTAATAAACTTATCTGGGGTCAGAGACAGAGCAGCCACAATATTAAACATAAAGGATAGGCATTGGTAGCACACGCCTTTAATCCTAGCATTCCAGAGGCAGAAATCCATGTGTTCAAGGATACAGACAGGCATGGTGACTCATCATGCCTTTAATCCCAGAAAGCAAGCCTTTAATCCCAGGGAGTGATGGTAGAAAGCAGAAAGATATATAAGGCATGAGGACCAGAAACTAGAAGCATTTGGCTGGTTAAGCATTCAGGCTTTTGAGCAGCAATTCAGCTGAGACCCATTCTGGATGAGGACTCAGAGGCCTCCAGTCTGAGGAAACAAGACCAGCTGAGGATCCAGCGAGGTGAGGTAGCTGTGGCTTGTTCTGTCTCTCTGATCTACCAGCATTGACCCCAATAACTGGCCTCAGGTTTGATTTTATTAATAAGAACTTTTAAGATTCATGCTACAATAATAATAATTATTATTATTATTTTAGACAGGATCTCCATGTAGTCCTAGTTGTCCTAAAACTTACTGTGTAGATCAGGCTGGCTTCAAATTCACAAGAGATCCTCCTGCCTCTGTCTTCCAAGTGCTGAAAATAAAGGCATGCACCACCATGCCTGGCCTTAAGATTTTATTTTTTTAAAAGTTTGTGTAGGTGGCTCCCCCCCTCCCACACACACACCTTTAATCCCAGCACTCGGGAGGCAGAGCCAGGCAGTTATCTGTGAGTTCGAGGCCAGCCTGGTCTACAGAGCAAGATCCAGGACAGGCACCAAAACTATGCAGAGAAACCCTGTCTCGGAAAAAAAAAAATATGTGTAGGTATGTGTGTCTGTGTCAGGGTGTGTGCACATAGTTCAGTTGCCCACGGAGGCCAGAAGAAGCCATCGGATCTGGGGCTAGTATTACAGGTGCTTGTGATACCTGATGTGAATGCAGAGAACTAAATGGGTTTAAATTAAGCTCTCCCCTACAAGAGCTCTTAACCACAGAGCCCCTTATCTTATTTTGAAGGTATATCAATTCTCTCTATGTCATAATTTAGTTCTCACATGACTTCAATCAGCTTTCCCTTCCACAAAACAGAACTAGTACAACGATGACATTGCAGATTGGAGCAGTATTTGTAACATGGGGAAGAAGTAGACTATTCTAGACTTATTGACATGTCTATGGGCAGGAAATAAATCTGATAAACATTCAGAGTCCTTCAAATCAGATAAATTTTCTAGGATCCTGTGATACAAGGTAAAGGATAAATTGTACCTGACTTTCCACAGTCAAGGAAAGGGTAAAACACTTGAGAGACTTCTGAGTTTGGAAGGCGAAATCGCCCTCATTTGGGTGTTCTATCTGGCCTGTTTGTTTACTGAGCATCTGGAAAAGCTGCTTGCTTCACATGTGGTCCGAAGCAAGGGAAGTCTCTGCCACAGATCAAGGATGCCTCAAAAATTGCTCTGCTACTTGGGCCATGTGATCCAGCAGATCCAAAGATGATCCTGAAGTCACAGTGGCAGAGAGGTGTTAACTGCAGCCTTTGGCAGGATGCTGGAGGTGAACCACGGCAGGGGATTTGGATTTGGGGGTAAAGTCCTGTCATCCTCTGGATGTATGTTCTTTTGAGAAAGGACTTTTGGCTTGGGGGTGAACCTGAGTAGGAACTGGATACTTAACTGTGGGCCACCAAGTGATCATGAATTGTGGATCCTAAGTGGGCTGCTGTCTGACTCACCAAACCGTAATTCTGAGCATGCGCAGCATTTTGTTATCATAATGGAAAGAACATGTATAATACTGGACTTGAGCAAGTACTGAAGGCACAAGTAAGGGCCATGAAATGACTCACACAACGTGGTGCCTGCTCCTGCACCATGGCTTCCTAAGAGTGTCCTAGAACATGTTAAGAGGAAGAGAAAAACATCCAGCTTGGTTTCAGAGGTTCTATGTAGTATTTGGGACAATAGTCCATTTCTGGGACATACCTAAAGGCATTCATAGATGACACAAGGCTGTGGAAGTCTTAAGCAATAGAGTTACTTTTTTATTTTATAGAGTCTTACTGTGTTGCTCAGGCTAGCCTTCTACTCCCAGAATCAAGTGATCCTGAGACATTACCACTATACTTGGTGAGGAAGTAGTGTTTCCATAGATCATACTACCATTGAGAAAATGACCTGACATGGGTTTGGGTCAATCCCAAGTCCCCAGATCATGGCCTAATCTGGTCTTTGCTTAAGATTTGGGCTCTGTAGGAGCACCTAGTCTGTGTGCCCAGAGAGACCTCAGGGTTCTGTCCTGGGAGTTAGGCTCATTTGGAGCTTATAGTGTAGACTCTACTCTGGTCTTAGGATCTGTATTGGTTAATTTTTGGTTAACAAGCTAGGGTCATCTGGAAAGCGGAAAGCTCAACTGAGAAAATGTCTCCATCAGACTCGCCTGTAGGCAAGTCTTTGGGCATTTTCTTGATTAATGATTGATAGGGGAGGGCCCAGACCACTGTGGGTGGGGCTGCAAGCTGAGCAAGCCCTGGAAAGCAGCGTTCCCCCATGGTCTCTACTCTGCTTTTGCTCCTCCACGATGCACGGTAACCTGTTCTACCCAGGTTGCTTTTGATCCTGGTGTTTATCACAGCAATAGAAACCAAACTAACAGTGTCAGACCTGAACCCAGAGAAGGTCTGGCCTGACCATCTTTCAGCCTGGGGCTCCTGGATATGTATGAGTTGACCTATTTGTGTGGTCTAAATGACACCCAGGGTTGTCTGGCTCTGTGTGCCTGTGTTAGATTTGGGATCTCAGGCAAGGGCTTCACCTGTGTTCAGGACTGACAGGACTCTAGAACTTAGCCTTGAGGCTGACAGGCACATCTGGTCACATTGAAATTCATGCCAAGTCTTAGACTTTATCTAGCAGAGACAGGAAGGGCTGGGACTTTATTTGTTTCAATAAATTTGTTTCAGGGGTTCAGGGCAGATTGTGGTCTGTTTGGACTTACTCTGTATCTTCCAGAAAAGCTACAGGCATTCTCAAATAATTTTATTTTTTTTCCCCAAGGATTGGAAAGAAGACAGAATGAACTTAGAAGGACAAATACAAGCAATCCTATTTTGGGGGTTAGTAACAGAATGTTCTAAGAATTCAACAAATGATATCTTCAACAAGAGGCCTCCATTGAGCCATAACCTGCTAAGAACCCACCCATCCTGTTAGTACAGACAGCCTACTTCTTGTTTTCACAGGCCACAGCCCCAAGTTCTCAAGCTGGTAATGCCCTCTTACCCAGGTAATTCCCTCTCCTCTCTCATGCTCTGCGACTTCTCTCTGATGTCTTGGGGTGACTGCTTTCCACAGAGCATTTTCTCTATGTGTTGCCGGATCTCCTTAGTTCTCACCCCATAAATGAGAGGATTCAAGGCTCCTGGGAGCAGCAGATATATGGCACTGAGTAGGTTCTGAACATCTTGAGACACAGTCTTGGCCACTCGAAAGACAATGGAAGTGGAAAGACCAGAAAGATAGATGGTGAGGATGACCAGTAAGTGGGAGCCACAAGTGTGCAAGGCCTTGGCTCGGGCTCCCCCAGAAGAGATCCGGAAGGCAGCATAGATGATACGGGTGTAGGAGCTTCCCAGCAAGGCCAGATCAAAGGTCACGGTGACCAACCGCATAGCCAGTCCCAACCGGTTGTTGAAGGTCAGGTCTCCACAAGCTATGCTCAGCAGTGCGATGTATTCGCAGGTGAAGTGTCGGATCACGGAAGTCCGGCAGAATCGAGCTTTTGCAGTTAGTACCACTAGGGGCACTGCCACTCCTAGGCTCCGGGTCAGGGCAAAGGTGGCCATCAGGCCCAGTAAGTGAGAGGTCATCAGTTCAGTATAGCGAAGTGGGTGGCAAATGGCCACATAGCGATCTAGGGCCATGGCCAGCAGGAGGTTGTAGTCCAGGAGGAGCGTAAAGTAGATAAAGAACATTTGCGCTAGGCAGCCATGTAATGAGATGGGGTTAGCATAATGCACAAAGCCTTCCAGCATTTTAGGCATCACAGCTGTGGAAGCACAGATGTTGACAGCCAGGAGCAGGGCAATGAGCACGTACATGGGCTGATGCAGACTCCTCTGGGCCACCACTGTATGGATGACTAAGGCATTGGCAGAAACGATGGACACATAGAGGAAGGTAAGCGGCAGGACCAGAAGGGGCCGCCGCTCCTGCAATCCAGGGAAGCCCACCAGGAGAAAGCTGGTGTAGGAAAAGTTGAAGATACTGGTATTTCCATCCTCACCCATTGACTTTGGTCCTGGCACCAGGCGTGAGAATCAGAGGCTGTTAGAACAAAATGGTTATTTTAGGAGCCTGAGGCTTGCATGATGAAAACCTATCTGTAGGATGCGCGCGCGTGTGTGTGTGTGTGTGTGTGTGTGTGTGTGTGTGTGTGTTGCTTTGGAGCAGACATGTACAAGGCCAGGTGTTTGGGGAGCTACCCAGATGAATAGGACATTCCTTGTCCCCAGGGAGCTCCTGGTTTTCTCTGTGTAAAACATAAATGTATGAGATATATTTATATTTGTTTGGGGGATGTTACAGGTGTTTTATTGTTGAATAAAATATAAGTAAGAAAATTAGATGTGGCATATGAGAGGGGAAAGTGATGTTCAGAGGTAAAACAATAAGAAAAGTTCCTTTAGTTAGGAGGGGTAAGAAAGTACATAAAGGATCTTTGTTCCAAGGAGTTTGGGAAGCATCCAAGTAAGGCTTCAGACTCAGGAGAGGAGTCAACCAGGAGCAGAGGACTTACCTGTGTGCTCAAGGTACACTGGCTGGGCCAGAGGAATGTTGCTGAGGAAGCTGGTTTTCTGGGGCCCAAAGCACCAGGCTGCAGAGTCTGGTCCGGTTCTTAGCCCCTCTATTCTGGCGGCAGCACCTCTTGCCTGGCCTTGTCCTGGAAGCTTGCTTTTCTTCACGACGGCGAGTCCAGGGAGAGCAGGAGTTCACCAGTGCACCGTGTGCAGAGCCGCACAGACCTTCCCAGGGCTTTGCTTGGGGTCCATGGATGAGGTCTAGGAGGAGGTGTACACTCAGATGGCACCTATCTGAGAGTGATTACACATCAGGAAATGTTCCAAATGCTTTCAGAAATTAACTTTAAAAAAAAATCTTTACTTGGGCAGCTGGAGAGATGACTCAGTGGCTGAGGGCACTTACTGTTCTTGCAGAGGACCCAGGTTTATTTCCCAGCACCCACATGATGGCTCACAACTGCCTATAACCCAGGGGATACAAAGCCTTATTCTGAGCTCTGCAAGCCTTGGGCACACGCAATGCACAGAATGCATGTGAGCAAGACACTCATACACATAAAATTAAATAAATAAATGTAATTTTTTAAAATGTCTTCAGTTTGGTAAGTGTTGTGGTGCATGCCTTTCGACCCATAATGCAGGAAACAGATCTCTGTGAGTTTGAGACTAGCCTGGTGTAGATAGTGAGTTCCAGACCAGCCAGGGCTACATACTGAGACCCTGTCTAAAAACAAAACAAAACTTTGTTTTATCAGCAAGGATACAGAAACACAGAGAGGTAAATCTAGTTTAAGCTACACAGCTAATAAATGACAGACGTGGATTTTTGCCATTCCATTTCACAATGTACTCTTTTCACAAGTTCAGGATTCATACCTTCTCTTGGCTTGCCTAGGACTTGCTGGGTTATAGAACTGAAAGTCTGGAATCCCCAGAAAATGGCCAGGCGGACCCAACAACTAGTCACTGCAATAACTGCTATCTACACTGAAGATCAGAGAAGCCTTACGAGTTGTGGAGCAACCCAGAAATGTTTTCCTCCCTCTTTATCAGTGTTTGTGTGGGTATGACTAGACTCCCTCTGAATACCAGAGGATGCATGTCTACTAACAAATCCTCACCGGGAAGAGGATTTGGGAGGAAGTGGGTTTGGAATTCTCCCGACCCTGGGATGTCTTTCTGAAATTTTCAGAACATTGCTTTGGACAGCAGATTTTGGAAGAGCTATCATTGCTTGGGTTGGGTGAGGACCAGACAACCTTTGTGGCAAAGTGATAAAAATCTGTATAGTTGAGTCTGGAAAAGACTGTAGAGGATGGTGGAAGTGAGACATGGACAAGGCAAGAACTGGTACACCGAAGGAGGGAAATGAAACCTGGGGGAACAGTAGCCAGGAAGGCATCAGGCAGTCTTGTAGTCCTTCTTTCCAGATATACCAGAGGGTAGAGAGAAGACTGGCAGGCAGCCCATACATCTCTTGACTTGGACAAGGTTGCCCAGTCCTTATCATATGATCTATAATTTGTTTTCCTGTCTCATGTCTTGGTGTTCCTTGGATAGATTCCATAAGGAACATCTTTGACACAGGACCCTGAGGCAGTCAATAAAGACGATGCAGAATAATGACCCTGCTAAGAAAGGACAGAAAACATGCCGGGGAGTGTGGAGGGCTGCCATTTAACTGGCTAAGAAAGCTTAGAAAGCTAAGGAAGAACTTCCTAGAGACAAATCAACCACACAGCAGCCAATTAGAGAGAAATAGAATGATCAGTAGCTTCAAGACTTTAAAGCTATAATGATTTCTATTGGAGCTGCCAAGCTCTGAAAAGGGAGGAATTGGGTTGAGGTTCTAGAAGGCATAGTTAATGAACTGCATTCGGATACTTTAGGCAACTCACAAGTGAAGAGTTTTTTAGTCAATGACTGTACATACAAGTGGAGAGTTCAGATGAAGGATTGAGGCTGGGGATAGGAATATGGGGCGTGAGATAGCATCTCAAGGCACAGACAGAACAGTAGGTGTCAGTGAAAGGCTTAAGGGAGAGAAGAGAGAGATCCAGGAGCAAGCAAGCAGAAACTGCAGGAGACTTGGTTGCTGAGGAGGCTTCAAGGTATATGAACTTACAGACTAATAAGGTAAAGATCAATGACTCTAAACTGTCCTTTAAGGATTAATGTGCAGAGTAGCCATAGCATGAACAGACAGGAGAGCTGAATGAGACTGCAGACATCACGTGATTCCCGAAGGAAGGGGCGTTATAGCCTCCACAGCACAAAAAGAACTCATTCCCCATACTCACAAAGGATGTGGTCACTGTGGCCATGCTCTAGCAGAGAGACGGTGGTTCTCTCTCTGCCCTCGGGGCATCTTCCACTTCTCTCTCCATTCCCTCAGCTTATGAAAAGTCAATTAGCTATCTGTCATCGGAGAAAACGAGCTTTCCCTTAATTTCATATAGCCTTCTAGATCCCAATCTCCCTTCCTCCTTCCCAAGCTGAGCCCTTGGCATGCCTTTTTTATGACTCAGTCCCTGGCGTGTTTATCTCCCCACTAGACCAGAGGCATTTCTAGTGGGGAGACCATGGCTTATTCATCTCTGCCAGTGTCCAGCACAGAGCCTGCAGAACAGGGTGTCTACAAAGAGTGTTGGGGGAAATCAATGAGCGTGCGAAAGGATCATATTAAACTTGAAGCAGCTCTTGGAGTCTGAGGAATGAATGAGACTCAAACCCTCCAGGTTCAAAGGTTTCAAGTGACTTTCTTAGTTCCCCCAGCAAGAGAACCAAGCTTCAGCTCTTGGTCTTATCTCGGTATCCTTGGGCCCTGCATGAGGCGTCACTGGAAACCTTCGAGCTGTTCTCTCAGCAGCAATGCAAGAGGGTTTATTACATGGCGACTCTGTGCCAGGTGTTCATCATGTAGTGTGTCCTTCCCAATGCCAACTTCAGCTTAATATAAACTCTTGTTTATATGAACCCGTAGGTGAAGATGCTGAGGAGGGGAGAATTGAACTAGCATTCTTTTTTTTTTTTTTTTTTTTTTTTGGTTTTTCGAGACAGGGTTTCTCTGTATAGCTTTGCGCCTGCCCTGGAACTCACTTGGTAGCCCAGGCTGGCCTCGAACTCACAGAGATCCGCCTGCCTCTGCCTCCCGAGTGCTGGGATTAAAGGCGTGCGCCACCACCGCCCGGCTGAACTAGCATTCTTAACGAACTTCAGGCATTAACTTCTGGGACAGAAATGAAATCCAAGTTTGTCAAGGGTAAAATGTAAAGTTGTTTCCAAACTCAGGTTTACCTGCCTCCAAATTTCCCATAATTCCTTGTGCTCACCGTGGCAGCCTGCAATAGTCTCCAAGCGTTTCACTTGCTGGGCCTTGATTTAAGCTCTGAAGAGGTAAGGTCTGTGATCAGTGCCCAGTTCCAAGGCACTGATCTGTGAGTCTGTGCAGGGATGGTTAATTATATGTGGGGCCCACGTGGAGGACCCAGAGGAGAGTCCCAGAGGGGATTCATTTCCAGGGACTTGAAGGAGGGAACAAGGAGAAACCCAGAAGAATCTGTTCCTCTTCATCCTGTTATTATTTCAGTGGTTACTTTAGGATTTGTTGTTGTTGCTTTTTTATAGGCTTATTTTAAACACACACACACACACACACACACAACACACACACACATTAACTACTTTGTACTGTGTTATGAAACATCTTCATTTTGTACTTGAAGTGCTCAAGTTCCTTTTGAGAAAAGGAAGGCTTCAGTTTAATATGTGTTATAAGAAACAGTTGCTTGGGAGTGGAGAGATAGTCCAGCAGTCAGGAGCCCTGGCTGCTCTTGCAGAGAACTGGGGTTCGTTATCAGCACCCACATCAGGTGGCTCGCAACCATTAGTAACACCCTCTTCTGGCTTCTGTGAGCACTTCTCCACACATGTGCTGTACATACATACATGCAGGCACACATACATAAAATAAAAATAAACAAATATTTTTAAAAAAGAGACAGTTACTTCCAAATAAATTACTTTCTTGATATTTTTCTGAGAAGCTTAATCTTGATGCTTCTGAATAGTAGACCCAATCATTGGCTTAAAAAAAAAAAAAGAACTAGCTTTATAGCTGGACCGTGGTGACACACACCTTTAAAAGCACTTGGGAGGCAGGCAAGATCTCTGTGAGTTCGAAGCCAGCCTGTCTACAGAGTGAGTTCCAGGACAGCCAGGGTTACACAGAGAAACCCTGTCTTGAATAACCAACACCAAACCCAAACAAAAAAGAATTAGTTTTATTTTACATGTTTGAGTGTTTACCTGCATGTATGTGTGTGCACCGTGTGTGTGGAGTGCACAGAGGCCAGAAGAGGGTGTTAGGTCCTCTGGAACTGGAGTTACAGGTGGTTGTGAGCCGTCATATGGATGCTGGGGACTGAACTCAGGTCCTCTTCAAGAGCAGCCAGTGCTCACTCTTAACTGCTGAGCCATCCGTCTTTCCAGCCCCACAACGGCTTTCGAATGTTTCTAAAATGATTGTTTTCCAAAACTGTGGCTTCTTCTTTCTCCATCATTGCCATCCAGTGGCTTTAAAGCCCTTTTTATTTCCACAAATAACAAAGATTTCAGCTTGAGTCTTCTCCTGAGCTACAGAGGAGTCAGCCACCCCCACCCACAGATGTTGCATCCGTGATTCAGCCAACTATAGATCAAAAGTAGTTTTAAAAATTGCATCTATGTTGAATGTGAATAGACCTTTCCTGCTTATGATTTCTTCAATGCACTTTGTAACAATTATTTATATAGTGTTTACATTGCATTAGGTCTCATAAGTATCTGTAAATGATCAAAGTACACGTATGGGAGAACAAGTGGAGGTTACATATGATTACTACCCATTTTACGTAAGCGATTTGAATATCTGCTACTTTTGGTGTAGGAGGGGTCCTGAGGCCAATCCAGCATGGATAGGAGGGATTACCGAGCAGTTTACCTTTCAATGACCTATTTAACACCCTCATTTAGTGGTCATTTACCTCCATTCAGGACACAAACATGGTCCTGCCTTGGGTCATCACTCCCACCCCTGCTTTTATATTTCATGCTGACCTCCAGGACTTGAAACTTTCCCACTCATTCAGAACACTCCCATCTCGTCTATCCTTCTTGTACAGAGGTCAGACTCACTCTCCAGTGCTCCTGTTCCTCATGCTACCTGCTGAGAGTCGGGTGGAAGCTGTGTGTGGAATAAGACACAGCACAATGGTCAGTGCTTCAGCCCCTCCCTCCTTTCCAAAATGGAGGGGCCCCTCTTTCTTTTAAGACTTGTCTTTCCTGCTCTGCATCATTCCATGGCTCTCTATTGTTTGAATCTTAGATGGTCTTTTAATAAAAAAAACCAGAGTCAGATATCAGGATGAAAGCTGAAAGATCAGAAAAGCAGAGCAGCCAGCCCCTAGTTCTTACCTCTACAAAATCCTCAGCCTAGAGAGAGTTCCTGTTTCCTCACACCTTATATACCCTTCTCTGTTCTGCCATATCACTTCCTGGGATTAAAGGCATGTGTGCTTCCCCCCAAGCAAAGGCATGAGATCTCAAGTGCTGGTATTAAAGGTGTGAGCCACCACTGCCTGGCTCTGTTTCTCTCCTAGACTGGATCAATCTCATGTAGCCCAGTGTGGCTTTGAACTAACAGAGATCCAGACGGATCTCTGCCTCCTGAGTGATAGGATTAAAGGTGTATGTCACCACTGCCTCACCTCTGTCTAATCTAGTGGCTGACTCTGTCCTCTGATCCTCAGGCAAGTTTATTAGGGTACACAATATATCACCATAGCTCTTTTCCAACTAGCAGAAACCAAGGCAGAGTGTTCCTGTGGGATGGAGGATTCCAAGGTTGCTTCCTACTCCCACCACCTTTGAATATCTGAACCAAGAATCATATTCTAGTCTCTCCTTTCTGGCCTTGTGTTCTTTCTTTTCTGCAAACTTTTAATCCACATCTTCTTTTTCTTTCTTTTCATCTATGGTTTTCTATTTGCTTCCTGAAAGCTTCTCTCCATCCTCATTCAGGTTCATGGTGCTTTTTATTTCAGTCCTCACCATTTCACTTCATTGAAATTGACTATCTCTGTGTAGCATACTCGGGCTAGAACCCTGCTCCTGGGCATGCTGAATATGTTCTCCATCACTGAGCCATACCTCCATCCCTCTCCAGTCTATTGAAGGAAAAGATCATATTCCCAGGGCCTGGAGAAAGAAACAGTCAGTCCTGAAACAGTCACCAGCCACTTGTACAGCACTGAGTCCAAGGACCCATCTGTCCTCCTCCATCCACCAGAGTTTCTAACATCATTGACTACTCCAACTGATGACACAGCCTCCTCTTCTTGCATTTGTAAAGCCATTCACCTTGTTTCTGCTTCTGACCTTGACGTACAAATCCAGCCTCCTGGTTTCTCCCACACCTGGCTACAGCTCTTCTCCTCTTGGCTTCTCCCACATCTGGCTACAGCTCTTCTCCTCCTGGTTTCTCTCACACCTGGCTACAGCTCTTCTTGTCTTGCAGTCACTAGACAGGCTCAGCACCTCTTTCCTCTCCACATGAGTGTAACAGCCTCCTAACAGCTCTCTTGGCCTTCACATCAGACACCCTTTGATCTGCATTCTCCCATGGCAGCAGGACAATCACACACAGCATGATCTGGCCACCTTCTTGCTTTGGATCTTCAATGAATGTTGCTTGGAGGAAAACTCAACCTCTTGCCGTGACAGAAGGGGTCTTCTATTGTCTAGTCACTCCTGCTCATGCACGTTTCATTTCTTCCCACAGCCCTCTAATCACCCACACTAGGGAAACAGCAGTGAGCGTCCACGTCTGCTGTGTTTATCTATAACTCTAGTCCTAGAATAGGTGTCCTTCTCTTTAGCCTCTCCTTTCCAGAGAACACTTTATTATGCCTCAGCCCTCATTCAGACCACCAGATGCTCTGGAGGCATTCCTACCTTTAGCGAATGTCTCCTCCTCCTCCTTTCCACAGAGTTTTGTACAGAAACTACTATTGAATATTATACCATAGATTGCTAGATTTGGGATCTCCTTCTGGAGAGAGACAAAATTTTCTCTTTCTTTGCAGTCATTGAGTTACAATGATGTATGCAGACTAAACATTTGATGGATATATAAATAAATGAATGACTAAAACATATGCAGAGGGAAGAGGAGAGAACGTCAAGCCAGGAACAGCAGCCTGCTTTGCTGATGGTAGTTCAGAATGAGCAGGTGTTTTTCAGAAAGTGGACATAAGACTCTCAAAGATGAATGCAGGTAAGACGGGCACTGTGGCTCCCGCCTCTAATGCTAAGAAAGGAGAATTGCTTTGAGTTCCAGGTCATCCTGGGCTACTTAGGGAGTTCTAGACAGCTGAGGCTATAGAATAGAACCTTGTTACGAAAAGATCATGACTATAGCCATGACAAAATGTACCAGAGATGACTCACATGGATGCCCCTCCTTCACTAAACAGTGAGAGTGACTTTGGGACCCACAAATCCTGGATAATCAGCCTGGAAGCTCTCTATGTGAGGGCCGGGACTGGGGCTTCTCAGTGGAGACCTGTTGCTGAGTCCTTTGGAGCAGAGTTACCAGGTGCTGCCTGATTTCCTTGGTCCTGGCCCCATAGATGATGGGGTTGACCAGACATGGGAGCAAGAGGTAGAAAGCACTGAGCAGGTTGTGCACGTCTTGGGAGGCAGTGCGGGCCACACGGTAGACGATGGATGAGGACATGGTGGAGGAGTAGACAGTGAAGATGACCAGCAGGTGGGAGCCACAGGTGTTCAGGGCCTTGGCCCGTGCTCCACCTGATGAGATCTTGAAGGCAGCATGGATGATGCGCGAGTAGGAGGCTCCCAGCAGAAGCATATCCAGGACTCTGTTGAAGACTCGAACAGTGAGTCCCACGGTCTTATTCAGTGAGATATCCCCGCAGGAGAGCTTCATGAGGGCCATGTGCTCACAGGCAAAGTGGTGGATCACCTCTGAGCGGCAGAAGCGGACTCGGGAGGCCAGCACCACCACTGGAGCCACGATGCACGTGCTCCTGGTGGCTGCCAACCCCACCAGGCCAGCCAGAAGCTGTCCTGTCACTATCTCTGGATAGCGCAGAGGGTAGCAGATAGCCACATAGCGATCCAGGGCCATGACCAGCAGGATGTTGCAGTCAAAGACAATGAGGAAGTAGATGCAGAACATCTGTCCCAGGCACCGGGGGAGGGAGATGCGGTTGAAGCGCGTGGAGAAGCTGAACAGCATGGCAGGCAGCACGGTGGTGGCAGCGCAGATGTTGACAGCCAGGAGCAGGGCAATGAGCAGGTACATGGGCTGGTGCAGGCTCCGCTGGGATGCCACCGTGTGGACGACGAGGGCATTGGTGAAGAGGATCACCAGGTAGAGGCTGAGGAAGGGCAGCACCAGGAGGGCTCTGGCTTCCCGCATCCCTGGGAAGCCCACCAGGAGGAAGCTGGTGTAGGACTCATTGTAGGTGCCATTGTCCCACCCTGACATGATGCCTGAGGGCGCAGGGCAGCTCCAGGGAGAAGCGGGGGCAGGATGCCTGGTTTCAGTCCCTGAAAGGTCCTGCAAGAACCTGCCCCAGCCTCACCAGGCTGGCCTGGGTGCTTTGCCTGTCATCAACTACAGCCTTTCTGTGGAGGAAATGAAGAGCTGCATGTCAACTTTTAGAATGATATTTTAGGAAATAACTACTTTCCACACTCCCTACGTGTTGTTCCCCACCCCCCTTTTTTCAGGGAGTCCTGATTGAAGACCCATTTTGTGCTAGTTTGTATACCTGGGACTTGGAACACTGGGTGAGTAATAGAGTGACTTCAGATTGTATTGAATGCGATCAAAGTGACAAGAGAGAAATTCAGTGAGCTCTAAGGTGCTGAAATGGAATCTTTCCCATTCTAGGTTTAGCTGATGTGGCAAAACCCAAGGTGGGGAATAAACCACAGAGCAGCTTCTCTCTGTTAGTTTTTAAGACTCTACTATCTGGGTGAGCGGCATAATTGATTCTTTGGCTCTTTCCCACCTCTTTCTCCCTCCTACCCCGGCTTCTTTCTGGAACCATCTCTGAATGCTGCATTCTCTCAACCTTGAATTTTCAACTGACTCTTGAGAAGCACAAACCTTTAGTCGAGAGAGCCATCCGAGGCTGACCCTGGCATCTGACAGATGAGGATATGGAGTAGAGACTCTGGGACTGAGGCTGAGGGAGGAGACTATGGCTCAGGGCTGAGGTTCTCAGGGAAGAGCCTGTCCTATGATAAGGATGTCAGGGGCTGCTCATATTTCAAGTTATTTAGTGGTAGTGAGAAGGGAGGAGGGAAGGGCAGCATAATCATTCTTGTTCTTCCCTGGCCTCCCCTGGGATCACAGAATCGGAGACCTTTGGCAACAGAGACCTGTGGAGCTCAGGAACCTGTGGACAGCAGAGGATGAACTCTTAGGAGGAAGGAGTCAGGCCATCCTGCAGGAATGTGATTCCTCGTAGGATGCCTTGGTTAGGGCACAGCTCTCTGATGTTGGGAAGGACTATGGCTTTTGTGGATAATGTTTTTATTTTGCTTTGAAGCCCATCCTATTTTGGAGTGTTTATCTTCTTGTGAAACAACCCATTGTACCACCCTTAAAAAGGACTTTCCGTGGAGCTACGAGCATCCCTCTGAATATTCCTCCCTTGTCCTTGGGTGTGCTCTCAGGAGTCACACAGAGCTTATCTAATCTATAAACATAGTGTGTTTTGTCTGTTTGTTGGCTTTGGTTTTTGAGACAGGATTTCTCTGTGTAACCCTGGCTGTCCTGGAACTCTCTCTGTAGACCAAGCTGGCCTTTAACTCAGACACCCACCTGCCTCTGTCTTCTGAGTGCTGAGATTAAAGGTGTGTGTCACTATGCCAGGCAAAAAAACCTAGTCTTTTAGAGGAGGCTTTCGAGACAGGAGTTTGGGTTGGTCTAAATTCGGTCCTGACAGGACAGGGTGCTGGGTGTGTTCTAATCCTGACTTCTAGGAGGCAGCAAAAAGCGTGGCTGACACTGATAAGAAGAAAGAGCTTTGAGTTGGAGGGAGGCCGGGCTGGGAAGAAGAGGGCCCAAAGCTGGAGTGTGCTGGGCTCATGGGACAGCATGGTGGAATGAGATAGTCACGGGGAAGCCTGGTCCTGCCTCTCACTTGTGTGACTCTGGAAAGTCAAGGGATTTATTTGATTCTTAGCTGTGAAGTGGGAGTTGTAATAATAGCTCTTCAGGATGTCTGCAAAGCTGTTGACCATAGTGGATGACTCTGCTCTTTTTCTTATCTTCCTCCCCACCTCTTTCTCAGTCTCTGTCTCTTTCTCCCTCTCCCTGTCTCTCTCCAGGATCTCACGTCCTCCAGGCTGGTCTTAAACTCACTGTGCAGCAGAGGTTGACTTTGAACTCCTGATCCTTCTGCTTCTACCTCCCAAGTGCTGTGATGGTGCAGGCAGGAACCACCAGACCAAATTTGGTGCTTTTTACTCTGTGTCCATTTTTAGTAAGTGAAAGAAATGAGCTCAGGGCCGAACCCTGAGTCCTGGACACGAAGAGGGAGTCTGGGGACAGAGGAAAGGCTGCTGCCGTTGTCTGTGGGCGTGGGGATCTGCTCTGCTCCCGAGTTTGTGGGCAGATCATGAGATCTTAGTTCCCATCTGTCCAGAAAAGGGCAAGTCCAGTCGCAGATCTTTTCCTTATACAAAATGGGGTCCTTCACGGCACTGGCTGTGTTGTCTGTGCTTACAGAAACCCTGTCTTCGGGCACACAGACTCTCTGGGTGAATGTGGTTGTGCCAGCATGCAGAAGGGAGGGTGGTTGTACATGAGACATTGATAAGGGAGACATTGGCTGCTTTGAGATGCACACCTGTCAGAAAGGTCTAGAATTGGTTTACCTCTGCACAGGAGGAAAGGAATAAGTCAGATTCAGTCTGTTATAGTATGGTTCTGGGTTCCTCTCAGAAGAGGGCTGAGGAGACATGACCAACCTCAAAAGCCCTGAAAACCGAGACTAGAGGCTGGGAATGTGGATGTATGGCCTTCTTTTCCCCTGGATTGGAAATGGCGGAGTACTTGGCAAGAGGAACTGGGGAGATGGAGTTGGCCTCTGCCCTCATTCCTATCCTCTCTGAGAGCCCCTTTCCCCCCCATGCCCCTGCTTGGCTAAGCACACTCTCCTACTTACCAGGACTCACACAGGCACTGGAAGTAAGCACTGGTCAAGTCAGTCCCCAGCTGCCAGGGTAAGTTAAATTCCCTCCATTCCTCCCTGAGGGAAAAGAGCTTCTGAGGTTCCCTCCCAGGTTCTGACTTAGCCAATTACCAGGGCCCCAGTGGTCACCAGGATCCTGGGGGTGGGGAATAGTGAGTGAGAACAAGCTTGGAGACAAGCTAGGGATTGGGGCGGGGGGACTTGTCTGCAGGGAGTCCAGAGTCCCCGTGAGAGTAGTCTACCAAGATTCTCTTTTGACCGTCTCACCCATTCCGTCCAGGGGTTCTCATCTATCTGATGGATCAATAACCCATCAACCCCAGTGACTCCATATCCCCATAGCCAGGTCTGCCCCTTGTATCCCAGCTCTGCTTAATTGCTTATTGGAAGTCTCCATGGATCACACTGTGCACGGGAGTCATGCCCTTGTTCCCAAACACTGTCATCCTTTGGTGTCTCCTCTGGTAGAAACGCTGCTGCCACCCTGTTTTCTGGGATGGGGTAGAGGATGGAGTCAGGGCTGGGAAAGGCATTGGGGGCTGCCTCCTCTTCATGCCTGAGCCCTCGCTTAATTGCCTAGCTTTTGTGCCTTCTTTGCAATGTGTCCATCTTTATTCCTTCTATCACTAACAATACTGTTCTTGTGAATATTATTCCTCACATGCTTTTTGTGACAGTAGCTGGTGACTTCTCTTTGACAGTCAGTAGGTAAGAGTACATGAAACTCAATCTTTCTCAGTCTTTGCTCACTTGATAGATAGAAATGGAAGGCCTTTGGCTTGTTAGGTATCCTCTCTCTTTCTCCCTTCCTCACCACGCTCATCTTTGAGATAGGGTTTCCCACTGTAGCTCGCCATGCTTCTCACTGGCCTAGAACTCACCATCTTCCTGCCTCAGCCTCCCAAGTGCTGGAATTAGATGCACACCACTTACAATTTTCTGACGTTTATACATTGGCTCTGTGTGTGTGAACAGCATGTGAGTGTATTAACAGGTTATTCATTGCAGTTTAGTAAAAGAGTCTCAATGCTTTGCTAGCTTAACTTCTGTTTTATTTTTTGTTTTGTTTTGTTTTTGTTTTTGTTTTTTTTTGAAATAGATTCTTTTCTCATACAGTGCATCCCAGCTACAGTTTTAACTTCTGTCTCTGTAAGAGTCCTCTGTGATATAAATATGAACTCTTTTGCAGGGCAAGAGGCCCTACTGTGCTCGATGCTGGGTTTCCAGCATGCTTCCCACTTTCCTGCCTTAATACTGCTGTGTCATCTGGTGAGAATATAAACCATATCAAGCTGTGGCCAGATGCTTGTATGCAATGAACTCTTTTCTTTTCTTATTTTTTTTGGTGCCTGTCCTGGATCTCCCTCTGTAGACCAGGCTGGGCTTTAACTCACAGAAATCCGCCTGGCTCTGCCTCCCAAGTGCTGGGATTAATGGTGTACACTACCACTGACCGGCTTCCTTTCCTTTCCTTTCCTTTCCTTTCCTTTCCTTTCCTTTCCTTTCCTTTCCTTTCCTTTCCTTTCCTTTTCTTTTCTTTTCTTTGAGACAGGGTATCAATATGTAGCCCTGGCTGGTCAGGAAATCTGTATAGACCAGGCTGCCCTCAGACTCCCAGAGATCTGCCTGCCTTTGGCTCCAGAGTGCTGGAATTAAGGGTGTGTTCTACCATGCCTGGCCTGTGAATTCTTATCTAATTCTCACAACCTAAGAGAGTCGGCTCTGTCTTCTTTTTTTATAATTTTGTTGTTGTTTGTTTTTTGCTTGTGGCATCTGAGGAAACTCAGATAATCAAGTCCACATGAAGAATCTGAAAATTCCCAGAGGAGTTTCGTCGTTTCACATTCTGGACTTTCTGTAGGGCTCTAAAGACTGACCCTGAAGCTTTTGGCTGGGAGAAGAGGTAAGAGATGAGCATAGAGGAAGACATAGAGACCATGGCATTTGCACTGGACAAACTGTAAGTCTGGCCTACATCTTTTAAAAGATATTTATTTATTTTAATGTGTATAAGTGTTTTGTCTGCATGTATGCACATATGACACATACATGCTTAGTGCCTATGGAGGTCAGAAGAAAACACTGGATCCTCTGGAACTGGAGTTACTGAGGGTTGTGACCTGCCATGTGGGTGCAGAGACCCAAACCTGCGTCCTTTGAAAAAGCAGTAAGTACTCTTAACCACCGAGCCCTCACTCCAGTCCCTCCTCCCCCAGCCTAGTTCTTTATCCAGGCACTTAAGGACAAAGTCCAGGGCTTGGCAGCCATGGGAAGCTGGTGAAGGGAGAGAGAGATGTGGGGCCTGATTCCTGGTATAGAGTGTATGGAGCTGATGCTAGCTTGGGGTCATGTGACATGTAAGTATCTACACAATGTCTGAAAGACAGAAGAAAGCCAAGCACAATCCAGGCATGCCTCCTTGATGGAAGTGTCATTGGAACCTACTGGAGCCAGGACATTCTGGGCATAGCAGGAGAGCTGTTCAGGCCCAGGGGTCTGAGAGAAAGTAGAATTTGAACAAGGCTTGCAGAGGGAGGCGGGATGCCTTGGGCCAGGCATGTTGAGTTTAGAGTGTAACTTGGGTCCAGGGTGGGAAGGTAACACACTCATAGTTTGGGGTTCAGCAGCCGCATGTAGTGAGGAGAGGGAGCCTTGAGACCCTTGAATGGCACATGCACTGAGAAGCTGCCGGGAAACTACTGTGTAGCTGTGGTTGGGAGCCACTGATCTAGACTTTCATGCAAGGCTGTCTTTCTGTAGGGAATGGTTTTATCTGGGGCTCAATGAGTCCATCGTGGGCTGCACAATAGGAACAAGAGGGCGGCATTTATCCAGTACTACTGTGCCGACGGGACTCTACCGCCAGAAGTCCTGCTGACAGGGTCTTGACGGAGGCCAAACTGCAGACCAGGCTAGCCTCGAATTTACAGAGATCCGCCTGCCTCTGTTGCCTGAATGCTGGGATTAAAGGCACACACCACCATGCCCAGCAGCAAGTGCTGACTTTTTAAAGGCTCCTAGTGATTCCAGTGTATGCAAGTTGGATTTCTCCTTATACCCTCTGGGTACTGAACAAGGGAACCCCAAGGGCACCTTATATTCATGTCTGGAGTCTAGATTTGGGCAACATTGAGATCAGAGACATGA
The DNA here is from genome assembly GCF_049852395.1 of Peromyscus maniculatus bairdii. NCBI lineage: Eukaryota > Metazoa > Chordata > Mammalia > Rodentia > Cricetidae > Peromyscus > Peromyscus maniculatus. The sequence goes on from NC_134852.1 coordinate 113,638,938, forward strand.
GTATTCACAATAAAATTGTAGCAAAATCCATATAGGCAACAAGCTGCATATATGACCAAGGATGCTTCTGGTTGGCTTAATTGGCTGCAGACTTTTTTTGGTGATAGGATCTCTCTGTGTAGCCCTTCATGGCCTAGAACACTATATGTAGTCCAGGCTTGCCTTGAACTCAGAGAGATCTGCCTACCCCTGCCTCCCAAGTGCTGAGATCAAAGGCATGCACCATCACTGTTGGGCAAGGTAACTCATTTTTAATTTTACTTAATGTTATTGTATTTTGTCTCAGGTGTAAAAGAAACATTTTCACTGCTGGCGATTTAATCCCAGCACTTTTAATCCCAGCACTCGGGAGGCAGAGGTAGGAGGATCTCTGTGAGTTGGAGGCCAACCTTGTCTGCAAAGCAAGTTCCAGGACAGCCAGGTTATGCAGAGAAATCCTGTCTCAAAAAAACCAAAAGAGAAACATTTTCAATTCTTTAAAAATTTTATTTTATTTATTTATTTATTTATTTTGGTTTTTGAGACAGGATTTTTCTGTGTAGCTTTGGAGCCTGTCTTGGAGCTATCTCTGTAGCCCAGGCTGGCCTCGAACTCAGAGATCCACTTGCCTCTGCCTCGCAAGTGCTGGGATTAAAGGCATGTGCCACCACCACCCAGCCTTCATTTTATTTTTAATTATGTGTATATATTTGTGTTTATGTGCACATGAAGGCAAGGTGCCTTTGGAGACCAGAAGAGGGCTCTGGATCCCCTGGAGCTGGAGTTACAGGTTTTCTGACATGGTTCTGGGAACAGAAGTTGGGTCTTTTGCAAAGATAGTCTGATCTCTTAAGCAGTAAACCATCTCTCTAGCCTCCATCTTATTTTATCTATTATTATTTTAAAATTTATTTTTATTTATGTGTGTATTTGTTTATTTATGTGTAAGTGTATGTCATGTGTGTGGATGCCCTAGGAGGCCAGCTGGAGTTCAGGCAGCTGTGAGTAGCTTGACATGGGTGCTGGAAACAGAACTTAAGCTCTCTGAAAGAGTGGCAAGTGATCTTAGCCACTGAGCATCTCTCCAGCCTCCATTTGAAATTCTTAATAATTTATTTGTATTATTTATTATTTGTATTTTCAGGGACCATGAAGTAGCAAGTAGAGGTCTCTTCTATCTCCACCCCTACCTCACTAATAACAATGACCTTCTTCTCAGTGCTAAGGATCAAATCCAGGGCTCCTAGGCACATGCTAGGCAAGTGTTTTGCCACTGACCTACATCCCTAGCCACTCTTAATAATTACTTATTATTATTGTTTATTTTGATACAAGGCCTTAGTGTGTAGATTTGGCTGGCCTAGAATCTGCTAGATAGACCAGGCTGGCACCAAACTCATGATTATCCTCCTGCCTGTACCTCTCAAGTGCTAGGATGATAGTTTTGTATCACCACTTACAGCCTCAATAATATTTTTCTCAAGAACCATGAAGTAGCAAGTAGAGGTCTCTTCTATCTCCACCCCTACCTCACTGATAACAATGACCTTCTTCTCAATGCTAAGGATCAAATCCAGGGCTCCTAGGCACATAGCGATCCAGGGCCATGACCAGCAGGATGTTGCAGTCAAAGACAATGAGGAAGTAGATGCAGAACATCTGTCCCAGGCACCGAGGGAGGGAGATGCGGTTGAAGCACGTGGAGAAGCTGAGCAGCATGGCAGGCAGCACAGTGGTGGCAGCACAGATGTTGACAGCCAGGAGCAGGGCAATGAGCAGGTACATGGGCTGGTGCAGGCTCGTAACTAAAGAAAAATATTTGATTATAAAAGCTGTTCGGTTATGCCAAATGTAAATTTTAAAGTTACCTTGACTTCAAAATCTGTATATAAGGATATGTTACTTTGGGAAAGAGGTTCTGCTTTTGTTTCCACAGAAAGCCAGAGGCTATGGATTTGTTCCAGATTAAGATACCTCAGGTTTGACCAGCCAAGACCCCCTGAAAGATCTCCGATGACACCATGGCCCAAATGATCCAACATCCAGAGCAGTTTCGAGGCAACTGGTTCACACAATACAGCCTCACGGACTACCCCATAGGCCTAAAATTTTCTTTGCATCCCCATAAGATACAGCGCCCCCTCCAGCAGGAAGTAGTAAGAGATGCTACGCCCAAATTCCCAAATATACCAAGCTGGCTTTAGAGGTGGAATTGGCTCACTCCCCCTCTCTAAACCCAGACATATTGCTTTAAAAAAAATGGTTAAGAGATTCTTGTGTCCCAAATCAGAAGAGCTCTCTGGTGTGGGACAGAGAAAAACCAATCTTTTTACTTAAAACAGGTTGATTATAAATGTGATCTCTTTCTAAAAAAGAAAAGGGGATATGATATAGATATATAGGAGGATATAGAGATGATAAAATAAAAGGGTAGATTAATGAACCTACTTTTAAAGAACAACTTGTTTAAAATGTTTTACATTGGTATAGATTTTAGTTTATGTTTAAAATGTTTTACATTGGTAAAAATTTTAGTTTATTGATACAAACTTGAAATTAATTTTGTTATACTATATATATATATATATTTCCATTCTTGTTTGAGGTATTATGTTTAACTCATTTAAAATTGTAATGGATAATTAAAAATAGATTTATAATTAGTCATTTATGATAATCATATTTGTAGCCATGTTAGTTAAGTCTTCTAGGTATACATAGATATATTTCAGATAGATAGGTAATCTTCAAACACTTCATAGACCTAGAGAATATGACATTTAAATAACTTAGAATTCTGTTGACGTGAGACACAATTGCTCCTGGCTGCACCAATTGATCGATCCCGAGAGAATGTTGGGCTTCTAAGACATTTCCATTTGGAAGTTTGTCTTTTTGGCACAAAATGGCCTACTGGGCAAAGAACTGCCCTTGCCTTGACGGCTGACAGTACAAATGCAATGCTGTCCTTTCTGAACAAGCGGGACACAAGGAAAGCGACCACTGTACTCTGCCAAGACAGGGTAAGATGGTCTCTCAGAATTCCTGCTTCTGAAAATGGTCTGTCAGATACTCTAGGCCTGTAGCCAATTTGAATGCACCAACAATGCTGAGAAACATTAGGTGACTGTCCAGGCTGCCAGCTGTCTTGGTCTACTCTTGCAAGATTCCCGAAAGTTGCTTGCATCCATCTACCATTTCTCAGGTATCACTATGTTCCTTCTCAGGTCTTTGATGTGGTTGAAAACTAGATAGTTGTAATTTCCTCAGTTATGATAAAAGATAAGTTAGATATAAAACCTTAAACTCACAAATATAAGATAGATAGGACATCTTTAATATTGTAACTGTAATTCTTGCTCGGTAATTGTTTTGTTATATGTAATTTTACCATGTTAAAGTTAAAACCTTCCTTTTTAAAAAAAAGAAAAAAAGGGGAAGTGCTGTGGATATTGCTCTATATAAATAAAACACTGATGGCCAGTAACCAGGCAGGAAGTAGGTGGGACAAGGAGAGAGGAGAATTCTGGGAAGCGGAAGGCTGAGGAAGGAGACACTGCAGCCACCACCAGGACAAGCAGCATGTAAAGACGCCGGTAAGCCACCAGCCACGTGGCAAGGTATAGATTTATAAAAATGGGTTAATTTAAGATATAAGAACAGTTAGCAAGAAGCCTGCCACGGCCATACAGTTTATAAGTGATATAAGCGTCTGAGTGATTATTTTATACGTGGATTGTGGGACTGCGGGGCTTGGGGAACCTGGAGAGAAGCCCTCCAGCAACAGCCTTTGTCACAGTCTCTTCAGCAGGAGGGGTTTTGTGTGTAGAGGAATGGGAGGGATGCTGTGCCATGTAGAGTGGATGGGAGACTTTTGGGAGACAAAGTCTCACCCAAATCCTTGACATTGTTGTGGTCCGAGGCTCTGAATCAATCTGTGCAGACACAGGGGTTACACAAAGCAAGGTTCATTATTGGGCAGCACAAGCAGAGACTGATGGGTCAGGGACAACAGTACAGACTTGGGGGCCGATTGTGTCCCAGAATGGTCATCTCCCTAAGTATTTAAGTACAAACCCCACAACACATCTGTGCCAAGCTACAGTTGCATTTCCCACAAATTGGGATTCAAAGATTAGGGACTTTCCCTATGTGTTCCTGTTGGGGAATATTTGTTTAACTCTGTAAAAATGTGTTACATTTGTTAACTATGCAAAGATGTGTTGCTGTTTTACCTTGCCTGCCTAAGGCACCTGATTGGTCTAATAAAAAGCTGAATGGCCAACAGCAAGGGAGGAGGTACAGTCGGGGCTTCCAGGCAGGGAGAGTAAGTAGGAGGAGGAATTCAGGCTCGGGGGAGACAGAGAAAGTGATGCCAGTGAGATGTCAGGGGCCAGTCAGTCAGACACAGAGGAAGCAGGAAAGTAGGACCTACAGAGTGAAAGAGAGGTAAAAGCCCTGAGGCAAAATGTAGACGAATAGAAACAGGTTAAATTAAGTTAAAATGACTAGTGGGACAAGCCTAAGCTAAGGCCAAGCATTCATAATTAATAAGTCTCTGTCTTTATTTTGGGGCTGGTGGGCAGCCCAAAGAAAATTCCAACTACGTGTTCTATCATTGTCAACCGGCATAGAATGTAAGCTTTTCAGTCCAGCCAATCAGACTCATTTGTTCTTTCTGTTGTTGGGGACAGCCATATGTCTTTAGAGAGCTAAAGATGCATAACAGACTATTTCTCTTGTTTAAAGAGGAGATGTGTCAGCTCTTGGATGGCTCCCAGCTCCTTATGGCTCAGGAATGTGGACTTTGCTTCACCTGAAAGGTAAAACAGAGCCTAAAGTAAAAAAATGGTCATCCTGGGGCTGGAGAGATGGCTCAGAGGTTAAGAGCACTGACTGCTCTTCCAGAGGGCCTGAGTTCAATTCCCAGCAACCACATGGTGGCTCACAACCATCTATAATGAGATCTGGTGCCCTCTTCTGGCCTGCAGTCATACATGCTGTATACATAATAAATAAATAAATCTTAAAAAAAAAAAAATGGTCATCCTTAGGACAAGGTGCTTTTGCCTGTTCCCAACAACATCTGTCTGAAGAGACTCATCTATCCTCTGTGTGGAGCTCATCAGGGCCTTCTGAACTTGAATCTCTCTTACATCTGTACTCCTCAAACCTGAACCCCAGCCCAGAGAAATAGAACAGGTGACCCCAGGAGGAATGGAGAGGAGGCCACAGGGAAAAGGGAATCTAGACTCGAGGTGGGCCATAGTCTGGCTTGGAGTCCTTGGGCTAGTCACTGCCAGGTCTCCCTGCCCCTTTTGTGGTTTTTCAAGACAGGCTTTCTCAGTGTAGCCCTAGCTGTCCTGGAACTTGCTCTGTAGACCAGGCTGTCCTCAAACTCACAGAGATCTGCCTGCCTCTGCCTCCTGAGTGCTGAGATTAAAGGTGTGCACTACCAAGCCCAGCTCTCTCCCCTTTCTTAAAAGGATGATGTTAGATTGAGTAGCTTCATGGCCTTTCCCTTCCTAGATCACATGTTAAAAGAAACCCAAACAACTGAGATTTTATTTATTTATCTATTTATTTACTTATTTATTTGTGTGTGTGTGTGTGTGTGTGTGTGTGTGTGTGTGTGTGTGTGTGTAAATGTACATGCTCCAGTGTGAGCATTCAGAGGCCAGAAACTGATACTAGCTCGTTTCCTATATTGTTTTTCAAGGTAGTTTTTGACAGAGTGTCTCTGGAAGCTAGGGATCACTGCTGTGGCTGGACTGGGGCTCATCCCCAGTCTTGAGGTTACAGATGTGTACAACCATACCTTAAAAAACCCAAACCAAAACCACTGGTACTGGGTATCTGAACCCAAGGGACAAGAATTTCCTCCAGGACACAGAAGCAAACAGTGGAGGTTTCTTTTTTAGCAGGTGAGAAAATGGAATTGAAAAACACACCCTCCATCATAGAGTGTAGACCCAGTCCCCACCAGCAGTGAGGAGGACCTTTCTCTAGTATCTGGACTTTATAAACTCTTGGTCTATGCTGCCCAGGACCTGCACAAGACCAACATTCTAGCATGGAGGGGGAAGGGCTATGGATAATTAATGGCTTCTGGAGGGGAGAGAGCATTAGTTTTCTTTAAGGCTGTGGCTTCTGATAGGCCCAACACTAGCCAGTGGATAGCCCCTTACCCAGGAATGTATGAACAACACAAATTGGGCTCAATGGGTTATTTTTGAAGAAAGGGTATGAAGTTGAAGGTAAGGAGGCTGGGGTGGATCCTGATCTGAGAGGAGTTATGGGGTGGAGTAATGAGTGAATGTGATCAAGATGCACTGTGCCTTTAATCCCAGCACATCTCTGAGCTCTATGACAGCCTAGGCTGCAGTTCGAGTTTCAGGACAGCCAGAGCTACACAGGGAAATGTTGTGGGATAGTATTTTTAAGATGTGTTACATTTGTTTATACTGTGGAGTACTTGTTTATGATGCAGAGATGTGTTGCATTATTTTATTATTTTATGTTGCATTTGTTTAACTCTTTTTTCCCCCCAAGATGGGGTTTCTCTGTGTAGCTTTGTGCCTTTCCTGGAACTTGCTTTGTAGACCAGGCTGGCCTCAAACTCACAGAGAACTGCCTACCCCTGCCTCCCGAGTGCTGGGATTAAAGGCGTGCGCCACCACCGCCCGGTGCATTTGTTTAACTCTTGAAGCTGTGTTACTGTGCCTGTCTAAAACACATGATTGGTCTAATAAAGAGCTGAATGACCAATAGCAAGGCAGGAGAAAGGATAGGTAGGGCTGACAAGCAAAGAGGATAAATAGGAGGAGAAATTTGGGGGGAGAGAAATCAAGGAGGAGCAAAAGGAGAAGAAGAGGACTCCAGGGGCCAGCCACCCAGCTACACAGCAAGCCACGGAGTACGAAGTAAAGAAAAGGATATAGGATAAAGGTAAAAGCCCAGAGGCAAAAGGTAGATGCGATAATTTAAGAAAAGTTGGCTAGAAACAAGCCAAGCTAAGGCCGGGCATTCATAAGTAAAAACAAGCCTCCGTGGATTTATCTGTGAGCTGGGTGGTAGGTCCTCCAAAAAGCCAAAAGAACAGAGTTTAAACAAAACAAAACAATAAAACAACCACCAACAACAGAGTAACCTCCCGAAAACAAAACAAAAAACAAAAGCAAACAAAACAAAACACATTGCATGAAATTCTCAAAGAATTAATAAAAAAAGAAAAGAAAAGAAAAGCATTTAAACAAATTGTATCTATATGGTATTTCACAGCTATTAGATAACGTGGTATAACTGTGGAATCATAGGAAATGATTTTGGATTTTGCTAAGCACAAAGAGAGCTACAATTAAAAAAAAAATCTTGGTCTACCATTTTTCCCCTTTACCCCAAGGATATTCTGGCCATGCCTTTAGTCACAACACTCAGTAGGTAGAGGTGAGTGGAACTCTATGAGTTCAAGACCAGCCTAATCTACGTATTGAGTTCAAGATGAGTCAGAGCTGCACAGCGAGACCCTGTTTTTTTTAAAAAAAGAATCTGTATAAAACTGTAACTATCCATAAAGCTGTGAAATTTACTAGGGGAAAGGTCAACAATACCTTGTCAAGAAGGAGCCAGCCCCCTTATTTGTCTTCCCCAGGGACCTCACCATTTAACCCTAGAAGCTGCAGGTCACTTGAGCCTCATAAACCTTTGTAAAGTAAAGATCCTCAAACCTCTCCCAGCTGCAGCAGACCACAGAGCTTGCCCTTGGCCAGGACTCGAGTAACTGAGACTCGGAATCAAGTCTGGCTCTGATATGGCTGCTCCTTCTAAAGCACACCTGACCTGGGCACAGGCTGGATGGAGGTCACTTTACCGGAGTAGATGGGTGCACTATGGAGTCCTGGCCCCCTGTGGGTCTCATGCACACAAAGAAGGGATGGAACTATTCCCTCACATGGTGCTTTGGGCTGAGTACCCAAGCCCCCCCAAACCAGACATTATGCTGAAAGACCTCAGGCTGTAAGCAGAAGGGAATTTGAAAAAAATGGTGTGATGTGACTGTGGTGTGTGGGGGCAGGTGAGAGGTCATCTGAGGCTGGCCGGTGGCCTCAGGCCCCTGATGGAATCCCTGTTCCTCTTAGTCTGCAAGTTTCTTTGCCTGTGGGCCCTCTGATCTCTGGGTGAAGCTTCTGTAGCTGCCTGTTCTTTCCAATCTGATCTGGACTCGGGGACTTCCCCAGTATCTGTGCACCAGTAGACCTCTGGCCTCTGGTGGGATCTTCCTCGGCTGCCAGAGGTCCCCCCAACTCCCTCCCCCGACGGATCAGTCACAGGCTGCACTTCTCAGAAATGTCACAAGGTGGCGCCCAAGCACCACGTCCCACAAGACAACCGCTTCCCCCTGGTCTGTACTGAAGGGACTGTGTCTGGGCTGTCTGAGCCTGGCAGGGCTGGTTTATGGCCCCTCAGCTCTAGACTTCCTTGCACACTTTTTCACACCCCCTAAAGGACTCTCAGGCCATTCCAGTGTCAGGGCCTGGAGCAGGGAACCTGGGTTCTGTTCTGGTTTTGAGTGGTCTTGGAAGTTATCCCCGCCACTTTGAGACTCAGATTGCTCTTCTGATGAATGATCACAATGACCAACTTCATCCCTCTTCTGTCCCTCTCTTCTTCCTTTGTTCTTTCCACCATATTTTCTGAGGCCCCTCTAGACTAGGTGTAGCATACAGCTGTGTGTACAGAGTCAATTGAGGTCACTTAGCACAGACACACACAATATCTGAGATTGCCATTAGTCTTAGAACAACCTTGTGTTGACCCCATTGTTAACTCATGGAAGAGGAGGCAGGTGAAGGCTTTTCCATGACCACAGGTCCGGGAAGTGGCAGAGTTGGGATTTGAACCTGGACCATTTGACTCTAAACCCTGTCAACATTGGTTTCCCTGTTTACCTGTGTTGGGTGCTATGGATCCAGCCAGTCTTCTTCAGGGGACTTTGGACCAACTTTGGTCATTTGCTCTCATATGGTTTGAATGCGAAGGGCCTGACAGGATCCTGCATTTGATTGCTTTGTCATTGGCTGGTGGCTGTGTTGGAAGGGACCCGGGGCCTAGCTGGTGGACAGAGGCCACTAAGGGTAGGTCTTTGAAAGTCATGCCTACTTCTGCTGTTTGCTTCCTGCTCCACCAAGACGTGAGAAGTGGCAACTGCAAGCTCCTGCCTCCAAGAGGTGAGCCACGGCCAAGCCTTTCCCACGGCAACCAGATGGTCTTTACTCCCCTAACTTGCCGCTGCTGGGGGTTAGTCACAGCATCCAGCAAGGGAACTAACACATTCGCCCGCCTGGATCCTGAGCTCCCTGCTTCCTCCAGGTCCCCACTCATTCTGCAGGTTTGGTTCTGGTGAGGTCTCACAAGAAGGCTGGAAAATCAGTGGAAGCAAGAGTCCACTGATGATCCGGGGCCCTGAGAAGGTTCCAGGCCCAGCTTCTATCTGTCAGGCCCTGGGCACAGGCCCATCAAGGAACAGAGGCCCAAGTCCTCTGTCCTCAGTTCTGGTCCCGTCATGAATGCCCATCATGTAGATTGGAATGACTGATTTCGTCCTTCCCCAAAGACTGTGAAGGCATGAAGTCTTTCTCCTTCAGAGACAGTGTGAGGCTGCCAGAAGGAAGGGACCGTGGGGTGCCTCCACCAAAGAGGTGATGAGGCTGAGGCAGATTGTGACATTACACAATGATGTCCAACCTGTCTCCCCAACCCCCACCCCAGCATGAGCCACGCTGCACTTACTTCCCAGTCTTCATCAACTCTATGCCCCCCTGAGAAGGGCATGCAGAATCTGTAGTAGACTCAAAACTCGGGATCTGCTGCCTAACCTGACATGGACTAAGGGAGAAAAATTATTTTCAGAATTATTAGCATCAAATAATTCTGTGTCCCCTCCCTCCTAGGTCCATTGAGATACAGCATAGTGTTAAGCACAGTTTAAAAAAAATTACCCAGGGCTGGACCTGTGACAGGTATTTCATAGACACTGCCTTTTTTTTTTTTTTTTTTTTTTTTTGGTTTTTCGAGACAGGGTTTCTCTGCGTAGCTTTGCGCCTTTCCTGGAGCTCACTTGGTAGCCCAGGCTGGCCTCGAACTCACAGAGATCCGCCTGGCTCTGCCTCCCGAGTGCTGGGATTAAAGGCGTGCGCCACCACCGCCCGGCTTGACACTGCCTTTAACCTAATAATTTTGCATAGTAGATTGCTTAAAGTCACAGAGACTCACAAAAATACATGTTGTGTGTGTGTTTACACAGGCAGCAGAAGAGTGGGGGTCAGAGTTCAAAGTTCTCTGCGGGGGCAGCTGCGTGAGGTGGGCAATTGTGAAGTCTCTGGGTCTTAGCTTATTTTCCTGTAAGTAGGGATGAGAACATCCACCCCGTGGAGATCTGGGGCACTCGGATTGCATGCATGTAAGACATTTGTGTCTGAAACGGTGGCGGTGTGTCGCTGGCATCATCCTTACATCACCCTCTCTCCCTCCCGGGGCTGCTGGGAGAAGGAGATGGGGCTCAGGCTGTTGGGGGGCGGCATTTGGGACCTGCTCTGGAAATGGAGGGACCGTTGTCGGGTGACAATAGGGCATCTCTGCCCCTTTTAGGGTTGTGGTTCTCGACCTTGTGTGTGACCCGGGACAGGGTGGGGGCAGGGTCAGGGCACCTCTCACCAAGCCGAGGGCAGCCCGAGGCTCTGAGGGGCCAGCAGTGCCTCAGCTGGCCAGACAGTGGCTGGGACTTACGCCAGCCGCTGATGGCACACTGGGCCTGAGCGACCCGGAGAAGCTTGGGCATCGACAGGGACTTGGTATCCCTCAGGCTTGGGAAAAGTTTGGGCTGCAGCAGAGAAAGTTGCGGGCCCGTGGGAGGAGGTTGCCGGCACTCAAACTTTTCTCCCTCCGAGCTCATTGCCGAGTCCCCGAGGCTGCCAAGTGATTTGTCACCAATTAGGCCATAATGAGCTGGACCTTGGTGGCTCCTTTAGGTGCCCCTGCGGCCGTAGACTCAGCAGGACACCTGGGGCCCAATTAGAGCAGCCTGGACCTAATGCCTGGTCCAGCTGAGGCCTGGATCCCAGGGAGCCCCGCCTGCCCCAGGTGCCCACTTTGCTTGCCCGGCCAAACTTTTAATGAGTGAAGCGGCTACTTCCCTCACTTGCCTGCCGGTTGCGCGTAGGCATGACCCCTGGGCCCTGCCTGCTCCCCACTTAAAGGCACAGAGCAAATTTTTAGTGTGTGGTGTAATGCAGTCTACATGGATCTGTCAATCAACAGGCAGGTCTGTTAGTCAACACTGACCCACGTGTGACTGGTGCAGGCCCAGGCCCCCTCAGGACTTTGTTCTCAGGAAGAACAGTCACAGAGTTGTCATGAGGACAAGATGACATAGCACAAACCGAAGGGCTGATTACTTAGGAATGGGTATTATCGTCCTTAGCCTGGCTGTGACCTTGACTCTGGCCTCTATTCCTGGCTGAACTAGAGGCAGCTCTGACCAGGGTACTCATAACACTGGTGTGGGTTTCCTGCTCTGCTGACCACTGGGCTCTCTGCTCCAGGCTGGGTTGACCTGGTGACTATTGTTTCTAGGTCTCCTTTGGCACACGTCCCCTTTTCTGTTTCCCCCTATTTCCTAGGCCTTCAGACAGTCAGGGGCCCTGTCCTTAACCAGGCCCGCCCCTCCCTCACCGCACGGATGGGAGGAGATCCAGGCTCAGGGAGAAGCAGGGCGGCATGGCTACTCTATGCACTTTCATACCGTTTGGCTATCTCAGCAGCCAGGCGGTGGGGGGCAGGCATCCACCTGCCTACCCATTTGTAGACTCCAAAGCCATACTGGGCACATAAACGTTCTCCATTATTTACTGGGCACATTTCTGTGCCTCTGCTCCTCCACATAAGAAAATATTAGCCTTCACCTCATGTGGTAGTTGTATTAAATGAGATTAGAATCCATGTGGGACCCTGGAGATGGGCCTCTGCATGGTGGGATCTCCATAATTCATACTAGCCATCTTTCCGGTTACTATGACCCAACCATTGATCCACCAGACACCAAGGGCACTCCTACTGTGTGCCAAGGTCGGTGCTACTCGGCCCTGGGCTTACAGCAGTGATAAGGCTGGCCCTTGGAGATAAATTTTACTGGGGGATTCAGATACCTAAGGCCATCATTTCGAGGTCAAGGGTGTGGCTGGCTGAGGTGGGATGGAGGCACCGCCAGGGAAGGATTCCCAGAGGAATCTGAAGTTAGACAGGGTTTGCTGAGGTCTTACAATGCACTGGGCCCTGCCCAGGGTTTTGTAACCACGACCTTCGTCCACCTCAGGTCTCATAGACACACGGGGTTGCTTTTCTACTGAGGGGAACTGATGGTTAAATTGGTTGTCGAAAACCACCCAGCTGGTGAACAGTGGTGCCAGGACCCACTCGGAATTTGTTTAAACTCAAATCTTGTCCCTGTTTCTTCAACCGTGGGGTGATATTTCTTCATATATGGTGGTGTTTTTGATGGACAGATAGAGGAGAAAAGACCCTCTAACGTAAAACTAGCTTTACTGATGAGGACCCAGCCTTGAGATTTCCCCTGCAAGAATGGTGGAGAGGAAGTGTACACCCTGACGTAATTACCAGCACGGGCCTGGCCCGAGCTCCCGCCCACTCACTCACTGCTAGTGTGACTCTGACCTAGAAAAAGTGACTGCCTTGTTCTGCACATCAGTTTCATTCTGCAAAATGGGAGAATGACAGTGGCAGGCAGGGGTTAGTAATTCCACCCCCCCCCTGCAGCTTTATATTATTACCCGTTTCTTCCTCAGTCCTTAGTTTTTTCCCCCCCTCTTCCCCAAGTAATCTGGGTAGTTTTAAGGAACAGATTAGCATGTGGGATGGTGCTCGGCACATAGGACACGGTCAGAAAATGTTGTCATTATCCCACACCACTAGGGGAAGTCCCGCAAGGCCAAGGATGGCATTCTTGAGCATGACGGGCATTTGAGGTGTGTCCCAAAGTGTCCCCCACGTGTCACCGGGTCAGCAGTGATGCTAGTGTCTTTTGAGAAAGGGCGCTCTGTTTTATAAGCATGGGAAACACAGAATTAAACCAAGAGAAGCACCTTTTCCTCCTCTGAGAGACTCCAACTCGTTGAAGGAATTGTCAGCCCCCCCAACCCCCAAAGCTGAGGGAGAGAGCGTGCGGTGGTTCTCAAGTTGCAGGGCCTTGGGCCATAGTGCCTTTTTGTGTGCAGCACTGGTGTGTGTGTGTGTGTGTGTGTGTGTGTGTGTGTGTGTGTGTGTGTCCTGGAAGACACTTAGGGAAATGCAGGCTTTCTTTGCTTTTTTCTTTTGTTTTTTAATTTTTGAGGCAGGGCCTCACATAGCCCAGGGTACTCTAACTGGCTATGTAGTAGAAGATGACCATGAGTTTAATATCCTCTTGCCCCCTACCTCCCAAGTGCTGGAATTACTAGTGTGTGCCACCAGGCCAAGGCCACAGAGCTTTTGTTTTGCCTCAGTCTGTCACTGTGGGTCTCAGGGCTGCCCCATGGCCTTCGGCTTCAGTTTCCTTCTGTGAAATGGGAACAACTGTATGCACTGACAGGGCCTATCTCAGTTCTGTTAAGGACTAAGTGAGGAAACTAATGTAAGTCTCCCACAATTCCTGGCACACAACAATAAATGTCAGCTTTTTAATAGATGCAAACCTCCTCTGGAGTGGAGCCATACTGATCCCCCTCCAGATAAGTGGATCTTGCCCAGAGGTTAGCCCTTTCAGTTTGCAGTATAGAGCACCCACACATCCCAGGCTGAGACACAGTGATTACCCTCCTCCCTCCCCTTGACCTCTGGTCACTGAGAATGTCACTGGGCCAGGGGCTAGGGTCTCGAAGCCAAGGCTTTTGGATGGGGCGGGAGGAAGGGCGGATCTGGTGGGGGGGGATCGTGTCCACAATACACCAGGAACTCTAGTTCGGGCCAATCTGTCCCCTTGGTGGAGCTGAGAGCTTGCAGGAGGCTCGGGCAGGCTTGCTCCGGGTTGCCAAGGCCGGGCCTCGGCCGCGCTCCGCTGGGGCTCGTTAGCGCCCCGGGCTGGCTGTCGCCGCCGCGGCCCGAGGGAGCCTGGCGATCTTGTAAACATTGGCTTCCTGTGCGCTGACAAGGCCCGGGGGAGGTGGCGAGCAGGAGGATCGGCCGCGGGGACCCGGGCGCCCGAGGCAGGTGCGTGCGGCCGCGCGGGGGCGCCCGAGTCCACGGAAAGAGCCTGCAGGGTGCGCGCCGCCCCGGAGACACTGAGCCAGCGTTCCAGGGAGTTGCTGTTCAGAACCTGCTGATGCAGTGGGCAGTATGGGGGACCTCAGTGCCCTCCACGGCAAAGCATAGGTCCTGATTCTTCTCACTCAGATTTTAAAAATAAACTCAATGAACTTGGAACAAGGCTGGGGCTGATGGAGCTGCAGGGAAGGTCTTGGGTGGACATGCCTGGGTGCATCACTGTTTTCAATTTTACGACCTGGCGACAGGGTGTGTTTTTCAATCAATGCTCTGCCTGTGTTCTAGCTTAAATCCAGTTCACCTTTCTCTTCTCTTTACCAAGGGAAGATTAAAATTAAGACGTCCAAGGATCATATTAGGGCGTGGAGGCTCATGCGTGTAATACATGTAACCCTAGAGGTGGAGGCAGAACCACCGAGGTGCAAGGTCATCTGTGACTACATAGCAAGGTTGACACCAGGAGGTCCTGCATCAAGAAACAAGCAAAACCAAACCAAAACAGACAAAACCAAAACGGACCAACCAATCCAATGACAGCCCCCCTCCACCGCCGCCCACAAAACAACAACTAAATCAACAATAAACAAAACCCCAACCCCCAGCTCCTCCCCTCCTGCTCCCCCGGCATCATCTTAGAGCCTGTATTTGGCATTGTTAGCCCCATCCGAGAAGCCAGGCCCGTTTGGGGTGGGCATGACTCTGAGAAAGGGTCCTTTCAGTTCTCGGAACAGTCACCCCGGCTAGGACCAGCACTCTCTGCTGCCATGTTCTCCACAGTGCAGTGTGTGGACCTACCACTGCGTGCCGCCCCTCCCCTTCCCCGGATGTCCTTGTCACTTCAGTCTAGGAAGCAATATCTTGCCTGCAAGTAGCTCACCCTAATCCTGACGTCCACCACACCGTGGACCCTCTGACTGCGATGCCTCTACGTCTGACAGATTGGGCGGGGAGTGGCGATGTCCCTTTGAGGATGGCAACTCATCCGCTCTGCTTGCTACGACAAACCGGGTGGCTTACCATTAATTTCTCCCAGTTTTGGAGGCTGGGTACTTCAAGACTCAGGTGCTGGCAGATCGAGGGCCTCTTCAGCGTCTGCAGAAAAAGGGGACGTTATTGGGCCGTGGGAACAGTGGAAATGAGACTCAGGCATGTGTTAAGGAGACGCCTTCAGCTCCAGTTGCCTGACTTCAGCTCACAGGAGGCAGGGAGCAGGCTGCTGCTCGGTCAAGAGAAGCAAGCTTTTATTGCTCTGGAGGCGGGGTAGGCTAAAGCTGGCTAATTTCCCCCTGTTCAGGGGCACAGTGGAGCTTTCCTGCTTGTGCACTATCATTCTGGCTTTGGGGTTTGCAGGCGTACAGGAACTGCTGTCTTGTACAAATATCTTGGCCTCCTAGTTTGGTATGGATCAATCTGAGGGACAGTACGCTCTTCAGCAGCCAAGGAGGCACAGGGTTGGGTAGAAGAGACACACCAGGCTCGAATGGGAAACAGGACAAGTTAACTCTGAACTATAGTTTTGGAAATAAACTACTCCCCCCTCCCCCCAAGACAGGGGTTGTCCTGGAACTCAGTAGACCAGGTTGGCTTGAATTCAGAGATTTGCCTGCCTCTGCCTCCCGAGTGCTGGGATTAAATGTGTGCACCACCACCGCCCAACTGGAAAAGGCTTTTTAAGTGATCAGCATCTCTACGTGCGGAGTTGAGCAGGACCTGAGTCAAACGTTAAGGCAGCAAAGCAGGGAGACACAGTATGAAGACAGAGATGCCCAGCCTTTATCTCCTTTAGTTACCCATCAGACGCCTGCAGGCTGCCTTGAGGAGCCAGAGTAAGCAGGCCACTGTTGTAACCCCACAGCAAGGCCTTACCTATAGTTCAGCTGGGTGACATCCTGAGTCAGGGTTGATTAAGAGCAAATGCCGTTTTGCTCTGACAGAGTGTCTGACATCAGAATTGATTTGGAGGATTTACAAAGGACATGTCATGACCAGATGAGGTTTTTTTTCTTGTTCACACTTCTCTTTGTCATTTGTAGCCATTTTGAACCTGAGTAGTTTCAGCTTGGTCTGCATTTTGGCCTTGCGACCTAATCTTGGGTTTATAAAGCAAGCCTTTAATCCCAAATAGTTTAAGAGTCCAGAGTTGGTTTGCCCTTTGTTACTCTATGGTGTTCCTACCCCTGGGAGCAAGACAGGGAGACTTCACTGATATGCAGCGCCTCTTCCCATTCTCTTTGGGTCTTCAGAAAGCGGTTATTTTCTGAGCTGTTTCTCTTTCCCTTTCAAATGTGCAGGCCAGCAGCAGTGCGTGGGATGCCGTCTACACAGGACCTTGACTCTGTCTTTTTAAAGCATCTCTATCATCCTCAGATCACCGTCATGGTGGCTGTGGTAACTCCTGCCTCCATTGTGAACTCTATGTATCATCTGTGCGTTTCAGGCTTAACAATGGGGCTCTGTGTTGAGAGACTTCTTTCTAGGGGGTTTCGCTGTTGTGTGAACATCGTAATGTACTTATAAAAACTTAGGGGGTACAACCTGCTATGTCCCAGCTGTACCTCTTACTTCTCCAAGGCCATGCTGAAGGAAACATGATATTAAATCAAGCCTTGGAAAAAACTATGCACCCTAGAAGACACAGTAATGCAAGGGCTTCTTTCTGTAGGTGTAGGTACACTGAGTACTATTTAAACTAATTTCTTTCATAAGGAGTCCCCTGAAGTTATGTCTATGGAGCACTGGGTAGGAGGTAGAGGCAGAAGAATTTCTGAAAGCCCCAGAGCTGGCTAGCCCAGTGTATGTATGGAACAAGAGACCTTGTCTGGAACAAGGTGGAAGGCAAACGTCAGGTTGTCCTCTGACCTCTACACAAGTACTGTGGCACCCACACTGTACCCACACGTGTGAACACACACTCATGATAAAGAGTATATTATATTTAATATATAAGCCTCCTTTGCTATACCTGGCACAGGCTCCCTGCACCACTCCCGGGAGCTGAGTCCTGCTGGGAGATATGGCTGCCTCTTACACTCCGGCAGCTGGCAGGCTGAGGTCCCTGCTTCCCTTGGCCAGTTCCTGCCACAGCTAATTTCCCTGTGGCCTGTTCTGGCACTGAGCCTTCCCTGGCAGAGCAGGCTGCATGTGAGGAGAGTGTGTGCCTCTATTCCCGGCACTCCCCCAGGATCCTTCTTGGTGCCACAGTACCCGGTTATTATGGTTATGAATATGTGTGACTGCATGTGTTATACTTTTATGCAGCTGACAGCTCTTGCATTAGTCCAGGATCATGCATGAGGTATGGGCTGAACTATTCTGTGATGCACTAGGCATCAGGGGTGTTAGTTCCTGTAGTCTCATGGGACCGCTGTTGTATGTATGGTCTGGTGTAGAATAAAAAGTTATTATATAGCACATGACGTATGCTGATGATAACTCCAGGACGGAGGGAGGAGTCAGAAGCAGGAGGAAGGCCATTGTTGGCACTTGGACTCTCAAGTGGCAACATTGGCAGGCTCACCACCTTTCTCTTCTGCAGCAATGAGTGTCGTGAGTGCCAAACCCAGCCCATAGGGGTCCCCAGGGCTTTTGTGCACCTCCTCTCACAGGTGGGCCGTGAGTAGAGCAGCACACTGCTCCTTTCTTGCATTTCCTTCTTCTCTCTACCTGGCACAGGCTCTCTGCACCACTCCTGGGAGCGGAGTCCTGCTGGGGCCATGGCTGCCTATACACTCTGGAAGCTGGCAGACGGAGGTCCCTGCTTCCCTTGGCCAGTTCCTGCCACAGCTAATTTCCCTGTGGCCTGTTCTGGCACCGAGCCTTCCTGGCAGAGCAGGCTGCATGGGAGGAGACTGTTCTGGGCAGACCAGCCTCTATCCCTGCCATTCCCATAGAGTCCTTCCTTGCCCCGGCCAGCGGGGTGTCAACGGGGGTGACCCACCTGCTGGAGAGAATGAAAGGGATGGGGGAGACATGAGAGAAGACAGCAAGACAGGGTTCTGATCAAGCTGCAAATTTTAGTCTCCTCAGCAAGGCTTATATAGCATGAGAGGGGGCAGGAAGGAGGGCAGGGGTGCACGACGTGCCGTATGTGCAGGTGAAGGAGGATGTGCAGGTAAAGGACTACGTGCAAGTCGTGAGGCTGCTAGGTGATAAGGCCACTGGTCAGGGCCCACTGTTCTGTTGCTATGCTACCTGACCTACCTGACCTGTTCTTTATCTTTGGGGGCATCTGGTGTAGGGCCTGTGGCTTTTTCTCTGGCCTAGCTAGTACTTTTCCATGGTTCATGTTTGGTCCCCGGCACTTCCTAGTGGCTCAGTACCTGGCAGAATTCTCCCAGGAGACTGCATGCTACTCTGTGTTAATGCAGTGCCGGAGCACATTCCTGCATTCTCCATTAACTGCTTCAGCAAGGAAGACTGTAGCTCCCAAAGTGTGTGTTTTATCTCATCAGATATGTGGGGGAGACTCTCTTGTCATCAGTGGGTGTCAGGAAACAGTCTCCCACATGTACGAGTCTCCAGAGGATTCTGGGACACAGGCTTCTATGTTCCCTCCCCTTTAGAAATATGACTTCTCATATGGATCTTGCTAGTCCAGTGATGCCAGGAGTCCTTGCTCTTCTCTCCACATTATAGGCTGTTTCTCAGAATTCCCGTTGCCAAAGTCTCCCCAAATGCTATCTCAGACTGTCTTGTGCTAAGCCTAGCAGGGAATATCCTTTGTAGTCGGCCAACCCTAGCAGAACATCAGAGGAGCAGAGACCAGAAGCTCAAATGGCCTGTTGGAGACTGAACCTCGACAGCTTGTGGAGGTTCCCTGGGGATACTAGTGAGAGACTGAGCTAGAAGCAAGCAGTGTGGCAAGTCCAGGCCCCCTCTTCCTACGTAGACTTACCTTGGTCTGTGTCTCACTCGTGGGAGAAACTTTTTTTTTCTTCTTCTATCAAAGGTAGTTATTGAGACAAGGATTCATTGTGAAATTCAGCGGCAAGAAATGGGATAAGAAGCAGTCACCATGAATGTCACAGATAAGGAAGCCATTTTGGCCAAAGGTGCTTGCTAGCCCACGCTGGGTTGTGGACCACTCTTTATACAAAGAGAGTGGTCTTGCCAAGCTGCCCTTGCTCTGTTTGTGTTGAAGGTGGCTGTGTTCCTTTGTGCACCCCTGAGACTATTTGTTTTTCTCAGCAGGGAAGTGAGGTCTGAGGAGAAGGCAGAGAAATAGAGGTGCTTGAGAATCATCCAGAGGGCTTTTCAGTAGCTCCTGGGCTCCACTGGAAGAGTGTCTGATTCGGTGGCTCGGGGCTCAGATTTGCGTCTTTCCCAAGTTCTCACTGAGCATGGCTGCTGATTCAGGACAGCACCTTGAGGGGCTTTAAGGTGGTTAGTGATTTGGGAATATTTGCAATGCAAGAAGTTCCTTAATCAAGAGACAAATAGCATAAACACTTAACTGCTTTATAGATTTGCCCCTGCACCATTATAAAATGGCACAGACGGTTTTTATTGCTTAGTATCATTATTATAATAATTTAAACTCTGAACTCTCCATTCTCTTAGCTAATGATACAAATCAGAATAAAAATAGATTTACTTATTTTAAGGATTCATATGCTGGGATTGCAGGCACATGGCATCAGGTCTATGCATGAGTTCTTTAGAGCAGAGGCACCACTGGTAAGAGCCCCAGGCAGAAATGCAGGTTTACTTATATAACCTGCAGGTCCGAATGCTGCCTCCACGGGAGCTGTGCGGAGACTGAGAGACTCGATCGTTGCTAAATCTTACGTCTGAGAATGACTCTGGTACTGAGGCTAAGTCTCCACTGCAATGGTATGGTTATTTCAGTCCCAGTCTCTTGTTGGCGATTTTGGATTCCCACACATCATAGTCACTGTTCTACTGCATCGAAGAGACGGTGTGACCCAGGCAACTCTTATAAAAGAAAGCATTTAACTGGGGGCTGGCTTACAGCCTCAGAGGGTTGGTCCATGATCATCACAGTGAGAAGCACGGTGGCAGGCATGGCAGGCATGGAGAAATAGCTGAGAGTTATATCCTGGTCCTCAGGCAGAGAGAGAGAGAGAGAGAGAGAGAGAGAGAGAGAGAGAGAGAGAGAGAGAGAGAGAGACTGGGCTTATCATGGGCTTTTGAAACCTCAATGCTTGTCCTTAGCGACACACTTCCTCCAACGAGGCCACACCTCCTAATCCTCTTAATCCTATTAGAGAGTTCAACTCCTTGGGCATTTGGGCATTCAAATGTGGGCCTATAAGAAGCCACTCTTATTTAAGCCACCACACTATATTAACATTAATCTCTTGATAAACTTTTGATGTTCCTTCACTTGGTTATTAAAAAACAAACAAACAAAAACCAAACAAAACCACGTAACAATCCTTGTTGTTATGTGTTAGGATAGAATCTGCTCATTAGGATGTGCTTGTGTGGGGTTAGGAAAGGGTGCACTTGTGAAGGTTAGTTTTGACTGTGGCTATGATTGCAGTAGGAGAAGCCTCAGAGGGCCAGGTGTGGTGGTGCATACCTTTAATCCCAGCACTCAAGAGGCATAGGCAGAGGCAGGAGGATCACTGTGAGTTCCAGGTCAGTCAGGACTATCTCTCAAAAAACCCTCACACACAAAACATCATCATCAACAACAGTAACAACAACAACAGCAACAATGGGTAGGAGGTTAACGGGCACACCTTTGGGTGTGTTTGTGACCATGTTTCCAGAAATGATTAGTTCATGAGGTTGGTGATCTCATGGGTGAATCCTTTGGTGGATGCCTCTTAGTTTAGCATTATTTTGAGATACGTAAAGAGAGGAATTGTGGCCTTACTCCTTGAATTTTATGGACAGTATAAATAAGAGTTGATGAGTTATTGATTTAAAAGAAAAAGGTTAATGTAAAGTTGGTGGGGTTAAAGAGGTAGGGATGGGTCTTTGAAACATTGGGTGTGTGGTCAAAATACATAGATGAGGTTCTTAAAGAAAAAGTAAAAATAATAGATTCATTTTTATATTGCTGAGCAGATTAATAATAAGATTGGTATCTGCCAATTTCCATTATAATAGAAGGTAGTCTAAGTCATACAACAGTATCAAAATCGTGTTTATTGAAAATAGAGAACAGAAAACAGCAGCAGCATCAAAAACAACGTAATACACGAACACATGTGATCTAGGAGTGGAGGTTCCTGAGCAGGGCATGGGTGGGCTGAAGAAGTATCATAATTTGCCTCATGTGCACAAGTTTGAGGTGTGTGCATGCGTGTTTGTATATAAAAATATATTCACGTATATCCGAATCCAGCTAGTGCTGACCTTGTTTGCATGTATTTTGGCTGACATCTTAGGATTGGCCATTCTAGAGTATATGTATTTTCAAGACATCATGTTGTATATCCCGTAAATACATAAATTATTAACTAGGTAACTTCTTTTATGTTAACTGCAAATTTACGCAATATGGAGAGCAATTGTGACACACTGTGAAAGAGGAAGATCCAGATAGTGCATAAGGTCCGAGCCCAAGTTCACTCATCCATCCAAGCAGCTGTTCCTGAGAGACCGGTCAGCGAGGATAAAGGTGCAGAAGGAGTGAAGAGCACAGCCTGCCGGGAAGATGGTGGGTGAGGGAGGTGTTGTATTGGGGAACAGGTACAGTGGGAAGTGTGGCCGGGAATGGAAGCTGCGGCCCCTGCCTTCAAGAGCTCTCACTACCAGGAAATGATGAGTTGGGAGCAACATACACCTTAAAGGCTGGAGCTCACCATCCCAGGGTGTAGACCTACTTGAAGACATCATGCCGTAGATGAGTCATTTATGCAATTATTGCTGGTGCCTCAGTTACCGAACCGAGGAGGAAATTCTTGAGAAAAATCTTCCCTGAAATTGAATAGTCAGGGCCTCCCAAATCCCATTCCTTAGCTTCATCAACATCATTCACATATTTCAAAACCCCCGCTCCCTGGCTGGGGAACACTTACACGTGATGCCACCCAAGCACCTTCAAAGTTACATCCAGTGACAGATGTCATGTAATTCTGGTATTCCTGTTTTACGTTCACCCACCTAATTAATCATATTTTTAGTCAATAAATAGTTCATGTGCTTACAGAATGGTAAGCACAGGCCAGGTTTAGGATATAAAGAAGCAACTAAAAAAGATACTTGTCTCATATGCAGAGTCCAGATTTGAATAAGTCAATAAATTAGTAAGTGACATTAAGGTAGAAGGGTGACTGTGAGGGAGCCTAAAAGAGGAGGACAAGAGAATTTGTCTTCTTTGGGGGAAGACAAAATGCTATGTTTTCTCCCATATACACAATCTAGCTTTAAATATACACAACATAACATGGATGTTGCCCGCAACTAATTTTCTGGTAGTGAGACCTTGAAAGCAGAAGAGGGACTATTTGGAAGGAGAACAGAAGTGTGTGTGTGTGTGTGTGGGGGGGGGGAGTGGGGGAAGAAGCAGACAGGAGTGAGATCCGTGATTTAGATGTGTGGGACTGTGATGAAGCCCATATTGTATTCTAACTGAAAGTTTGATTAAAAATTAAGAAAAAAATTTTAAGAAAAATTAAGGAATGATTTTCCTTATTGACTAAAAGGCAATAGTGAAGACCCTTGTCTTTATGGTTGCCAGCTGCTGTGTCCATGGTTGGTGTGGTGGTTTGAAAGAAAATGGCCCCCAAAGGGAGTGGCACTATTAGGAGGTGTGGCCTTGTTGGAGGAAGTGTGTCACTCTGGGGTGTGCTTTGAGGTATTCTATGCTGCAGGCCTTGCTCCAGATGGGTTCCTAGACCTGGGATTGATGAGTGGAGTTGTTGGCAAGAAAAGACTGTGACCACCTGTTGTTCAAACAAGTGGCCCCAAATAGCTCGAGTCATCTTTATTTATACAGCCTCAATGGTTTGCATGAGCAAGTTTTCAGCAAGCTTTTACTTCCTAAGTTTCTAAAAATGGTAACAATAATTATCAGTTTGTTCCTTGTCTCTTTCCCCTTCCATCTCCCAGCTCTCCCATGGGTAGCCATGTTGGTCTGTATCTCTACCGTCAGAAGCATAAGCAGTTTTGCAGGCTACAAAGGAACTTTTCTGACCAGGCACACCTAAGGTAGAACAGTGTTCCCAGTTGGCAGCACATGAGGTTACAGCATCATGCAAAGTGACACACAGTTTTGTCTCCGGTAGTTACTATTTACATTTGGGAGGATCTAGATTCTCATGATCAACTCACCAGCCAAACCTGGGTCAATCCATTTTACACTTTGTACTACTCTACCTCCTCCGGGGATGTACCAGGTTTTCCCATTTATCTTATAGGCAACATAACACGGAAACTTACTCTTAATGGTTGGTACTGCTTGTCCCTTGTCCTTATGTCCATCTCCCTTAACTTCTTGGGGTATTGGCACAGTTATGAGAAATGAGGGAACTGTGGGTTTCTATGGTTCTGCTTCATTCCCTGTTCTTTGAATGTTCCTATTAACTCCTGATATCATCTATTTAATAAAATTCCTTTAAAACTCTTGGGGTTAAAATCGTTCTTTCCAGAGCAGTTATGCAAATATGTAATATTAAACTTCATGACCTATTGTGACTTGTTAAGTCTAGCTGAAGGCTGTGCTGGAAAGGTACATCCTGTTCTTAAGAAGCCTGGGTTCATGGTCACACTTGAAACATCAAAGACCTCAGGGGCTGAATCAGGTCCAATGTATATTTTTAACAATATCCCCTCTGGCTCACACAGAGGGGCGTTATCAGGGGGAAGTTTTCTCTTAGTGTTAGTTATCTCATCCATGACCGACAAGTGAAACTAAAAGCCGCCAGTAATATGGCTTGCATAACAAAAGCAATTGAGAGCACATATGCTGTGGATATCATTCTATATAAATAAAACACTGATGGCCAGTGACCAGGCAGGAAGTAGGTGGCCAGGCATGTTGCTGGAGAGCTTCTCTCCAGGTTCCCCAAGCCCCACAATCCCACAATCCACTTATAAAATAATCACTCAGACGCTTACATCACTTATAAACTGTATGGCCGTGGCAGGCTTCTTGCTAACTGTTCTTTTATCTTAAATTAACCTATTTTTATAAATCTATACCTTGCCACGTGGCTGGTGGCTTACCAGCGTCTTCACATGCTGCTTGTCCTGGCGGTGGCTGCAGTGTCTCTCCCCCAGCCTCCCGCTTCCCAGAATTCTCCTCTTCCTTGTCCCACCTACTTCCTGCCTGGCCACCTACTTCCTGCCTGGTCACTGGCCATACAGTTTATAAGTGATATAAGCATCTGAGTGATTATTTTATAAGTGGATTGTGGGACTGCAGGGCTTGGGGAACCTGGAGAGAAGCCCTCCAGCAACACACATAGACCATACACTTTTGGGATTATGCCCAGGATTGTGCAGGGAACTGTCCACAGGTCCTTGCCAAATGGGTCAGGGTCTTCATGGTCTGCCACAAGAAGAGCCACTTGTACTATTCTCAGACATTGTTCCCCAAAGAAGTCACGTGCTCAAGCTACACCCAATGAGACAGTTCACTTCCTGTGGCCTTTGGATCATGATGTAGAACTCTCAGCTCCTTCTCCAGTACCATGTTTGCCTTCATGCTGCTGTGTCCTGCCAGGATGATCATGGACTAAACCTCTGAAACTGTAAGCTAACCCCAATTAAATGTTTTCCTTTATACGAGCTGTTATGATTATGGTGTCTCTTCATAGCAATAGAAACCATAACTAAGACAGCTGGTTTCAGGGTCATCTGTCTCTACTTGTCCCTTGTTCATATGTCTGTCATAAGCTGTGTAAGTGGAGGATAAAAGCAGAGAAAAGTTCTGCTTAGCTGCATCATCAGGTGAAGTGAAAATAAAACAACCAAAGGAGACAAGCAATGAAAATAAATGTGTCGGGGGCTGGAGAGATGCTCAGTGGTTAATGGCACTTGTTGCTCTCACAGAAGACCATGGTTCGATTCCCAGCACCCAATGGCAGTTCTTAACCATCTGTTAACTCCAGTTCCAGGGGGCCCAATGCCCTCTCCTGGGTTTCACAGGCACCTGGGACGTATGATGTACATGCAGGCAAAACACCCGTACACATAAAATAAAAGTAAATAAAATAAAAAAAATATTAAAAACAAAAGCAAATCCAGTTGTGTCTTGAACAATCACAGCTCGGGTGTCCTGTTAACAAACAATGCACACTTTATCCCTTAGGCCACGGAACTCTGCATTAGTATCCACTACTCTGAGCGTGAATATCCCTTCAACACAATCCTTGTCACGAAGGATCAAATTTGAGGGCTGCAGAGATAGCTCAGTGGGTTAGAGCACTTACTGTGCAAGCATGAGGACCTTTGTGTGGATCCCATCCCCTCTGCAAAATGCTGAGTGTAGCCATGAGTGCTTGTAATACTGGCACTGTGGAGGGAAGAGGCAGGAGAATCACCTAGGCTTGCTGGCTACCAGCTTAGCTGCAGGGTCAGCGGGAGACCCTGTGGGAACAAGACAGGAAGTGATAGAGCAGGACACTTGACAGACTCTTCTAGCCCCTATTTACATAGTAGCATGCAGACGTGTGCATAACACACACACACACACACACACACACACACAGATAGAGATAGATAGATAGATAGATAGATAGATAGATAGATAGATAGATAGATAGATATAGAGAGAAAACCATTGATCATTGATGAATATTACCAGTTTTTTATTTATATGGAAAGTTGTGTTTAATTTTTTTTTTTTTTGAGACAGGGTTTCTCTATGTAACCTTAGCTGTCCTGGAATGCACTCTGTAGACCAGATTCACTCTTTGAATTCAGAGATCTGCCTGCCTCTGCTTTCTGAGTGCTGCAATTAGAGGTATGTGTCACCACACCAGGCTAAACCTCGTCTTTTACCATGAGGGAAAGCTGCCAGGCTGACCAACCCAGCTACTACCCAGGCCCAGAACCAGGACTATGAGGTAGCCCACCCAACACCCACCTCATTTTGAACTGCTGGAGCATGTGAAGGGGAAAAACTAACAAATCCAAAGCTACAGGATCTTCATGACACAGGGAACAACAGGTTATCGAGGAGGAGTCCCAGTGGAGGCCCAGTATTGAGGGTGAAGCCAGAGGCCTCGAACCAGACCAATGACTCATTGCAATGAACACTTACAAGTAAAGATGTATGGGCTGAAGGGTAAACTGTGTCATACTACAGCTTCCGTTCTGGGATTTATTTTATTTATTTATTTTGTTGTTTGTTTTGTTTTTTTTTGGTTTTATTTTAAATTTTGTTTTGTGGGGAGGTTGCAAGGGCAAAGGGCAGAAGTGAGGGGACAGGGAGATGCATGTGATTGGATGCATGATGCGAAGTCCACAAGGAATCAGTGAAAAGTTAAAAAGGCTGTTTCCTCCCTCGCTCTCTCTTTGCTGCCAGACTTCTGCCATAGAGGATCACAAGCATGCTCCCGGGAAGGGCCTGTCCCCGTTGATGCTGTCCTACATGGTAGTGTCCTCATGTGGCTGAAGCTGACATCTGACACCTATGTGAAGGAACAGATTTACAAACTGGCCTGTCCCCCTCCCAAATAGGTGTGATCCTGAGGGATTCACATGGTGTGGCTCAGGTCTGCTTTGTGACTGGTAATAAAATCTTGAGAATCCTTAAGTCCAAAGGCCTTGCCTCTGAGCTCCCTGAGAATCTGCACCATTTGATTAAGAAAGCAGTCACTGTCCAAAAGCATCTTGAGAGGAACAGAAAGGATAAGGGTGCTAAGTTCCGCCTGATTCTGATATTCTGAATTCTGATTCAGAATTCACCGCTGGCTCCTTACTATAAGACTAAGCAGGTCCTCCCACCCAGCTGGACACAGGAGTCGTCTACAGCCTCTCCTCTAGTGGCTCTCTTGTGTACACAGCGATAAAATCCCTTTGAATAAATTTTAAAAAAGTTATAAACAAACAAGACCAAAACAACAACAACAACAACAGCAAAAACCAAAGCAAAAACAACAACAACAACCCAAACACCGAAAAACAAAAACAAAACCCCCAGTCCTTTAGAGGAGGCTTTTGGGACAGGAGTTTGGGACGGTCTAAATGTGGTTCTGACAAGACAGAGTGCTGGGTGTGTTCCATCTCCTGACTTTGTAGCTGGCTACACTGATAAGAAGAAAGAGCTTTGAGTTGGAGGGAGGCCGGGCTGGAAGAAGAGGGCCCAAAGCTGGAGTGTGCTGGGCTCATGGGACAGCATGGTGGAATGAGATAGTCACGGGGAAGCCTGGTCCTGCTTCTCACTGTGTGACTCTGGAAAGTCAAGGGATTTATTTGATCCTTAGCTGTGAAGTGGGAGTTGTAATAATGGCTTTTCAAGATTGTGAAATCTATAGAGACCAGGCTGGCCTCGAACTCACAGAGATCCACCTGCCTCAGCCTCCCAAGTGCTGGGATTAAAGATATACCCTCCTTGGCTTTTACATTTTAATTAATTAATTAACTAATTAATTAATTCTTGAGACAGGGTTTCTCTGTGTAGCCCTGGCTGTTCTGGAACTCACTCTATAGACCAGGCTGGTGCCAACTTACAGAGATCCTCCTGCTTCTGCCTCCTGAGTGTTGGAACTAAAGATATGCGGCACCATGGCTTTGTGTTTAACATTTCTTTAATTAGCCAAGTTGTGGGGGTGGACAGAGAAGGCTTTTGCAGGACACCATCTTGAGAGAAGCCAGAGAGGAGAATGGAGAGTTAGGGGGGCTGACTTTGGAGACTCAGTAATTTAGGAAGAAGACCAGTTGAGCAGCACATCTCAGTCCCAGGAGGGCATGGTGTAAGGCCTTCCCTCAAGGGTTCTCATGAAAGAGGATAAAAAGCGGATGCAGGGTGAGCTGAATCTGCCACAGACCTCCTGTGTGTTCCTGAAGTCTCCAAGTGTGACTCGGTGACTAGATAGGTAACCGTGGGTGGCCTGGTTATTAAGGTAAGAATTAGGCTGCTGTTGGGTCACACGGGCAGAGGTGACAGGACTCTAAGAGGCAATGGGATATGTGTTAATACATTTACACCTGAAAGCTATGGCGTGGCCTCCTGAGAGCTGGGGTGGGGGGTGAGGCAATGGAGGGAGGCCAGAGCACAGGGCTGAAGGGAACATTTTGAAAGGTGAAGAGAAACACCTGGGAGACATGGCAGAGGTTCCAATAATGAGAAGGGGGGAGAGGAAATGGAAGACGTTCTGACGGAGCCTGCAGACTCCTTTGCATGTGAAAAGACCTCTGAGGGGCTCAGGGCATGGTCGCTTGTCCTGAGCTGGACATTGGCAGCCAGGGCAATTTGACAGGTGGAGAAGAAAGGTGGAGACTGGATCTCCTCTGGAGGAGAACACCATGGGCTGACAGGCAGGAGTAGGAATGGAAAAATGACTTTAACAGGCATAAGATAGATAGCAGCTACCGAGCTTCCATGAAAAAATACCCTTAGTATCCTCAACTTCTTCATCTTCATGGCTGTAGGATGAGTTCACCTTTCTTCTCAGAGGTGCCTTCAGTGCCCAGCCAGAGCCTCCACAAAGGTTATTGGCTTGCCGGTCCGCAAGCCTGTATCTGAATCTAAAGTATGATGTTTCCCCAAACAAAACAAAACAACTGGCCATTGCTCAAAACATGTTTGTTGAGGGATTAAGCTGGTGAATGAAGAACAATATTCAGGGCAATGATGAAATTACCTTTTAGTTTCCAAATAGCAAGAACTGTAATCCATCTCATGCCTGAAATAATGATTGTCTTTCTAATTTGGGTCGTCAGAGGCTTGGTTCCCTAGAACAAGGCACCGAGAACCTCATTTCAGGAACATGGGTCAGGTCATTGTTTCTTCTTAAAAGTAACCTGTCCACAAAAACTATAGGCAGCCAAGGAATGCAGAGAGTGGGAGAAACATCTTCCCCAGGGAGAGCACGCCAAGCGGTTGTCCAAAACCAGATGGGCAGTCCTGAAAACACACATGCAAGTAACTTTACATGGACTGAGTAGGTTATATTTAGGAAAAAAGAGGCCATGAATTTGAAAGAGAGCAAGGAAGAGTATATGGGAGAGTCTGGAGGGAGGAAAAGGAAGGGAGAAATGCTGTAATTATATTACAATCTCAAAAATAAAATAAAGAAAAAAGTCTAAAAAAAAAAAAAAAACATCCTGTGTGTCTTCATACGTAAGTACAGTGAAGTCAGAGAGCTTCCAGATTCCGTTTGAATCAGTTGCTCGTTTGTGATTTTTGGTGAGTGGTCCTCATTTGACTTTCTTTAAGTACAGAGCAGGGAGAACAACTTGGATGTCTACTCTCTGCCTGAAGAATACATGAAGCGTGCAGCCCGCTGTCAAGTGAGGCTTCATAAATGTGATGACTCCTCTGTGCTGTGCCACACTCAGAACCATTGATTCCTGGGACATCACTGGCCTTTTATGGTCCAGTGTTAAGAGTCTAGTAAACATGCATGAGGGGATCAACAATCATTTAATTATTGCATTGAGATCTATAGAGGTTAAGGATTGAGGGAAAAGGTGTGCTTAAGACTCTTTACAGAAAGGAAAAACATCTGTCTCCTTGGTTCTCTCTTGCTCTCCCTCCACTCCGGCTCCTTTGGACTGAAAATATTTCAGAACCGAACTGTGCATGGCTGTGTGCTAACGTACACCGCTTCTCTTCTCTTTTATTATTCATGTTATGATTCACGACTAACACTTAAAGTCAAGCTGTCTGGGCATAAATGGCTCATCCCGTGTGTATTTGATTCTTTGTAACTAGGGTTTATAGGCTAATGTCTCTTATTTTTGATGAATTGGAGATAATTCTAGGTGGATGTCATTCATTGGAGCATAGATTATCTTTCATCGTTGTATGCTTATTTGCATATTCAAAGAAGAGGGAAGGTGTGGAACACAACAAAAGCTCCCAGTGATATCACCCCAAATGAAAGGAAATACATATATTCTAGCTCTGTGAATTGGAGGTTTGGTATCTGAAAGGTTTTCTGGGTATGACTACCTTAAACCACACTGTTGTAAGTCACACAGTCTTCCGCCTGCTGGGCATCCCTGGTCTGGAGGACCAGCACATTTGGATTTCCATCCCCTTCTTCTTTTCCTATGTCACTGCCCTGCTTGGAAACAGCCTGCTCATCTTCATTATCCTCACAAGGCCTAGTCTCCATGGACCCATGTACCTCTTCCTTTGCATGCTGGCAGGAGCAGACATTGTCCTCTCCACATCCACAGTTCCCCAGGCCTTGGCCATCTTCTGGTTCCACACTGGGGAGATTGCTCTGGATTGTTGTATCACTCAGCTCTTCTTCATCCATTCTACCTTCATCTCTGAGTCAGGGATCTTGCTGGTGATGGCGTTTGACCGCTACATTGCCATTTGCTACCCCCTGAGGTACACCACTATTCTCACAAACTCTCTGATTGGGAAGATTGGAGTGACCATCTTCCTGAGAAGTTATGGTACAATTTTCCCCATAATATTTCTTCTGAAAAGATTGACTTTCTGCAAAAATAATATTATTCCACATACCTATTGTGAACATATAGGCTTGGCAAAATATGCTTGTAACAATATCCGAGTAAACATTTGGTATGGGTTTTCTGTCCTCATGTCAACAGTGGTCTTAGATGTTGTGTTGATTTTTGTTTCCTATGTGCTGATCCTCCGTGCTATCTTCAGCATGCCCTCCCAGGATGCTCGCCACAAAGCTCTCAACACTTGTGGCTCCCATGTTTGCATCATTATCCTCTTCTATGGGCCTGGGATCTTCACAACTCTTACTCAGAGGTTTGGGCGCCACATCCCACCTCATATCCACATCCTGCTGGCTAATGTCTGCATTTTGGCCCCACCTATGTTGAATCCTATCATTTATGGAATCAAGACCAAGCAAATCCAGGAGCAGGTGGTTCATATCTTGTTTACAAAACATAAGTGAATTTGGGTCAAAAACTCAGGACTCAGATTTTGGAATCAACAGTTATCTATTGAGTGGTATTTGGAACTGGTGGATGGGACAGGTCACCTGACACATGGCTCAGTGAGTTCTGCATCTGGAACAGCTTTACCAGGGAGGCTGCTTTATGAATAACCTGTGAGAACAGTGACATCCTCTCACATATTGTACTGAGCAGAGTCCTGTGAAGATCTGGGGTAGACAGGGCTGTTCCCAGACATGGTGTCCCTGTGACACTAGCATGAATTTTGGAACTAGACAAAGTGATTGAAAACACTCTGTTGCCTTGGAATTTGCCCCATGGAGTTTCTCAAGCTCTGAGACATTTATGATATCCCTGGGCCACCACATAGAACATTTCATTCCTTCATGATTTTCATTTTAGTTAAGTGACTTTCTGGGTCAGTGATTCTTGGGCTCTGCAGTTATTTCTTATTAAAACATTCTTGGACTATGTACATGCATGTAGCTGGGACTGTAAGGTATGTGGTTCCCATTGTGCAGAACAAGCTTGAGGAGCCTGAGTCTGGTGAGTTGTTTTGGGGGAAGGATGCTGTGGTTTCTGAAGGGGTGGTGCCTGCTGGGAGAACAACAAAGAAGTCAGGCTGTGTACTTCAGTGATCTTTTAGGGGACATTCAAATTCTTCAGGTACCCAATTTGGCTTTTTCAGGGGTACTGGGGACCTAGGCTCAGATATGCATCCTTTTTGTCATAAACACTTTATATCCTGATCTCCCTAACCCCTATGTTTATTTGTTGACAAAAACAATAGCCATATTTGGTATTATGGAAGATTAATTTCATATTTCTTTATGGCTACCAAAATCTTGGGACGCCTGTCTCTCATAATAATGGTTTATCATTTACACATTACCTCTTCATACCATCTCATGTGTTTTAAATTGTCTCTGGATTGTTGATAACACTTAATACAATGTCAATGCTGTACAGTTTCTATACTGTATTGTTTAGGGAATAAATAATACATAAATAATGACCAGAATAAAAGGGGTCTGCACATGTCTAGCATGAAAACATGTCCCTCCAAGCATTTCAGGGTCAGATAAAAACTTGGTGCAAGGAATCTCCCAGGAATCTACTAGGATGACCCCAGGTAAGACTCCTAGCAATAGCAGATTTGCTCAGCCTGAACTGGCCACCTCCTGGGTCCAGATTGGTACCTAGCCCAATCATTATCGGAGAGGCTTCATCCAGCAACTGATGGGAACAGATGCAGACCCACAGACAAACATTATGTGGAGTTGTATGAATAGTATAGAAGAGGGGGAGAAAGATTGTAAGAGCCAGAGGGGTCAAGGACACCACAAGAAAACTCACAGAATCAACTGACCTGGGCTCACAGGGGCTCCCAGGGCTCCCAGAGATGAAACTAACAACCAGAGAGCCTGCATGGGATTGACCTAGGCACTCTGCATCTATGTGATAGTTGTGTAGCTTGGTTCTCTTGTGGAACTTCTAACAGTGGAAATAGAGGCTGTCTCTGACTCTTTTACTGGCTTTTGGGACCCTACTCCCTATACTGGGTTACTGTGCCCAGCCTTAATACATTTGGAGGTGCTTTGTTTTACTACAATTTGATGTGCCATGTGTTGTTGATACTCATGGGAGACCTGTCCTTTTCTAAACAGAAATGGAGGAGGAGTGGACTGGGGGGTAGCAACAGAGGGGAGATGGGAGGTAGGGACTGGGAGGAGAGGAGGGAGGGGAAAGTGCTACTGGGATGTAAAATAAATAAATAAAAACATCTCTCCCCCCAAAATACTTTGTATCTGTCATTTGTTGAATCCATTGGCAGAGAATGTACAAATAAGGAGGACTGACTGTGTACCTAGATACATTCTAAAATAAAGTTTTGTATATTGACCGTGTCTAACACCTTTTAAAATATGTAAACATATTGAATGGCTGTCCTGCTCTCTCTTCTTCACAGAGAACATTTAATACTACATGTGCTTGGAAATCAGTTGTAATTGAAATGTCAGTGGTTTTTGATGTTTTCTCCCTTTTTGTGACTGTTCGCCACCAGTCATAAATCTCTGGAAAAGCCACAAAAGGGTTGTGCAGTCCGGAATGATGAAGTCTGAGAAGCTGAGGAAGGACTCTGTTTCCAAGTTCAGTGCACAGAGCAGCCCTCAGGTGCTAACACAGCAGTTGCAGACCCCACCCAGCTAAGTGAGCTGACTCAGGTTAGACAGCTGGAAGGACAGATGCCTGCTGATGACAGTTACAGCCCAGCTGGTCACCACAGAGGTGTTAGGAATGTCACATGGAGCAAATGCCTTTTCACTTTCAAGTCCAAACTCTGTTTCTGGTCTTCAAACATACAAGCAGACTTTATACTAACAGTGTAAAATGTACTGCATTTGCAGAGGACCTGAGTTCAGTTCTCAGCACCCACTTCATACAGCTCACCACTGCAGTAATTCCAGCTCTAAGGTACCTGTTACTGCTGCCCTCTATAGGAATCTGCTCACGTCTGCACAAAAGTACCCTTATTTACACACAGACATACATATAATTTAAAAATCAATAAAAATAGACTGCAATAGTCATTAACTCATAAAACATGACAGAAAGCTAAAGAAGGAGAAATCATGAGAGTAAAAAGAAAATAAATAGCATGGTAGTCAATGTAAACACAAGAAGACTACATACATAAATACATACATATACATACACACACAAACACACACATATATATATACATACATATATATATATATATATATATATTATATATATATATATATATTTGTTTGTGAATATTCCAAAGGAACATTTGAGACTTTGAGGTTAGCAGTCAACTAACATTGTTTTATAAATCCTACCAATAGGAATAATGTCATAATCCCTGAGACAGAAAAATTAGCTGTAAAAAGATGAGAAAACCTATGGAAACACTAACCAATTGAAAGTCAATGTTGCCATATAAATAAAAATAAAATTGGACTTTTATTATATAGTAATTTTTTATATATACTATATATAAAACTTTTATTATGTAGTAATCCCTGAACCACAACATTTTATTCTAAAGGGAGGCTATAAGTCTCAGGGAGTGAACAAAATTTATAATCTCAGGAAAGTCACAAGTCTCAGGAAGTACTCAAAACTAACAACATTCACAAGGTTCCTACCAAGGTTATGTAAATGGTAACCACTACTGGGGAAGAGAGACTCTCCATTCTGTTAAGCTGCCTGCCAGGGAGCTCCAAGGATTCAGCTTTTGTGAGTCATAGCCCATACTGGGTTGGATTTTTGTGTCCTCCATGCTCCCGGTGGTGACCCCATTCTACTCCCAACCTCATTATACTTGTCCATTTGCCAAGTTGGACTTGAGTAGAGACTTGGGTGGAATCATGTCTTTGGTCTATTGCCAGTGACCTATTTGTGGTGAGTAGATGTCTTTTCTCATCTTCCCAGGAGAAGTCACAGAGCAACTTCAGAAGAAGGACCATGACTAGACTCATAATAAGTATGGTCTGCATTCTCCAGAGAAACATCAATACTTGACAATCTTCTCACTAAATAGCACATTCTTAAAATCCCTTAATATTGACAGTACTGCTAGGGAGAGTAATCAAACCCAAAGTCATGGTGAAAACTTTGATATATCACCTAATTAAAGGTAATGGTACAATCTACTTCCCTTAAAATTTCATTTCCTTGCAGAGGAGTAAAATTCCATTGCGTATCCATGCCACATTTCATTCGCTTGTTGGTTACCATCTAGGGTGGCTCCACTTCCTTGTTATTATGAATAATACAGCAACAAGAAATATTCATGGAGATGGATGGATCTGGAAAGTATTAAATGAGCCCAGGCTCAGAAAAATAAAATCCTCAGATTCTATACTTGTGCAGATCCTAACTTAATGTTTGCATGTGTGTAAACAAGAGGGTGTGAGAGTGGGATGGTCTGTATGTCAAATTGCTCTGATTGCTCACTAAATAAAACATTGATTGGGCAGTGGCCAGGCAGGAAGTATAGGCGGGACTAACAGAGAGGAGAACTGAGAGAACAGGAAGTCAAGGGAGGGGGGGACACTGCCAGCTGCAGCCATGACCAGCAGCATGTGAA
Organism: Peromyscus maniculatus bairdii; assembly: GCF_049852395.1. Taxonomy (NCBI): domain Eukaryota; kingdom Metazoa; phylum Chordata; class Mammalia; order Rodentia; family Cricetidae; genus Peromyscus; species Peromyscus maniculatus. The sequence continues at coordinate 113,674,330 of NC_134852.1, forward strand.
GATGTTGGTAAGCCACAAGCCATATGGCAAGGTATAGATTTATGGAAATGGATTAATTTAAGCTATAAGAACAGTTAGCAAGAAGCCTGCCACGGCCATTCAGTTTGTAAGCAATATAAGTCTCTGTGTTTACTTGGTTGGGTCTGAGCGGCTGTGGGACTGGCAGGTGACAGTGATTTGTCCTGACTGTGGGCAAGGCAGAAAAACTCTAGCTACAAGTGGCACCCAATGTGTTGGCAAGAGTTTCCACCTAAAACCTGAGAAAAAAGATTCTAAAATGGAGCTAAAAACACTTCCTAGTTGTTTCTCTCTAGTTAGTGGCAGCCTGAGTGTTTGAGCTACTATGGCAAGTTCCTGACATGTGTTCTAGACCTGCAGTATGGCGGGAATGAGGCCTCTGCAGGTGGCACATTAAGCTGCGTGGTGGATTTAGCCTTTGCTAGTACAAAATCAACAAAAGAAAAAGAGGTTTCTGGGCTACACCCTGCTTTGATAGAAGCATAGACCCACTATTTCTGAGAGTTGATGGCTCCCAGAGCTGGGGGGAAAATGTACCACTGCCATGTTGGGAAGCTCAAGTGGGCAGAGCCAGCAGCCACAGCGTCATTTCAGTCTTAGAATGCTGCCGTTTAAAGCAATAGGCTCAAGGTAATATAAAAAATAATCCACTTAAAGATGTCTATCACACAGAGAATCTGGATTATGTTCTCCTTGATATTCGTAACTGAAGAAAAACACTTGATTGCAAAAGCTGTTGATTTATGCCAAAATGTATATTTTAAAAGTACCTTGACTTCAAAATTTGGATGTAAGGATATGTTGCTTGGGAAAAGAGGCTCTGCTTTTGTTTCCACAGAAAGCCAGAGGCTATGGATTTGTTCCAGATTAAGATACATCAGGTTTGACCAGCCAAGACCACCTGAAATGTCTCAGATGACACCATGGCCCAGATGATCCAACATCCAGAACGGTTTCAAGGCAACTGGCTCTGACGATACACCCTCACAGACTACTACATAATCCTAAAATTTTCTTTGTGTCCCCATAAGATACAGTGCCGCCCCCAGCAGGAAGTAGTAAGAGAAGCTACTCCCAAATTCCCAAATATACCAAGCTGACTTTGGAGATGTGTAAAAGTTAAAACCTTACTTTTTTTTTTTTTTTAAAAAAAAAGAAAAGGGGAAGTGCTGTGGGATGGTCTGTATGTCAAATTGCTCTGATTGGTCAATAAGTAAAACACTTACTGGCCAGTGGCCAGGCAGGAAGTATAGGCGGGACTAACAGAGAGGAGAATTGAGAGAAGAGGAAGGAGGGGGACGGGAGACGGGGGCGGGGGAGTCACAGCCAGCTGTAGCCATGACAAGCATCATGTAAAGATGTCAGTAAGCCACAAGCCACGTGGCAAGGTATAGATTTATGAAAATGGATTAATTTAAGCTATAAGAACAGTTAGCAAGAAGCCTGCCATGGCCATACAGTTTGTAAGCAATATAAGTCTCTGTGTTTACTTGGCTGGGTCTGAGCAGCTGTGGGACTCGTGGATGACAGAGATTTGTCCTGACTGTGGGCCAGGCAGGAAAACTCTAGCAACAGGGTGTAGGCTATGAACTCAATAGGGGACCATGGGAGGGTGTTGAGCGAAGAGCAGGACAAAAGATCACCTGTGACATGAAAGTGGAGAAGATGGTACAGGGGGTGGGAAGAAAGGGAAAAGCATAAACAATTTTGTTTAAAAAATGCCAAGCTTCTGGTTTATTTATTATTTATTTATTCATTCATTCATGCATTTATTTATTTATTTAATGGATGGGTTTTCTGAGTGTGTAAACAAGTGAGTCTCTGTATCTCTATCTGTGATTTTTTTTTTTAAAACTTTTCTTGGGCTCTTTCCCTTCTGTTTGTTCGTTTTGCCCTATTATGACGTGTTATTTTTGTTTCATCTTATTTTATTTTATCATTGTCCCTTAGAGTTCTGTTTGTGTTCTAAGGAGAGACAGGAAAGTGGTGGATTGGAAGGGAGGGAATGTGGGGAGGAGCTGAGTTGAGCAGAGGGAGAGGAAACCATAATTAAGATATATTATGTAAGAAAAATCTATTTTCAATAAAAAGGAAAAATAAATGAGAAAAAAATGCCATAATGAAATCTAGTACTTTGTATGCCAATAAAATAAATGAAAAGTATACAACTCAACCCATGAAAACAACAAGAAAAACAAGGATAATGGCCAGATGGTCATCAACAGAAAATGGAAATGTGGCTGGGTATATATAACGTACTTTTACTCACTTGTAGAGAAACATGAAATTTGAAGGAAAAATGAATACATATCTCATTTTCATTATAGAATATCACAAAGTCTTTGACTGTTGTTTTGTAGTTTGACAGACATTAACAGCCTTGGAGGCCATTAATGATGGACCTTCTTCATAATCCACTTTGGATGCATTCTCCTATTTCTTTGGAGACACCAAAAAGAAAAAGATTGTAATTGTGTTTCCTTAAGATTTTAAAACGCTGTATGAAAAGGTAGAAGTTTCAGGGCTTGGTTGAGGCCCATTTAAGGGAATGTTACTTCCTCCTACTCAGAGGAGCTTCCACTCAGGGTTCTGCTCCGGGCCCTGGGTAGAGACACGGATGGTTAAAAGATTAGACTATTACATATCATTGTCCCCTCCTTTAAGAATTAAACCAACTCCTCAGAAAGTCTGATTCTTCTATAGACATGCTAAAGAGATGGGCAGACTATTTACAATTTAATGAATAATGTGCTTATACTTCCCAGAAGCCTCTGTCTTGACTCAGTTGCTTTCAAATCTCCACTTCTTGTCTACTTTTTGTAGTTCTAACTCAGATAGATTACCCTTCCTTTCTCTCTCTCTCTGTGTCTCTGTCTCTCTGTTTCTGTCTGTCTCTCTGTCTTTCTCTGTCTGTCTCTCTGTCTCTGTCTGTGTCTCTCTGTCTGTCTCTGTCTCTGTTTCTCTCTCTCTCTCTCTCTCTCTCTCTCTCTCTCTCTCTCTCTCTCTCTCTCTCTGTCTCTCTGTCTCTGTCTCTCTTTCTTATACTGGTGGGCCTTCTCATTGTTTGTTTGAAGTCTCCCACGTGTCATACAGCTGCCTTTATCTGCTTGTTGAGCTTCATTGTTGAACCTGCCTGGCTTCTTGAAATCTGACCCAAAAGGCAAGGCTGTCTTTCCTCTCATCCATCATCCCCCTCCTCCAAGAAGCTGCTCTGATCACAGCTTGCTAATCTTGTTGATTTACTCTCAGTTTCTCATGGACTCCCAGCCTTCTTTTGTAGTTCATTTAAAGATCCCTTGGAGATATCAATTGAAGTGTTTATTTATTAGAGAGAATACATATCTACCTCTTCTCCAGAGATGGAGGAGAAGGTGTGGTGTGGGCAAGTTTAAAATGCTGTAATAATGAGACTCTGAATACAAGGGAGGGATTTTGGAAACACAGGTCTAAATTTGATCTCCCTGGTGTGGAAGCTTCCCTTGGGGTCTTCAGGTAAATGCACAAAAACCCCTCTGCTCCCTCTAACATTGAGTCTTGTGTGAATTTCTATCACTCTATGCTGTAGGAATTGCAGTGGAGGCAGGTGAGTTACTTACTGGGGTGAGTGGGCTGAGTTTCTTGGTGAACCAGGCATCCATTCCAACCAGACTAGAGGGTGCTGGACCTAAGGCAAGCATCTGAGACTATGAGGCTGTTTGTCTGGAATTCAACAGGCAGGGACGAGTGTAGAACCGTGACTGTAAGAGGCTCCAGTATGGGGGCAAAGAGTGACGACCAGGAGAGGAGAAGGAGGGGCTGATGCAGCACATCTGGATCCTATGTAGCCAGGGTCACTGAGTCCTTCCTAACCTCTGCTTAGGGTCAATTCCCCAACGACTGAATTATCCTGCCTCTTGTTTTCTCTCACTGAGTAGTTTTTACATGCTAGATTCTGGAAGTGCACAAAGATAAATGAAGTTCAAAAATCAATTAAGATCTAAGTGATAAGCAATTAAAATAAGACTTGCTCTTTTGTTGTCCAAAAGCACTGGGAACCTAGAAGCCTTCCTAGCACCTCTTCCTCCTTACATACAATTAATTATTGGTTTTCTCTGCAACTCCTGTTCCTGCTGTTTCTGTTCAGGAGGGTGATGAACAGAGCTGGATTTGGCCCCTTTTAGCAGTTGCAAACCTCATTGACTTCCCTAAGGGTGCATACATTTTTACTGTTAGTGTGTTGTTGATTGACTTGTGGTAGCTGATGTCCACAATAGGACTTGGACCAAATCAGGTCCTTCAGTTTAGCAGACCAAATTACTTTCTCCCTTGTGGTCCCATAGACTTCTTATTCTACACTAAAATGTTCAATTAGCATATTATTGCAATTAGCTGTGTAAAATTCTACCTGGCTGTAATGGTTCTGTCTCTTCAAAGATGCAGATTATATCTTATTCAACTGTTCATCTGATGTAGTTCCAGGCACACTCACAGTGAAGAACAATAAGGAAGTACTGTAATACTCCGGTATCATAAAAAAATACCTATGAACACAGTATGAGATTTCAGTTCTCTGGGAAAGGTCACCTGCATCAATATGGATATTGCAAACCACACTGTTCTTAGTTACACAGTCTTCCATTTGCTTGGCATCCCTGGTCTAGAGGACCAGCACATGTGGATTTCCATCCGATTTTTCCTTTCCTATGCCACTGTCCTGCTTGGAAACAGCCTGCTCATCTTCATTATCATCACAAGGCCTAGTCTCCATGGACCCATGTACCTCTTCCTCTGCATGCTGGCAGGAGCAGACATTGTCCTCTCCACATCCATAGTTCCCCAGGCCTTGGCCATCTTCTGGTTCCATGCTGGGGAGATTGCTCTGGATCGTTGCATCACTCAGCTCTTCTTCAGCCATTCTACCTACATCTCTGAGTCAGGGATCTTGCTGGTGATGGCGTTTGACCGCTACATTGCCATTTGCTACCCCCTGAGGTACACCACTATTCTCACAAACTCTCTGATTGGGAAGATTGGAGTGACCATCTTTCTGAGAAGTTATGGTACAATTTTCCCCATAATATTTCTTCTGAAAAGATTGACTTTCTGCAAAAATAATATTATTCCACATACCTTTTGTGAACACATAGGCTTGGCAAAATATGCTTGTAACAATATCCGGGTAACCAGTTGGTATGGGTTGTTTGTCCTCTTGTCAACAGTGGCCTTAGATGTTGTGTTGATTTTCGTTTCCTATGTGCTGATCCTCCGTGCTATCTTCAGCATGCCCTCCCAGGATGCTCGCCACAAAGCTCTCAACACTTGTGGCTCCCATGTTTGCATCATTATCCTCTTCTATGGGCCTGGGATCTTCACAACTCTTACTCAGAGGTTTGGGCGCCACATCCCACCTCATATCCACATCCTGCTGGCTAATGTCTGCATTTTGGCCCCACCTATGTTGAATCCTATCATTTATGGAATCAAGACCAAGCAAATCCAGGAGCAGGTGGTTCATATCTTGTTTACAAAACATAAGTGAATTTGGGTCAAAAACTCAGAACTCAGATTTTGGAATCAACAGTTATCTATTGAGTGGTATTTGGAACTGGTGGATGGGACAGGTCACCTGACACATGGCTCAGTGAGTTCTGCATCTGGAGCAGCTTTACCAGGGAGGCTGCTTTATGAATAACCTGTGAGAACAGTGACATCCTCTCACATATTGTACTGAGCAGAGTCCTGTGAAGATCTGGGGTAGATAGGGCTGTTCCCAGACATGGTGTTCCTGTGACACTAGCATGAATTTTGGAACTAGACAAAGTGATTGAAAACACTCTGTTGCCTTGGAATTTGCTCCATGGGGTTTCTCAAGCTCTGAGACATTTATGATATCCCTGGGCCACCACATAGAGCATTTCATTCCTTCATGATTTTCGTTTTAGTTAAGTGACTTTCTAGGTCAGTGATTCTTGGGCTCTGCAGTTATTTCTTATTAAAACATTCTTGGACTATGTACATGCATGTAGCTGGGACTGTAAGGTATGTGGTTCCCATTGTGCAGAACAAGCTTGAGGAGCCTGAGTCTGCTGAGTTGTTTTGGGGAAGGATGCTGTGGTTCCTGAAGGGGTGGTGCCTGCTGGGAGAACAACAAAGAAGTCAGGCTGTGTACTTCAGTGATCTTTTAGGGGACATTCAAATTCTTTACATATGCAATTTGGCTTTTTCAGGGGTACTGGGGACCTAGGCTCTGATATGCATCCTTTTTGTCATAAACACTTTATATCCTGATCTCCCTAACCCCTATGTTTATTTGTTGACAAAAAACAACAGCCATATTTGGTATTATGGAAGATAAATTTCATATTTCTTTATGGCTACCAAAATCTTGGGACGCCTGTCTCTCATAATAATGGTTTATCATTTACATATTACCTCTTCATACCATCTCATGTATTTTAAATTGTCTCTGGATTGTTGATAACACTTAATACAATGTCAATGCTGTACAGTTTCTATACTGTATTGTTTAGGGAATAAATAATACATAAATAATGACCAGAATAAAAGGGGTCTGCACATGTCTAGCATGAAAACATGTCCCTCCAAGCATTTCAGGGTCAGATAAAAACTTGGTGCCAGGAATCTCCCAGGAATCTACTAGGATGACCCCAGGTAAGACTCCTAGCAATAGCAGATTTGCATAGCCTGAACTGGCCACCTCCTGGGTGCAGATTGGTACCTAGCCCAATCATTATCAGAGAGGCTTCATCCAGCAACTGATGGGAACAGATGCAGACCCACAGACAAACATTATGTGGAGTTTGATGAATAGTATAGAAGAGGGGGAGAAAGATTGTAAGAGCCAGAGGGGTCAAGGATACCAGGAGAAAACTCACAGAATCAACTGACCTGGGCTCACAGGGGCTCACAGGGGCTCACAGAGATGAAACTGACAACCAGAGAGCCTGCATGGGACTGACCTAGGCACTCTGCATCTATGTGACAGTTGTGTAGCTTGGTTCTCTTGTGGAACTTCTAACAGTGGAAATAGAGGCTGTCTCTGACTCTTTTACTGGCTCTTGGGACCCTACTCCCTATACTGGGTTACCGTGCCCAGCCTTAATACGTGTGGAGGTGCTTAGTTTTACTACAATTTGATGTGCCATGTGTTGTTGATACTCATGGGAGACCTGTCCTTTTCTAAACAGAAATGGAGGAGGAGTGGACTGGGGGGTAGCAACAGAGGGGGGATGGGAGGTAGGGACTGGGAGGAGAGGAGGGAGGGGAAAGTGCTACTGGGATGTAAAATAAATAAATAAAAACATCTCTCCCCCCAAAATACTTTCTATCTGTCATTTGTTGAATCCATTGGCAGAGAATCTACAAATAAGGAGGGCTGACTGTGTACCTAGATACTTTCTAAAATCAAGTTTTGTATATTGACTGTGTCTAACACCTTTTAAAATATGTAAACATTGTGGAATGGCTGTCCTGCTCTCTCTTCTTCACAGAGAACATTTAATACTACATGTGCTTGGAAATCAGTTGTAAATGAAATGTCAGTGGTTTTTGATGTTTTCTCCCTTTTTGTGACTGTTCACCACCAGTCATAAATCTCTGGAAAAGCCACAAAAGGGTTGTGCAGTCCGGGGTGATGAAGTCTGAGAAGCTGAGGAAGGACTCTGTTTCCAAGTTCAGTGCACAGAGCAGCCCTCAGGTGCTAACACAGCAGTTGCAGACCCCACCCAGCTAAGTGAGCTGACTCAGGTTAGACAGCTGGAAGGACAGATGCCTGCTGATGACAGTTACAGCCCAGCTGGTCACCACAGAGGTGTTAGGAACGTCACATGGAGCAAAAGCCTTTTCACTTTCAAGTCAAACTCTGTTTCTGGTCTTCAAACATACAAGCAGACTTTATAATAACGGTGTAATACTGCTTTTGCAGAGGACCTGAGTTCAGTTCTCAGCACCCACTTCATACAGCTCACCACTGCATGTAATTCCAGCTCTAAGGCACCTGTTCCTGCTGCCCTATATAGGAGTCTGCACACATCTGCACAAAAGTACCCTTATTTACACACAGACATAGTTATAATTTAAATATTAATAAAAATAGACTGCAATATTCATTATCTCATAAAACATGACAGAAAGCTAAAGAAGGAGAAATCACGAGAGTAAAAAGAAAATAAATAGCATGGTGGTCAATGTAAACACAAGAAGACTACATACATGAATACATACATATACATACACACACATACATACACACACATATATAATATATAATATTTTATATATATATATAATTTTGTGTGAATATTCCAAAGGAACATTTGAGACTTTGAGGTTAGCAGGCAATTAACATTGTTTTATAAATCCTACCAATAGGAATAATGTCATAATCCCTGAGACAGAAAAATTAGCTGTAAAAAGATGAGAAAACCTATGGAAACACTAACCAATTGAAAGTCAATGTTGCCATATTAATAAAAATAAAATTGGACCTTTATTATATAGTAATCTTTTATATATACTATATATAAAACTTTTATTATGTAGTAATCCCTGAACTACAACATTTCATCCTAAAGGGAGGCTATAAGTCTCAGGGAGTGAACAAAATTTATAATCTCAGTAAAGTCACAAGTCTCAGGAAGTACTCAAAAATAACAACATTCACAAGGTCCCTACCAAGGTTATGTAAATGGTAACCACTACTGGGGAAGAGAGACTCTCCCTTCTGTTAAGCTGCCTTGCAGTCAGTCAGGGAGCTCCAAGGATTCAGCTTTTGTGAGTCATAGCCCATACTGGGTTGGATTTTTGTGTCCTCCATGCTCCCGGTGGTGACCCCATCCTACTCCCAACCTCATTGAACTTGTCCATTTGCCAAGTTGGACTTGAGTAGAGACTTGGGTGGAATCATGTCTTTGCCAGTGATCTATTTGTGGTGAGTAGATGTCTTTTCTCATCTTCCCAGGAGAAGTCACAGAGCAGCTTCAGAAGAAAGACCATGACTAGACTCATAATAAGCATGGTCTGCATTCTCCAGAGAAACATCAGTACTTGACAATCTTCTCACTAAATAGCACAGCCTTAAAAATCCCTTAATATTGTCAGTACTGCTAGGGAGAGTAATCAAACCCAAAGTCATGGTGAAAACTTTGATATATCACCTAATTAAAGGCAATGGTACAATCTACTTCCCTTAAATTTCATTTCCTTACAGAGGAGTAAAATTCCATTGCATACCCATGCCACATTTTCATATGCTTGTTGGTGAACATCTAGGGTGGCTCCACTTCCTTGTTATTATGAATAATACAGCAACAAGAAATATTCATGGAGATGGATGGATCTGGAAAGTATTAAATGAGATGGCCCAGGCTCAGAAAAATAAAATCCTCAGATTCTATACTTGTGCAGATCCTAACTTAATGTTTGCATGTATGCAAATAAGAGGGTGTGAGAGTGGGTGTTGGCTATGAACTCAATAGGGGCCATGGGAGGGTGTTGAGGGAAGAGCAGGACAAAAGTTCTCCTGTGACATGAAAGTGGAGAGGATGGTACAGGGGGTGAGAAGAAAGGGAAAAGCGTAAACAAATTTTGTTTAAAAAATTCCAAGGCTTCTGGTTTGTTTATTTATTTATTTATTTATTTATTTATTTATTTATTTATTTATTTATTCAATGGATGGGTTTTCTGAGTGTGTAAACAAGTGAGTCTCTGTATCTCTATCTGTGGTTGTTTTTTTTTTTTTTTTACTTTTCTTGGGCACTTTCCCTTCTGTTTGTTCGTTTTGCCCTATTATGACGTGTTGTTTTTTGTTTCATCTTATTTTATTTTATCATTGTCCCTTAGAGTCCTGTTTGTGTTCTAAGGAGAGACAGGAAAGTGGTGGATTGGATGGGATGGAATGTGGGGAGGAGCTGAGATGAGCAGAGGGAGAGGAAACCATAATTAGGATATATTATGTAAGAAAAATCTATTTTCAATAAAAAGGAAAAATAAATGAGAAAAAATGCCATAATGAAATCTAGTACCTTGTATGCCAATAAAATAAATGAAAAGTATACAACTCAACCCATGAAAACAACAAGAAAAACAAGGATAATGGCCAGATGGTCATCAACAGAAAATGGAAATGTGGCAGGTATATAGGGCAGACTTTTACTCACTTGTAAAGAAACATGAAATTTGAAGGAAAAATGAATGCATATCTCATTTTCATTATAGGACATAACAAAGTCTTTGACTATTGTTTTGTAGTTAGACAGACATTAACAGCCTTGGAGGGCATTAATGATGGACCTTCTTCATAATCCACTTTGGATGCTATCTCCAATTTCTTTGGTGACACCAAAAAGAAAAAGATTGTAATTGTGTTTCCTTAAGATTTTAAAATGCTGTATGAAAAGGTGGAGGTTTCAGGGCTTGGCTGAGGCCCATTTAAGGGAATGTTACTTCCTCCTACTCAGAGGAGTTTCCACTCAGGGATCTACTCCTGGCCCTGGGTAGAGACATGGATGGTTGAAAGATTAGACCATTACATACCCTTGTCCCCTCAAGATTAATCCAACTCTTCAGAAAGTCTGATTCTTCTATAGACATGCTAAAGAGATGGGCAGACTATTTACAATTTAATGAAATAATGTGGTTATACTTCCCAGAAGCCTCTGTCTTGACTCAGTTGCTTTCATATCTCCACTTCTTGTCTACTTTTTGTAGTTCTTACTCAGATAGATTACCTTTTCCTTTCTCTCTCTCTCTCTGTCTCTCTCTCTCTGTGTGTCTCTCTCTGTCTCTGTCTCTGTACTGTGTCTCTCTGTGTGTCTCTGTCTCTCTCTCTGTCTCTCTCTCTGTCTCTGTCTCTCTCTGTCTCTCTGTCTCTGTCTCTCTCTGTCTCTCTCTGTCTCTCTGTCTCTGTCTCTGTCTCTGTCTCTCTCTCTCTCTCTCTCTCTCTCTCTCTCTCTCTCTCTCTCATATACTGGTGGGCCTTCAGGTGTCATACAGCTGCCTTTATCTGCTTGTTGAGCTTCATTGTTGAACCTGCCTGGCTTCTTGAAACCTGACACAAAAGGCAAGGCTGTCTTTCCTCTCATTCATCCCCCTCCTCCAAGAAGCTGCTCTGATCACAGCTTGCCAAGCTTGTTGATTTACTCTGTTTCTCATGGGCTCCCAGCTTTCTTTTGGAGTTCATTTAAGGATCCCTTGGAGATAGCAATTGAAGTGTTTATTTATTAGAGAGAACACATGTCTACCTCTTCTCCAGAGATGGTGTGGTGTGGGCCAGTTTAAAATGCTGTAATAATGAGACTCTGAATACAAGGGAGGGATTTTGGAAACACAGGTCTAAATTTGATCTCCCTGGTGTGGAAGCTTCCCTTGGGGTCTTCAGGTAAATGCACAAAAACCCCTCTGCTCCCTCTAACATTGAGTCTTGTGTGAATTTCTATCATTCTATGCTGTAGGAATTGCAGTGGAGGCAGGTGAGTTACTTACTGGGGTGAGTGGGCTGAGTTTCTTGGTGAACCAGGCATCCATTCCAACCAGACTAGAGGGTGCTGGACCTAAGGCGAGCATCTGAGACTATGAGGCTGTTTGTCTGGAATTCAACAGGCAGGGACGAGTGTAGAACCGTGACTGTAAGTGGCTCCAGTATGGGGGCAAAGAGTGATGACCGGGAGAGGAGGAGGAGGGGCTGATGCAGTACATCTGGATCCTATGTAGCCAGGGTCACTGAGTCCTTCCTAAGCGCTGCTTAGGGTTAATTTCCCTACGACTGAATTATCCTGCCTCTTGTTTTCTCTCACTGAGTAGTTTTTACATGCTAGATTCTGGAAGTGCACAAAGATAAATGAAGTTCAAAAATCAATTAAGGTCAAACTAAGTGGAAAGCAATTAAAATAAGACTTGCTGTTTTGTTGTCCAAAAGCACTGGGAACCTGGAAGCCTTCCTAGCACCTCTTCCTCCTTACATACAATTAATTATTGGCTTTCTCTGCAACTCCTGTTCCTGCTGTTTCTGTTCAGGAGGGGAATGAACAGAGCTGGATTTGGTCCCTTTTAGCAGTTGCAAACCTCATTGACTTCCCTAAGGGTGCATACATTTTTACTGTTAGTGTGTTGTTGATTGACTTGTGGTATTTGATGTCCACAATAGGACTTGGGCCAAATCAAGTCCTTCAGTTTAGTAGACCAAGTAACTTTCTCCCTTGTGGTCCCATAGACTTTTTATTCTACACTAAAATGTTCAATTAGCATATTATTGCAATTAGGCGTGTAAAATTCTACCTGGCTGTAATGGTTCTGTCTTGTCAAAGATGCAGATTATGCCTTATTCAACTGTTCATCTGATGTAGTTCCAGGCACACTCACAGTGAAGAACAATAAGGAAGTACTGTAATACTCCGGTATCATAAAAAAATACCTATGAACACAGTATGAGATTTCAGTTCTCTGGGAAAGGTCACCTGCATCAATATGGATATTGCAAACCACACTGTTCTTAGTTACACAGTCTTCCATCTGCTGGGCATCCCTGGTCTAGAGGACCAGCACATGTGGATTTCCATCCCCTTCTTCCTTTCCTATGTCACTGCCCTGCTTGGGAACAGCCTGCTCATCTTCATTATCCTCACAAGGCCTAGTCTCCATGGACCCATGTACCTCTTCCTCTGCATGCTGGCAGGAGCAGACATTGTTCTCTCCACATCCACAGTTCCCCAGGCCTTGGCCATCTTCTGGTTCAATGCTGGGGAGATCGCCTTGGATCGTTGCATCACTCAGCTCTTCTTCATCCATTCTACCTACGTCTCTGAGTCAGGGATCTTGCTGGTGATGGCATTTGACCGCTACATTGCCATTTGCTACCCCCTGAGGTACACCACTATTCTCACAAACTCTCTGATTGGGAAGATTGGAGTGACCATCTTTCTGAGAAGTTATGGTACAATTTTCCCCATAATATTCCTTCTTAAAAGAGTAACATTCTGCAGAACCAATATTCTTCCACATACAGCTTGTGAACACACTGGCTTGTCCAAATATGCTTGTAATGGCCTTCAAGTAAATATCTGGTATGGATTTTTTGTTTTAATGTCAACTGTCACTTTAGATGTTGTGCTAATATTTATTTCTTATATGCTGATTCTCCATGCTATCTTCCGCCTCCCTTCCCAAGATGCTCGCCACAAAGCTCTGAATACTTGTGGGTCCCATGTCTGTGTCATCATACTCTTTTATGGTCCTGGGATCTTCTCAACCCTCACAAATCAGTTTGGACACCAGATTTCAGCGGATATCCATGTCCTGCTTGCCAATGTTTGCATTCTGGCTCTACCAATGTTGAATCCCATCATCTATGGCGTCAAGACCAAACAAATCCGAGACCAAGTGACTCATGTCTTGTTTCTGAAAGTAATATGACTTTCAGAAGAGAGACCAAACTGCTGCATCCTCAACATTCTAGTCACATATGAGGTGATCTCTAACAGCCCTGGTAGTTGAGGGGTATTGAGTCCAACTATTTATCTCAATGACTCTCTTTGTGGATAAACTCCACTAGGGGAATTTTGATATGCTTTTCAAGGTCTCAGATCGGTAATGAGATTGGAATACTTCGAGTTTACGATGTACAGATTTGTTACTATATATTCACTGCACATAGTAACGGGTTCTAAAGATACTTTCGATCAAGTATTCATGTACTTTCTCTGTATTCACCCCATTATCTCATGCTCCCTCTTGTTGCCCTTCTCCTAGTTCCACGCTCACCTATTCTTACTTCAACTTTCAGATCACATATGTAGTTACATATGTCGTATGTATGTGATTTCCTGCACCTAAAATCTAGGGCTCACAAATGAGAGTAAAGGAGATGTTTGTCTTTCTGAATATGACTTACTTTGCCTAATATGATCATCTCCAGTTGTATCCAATTCTCTGCAAATGATATGACTTCATCTTTTTTCTGGCTGAATGAAACAATGTGTGTGTATATATACACTGTATTTTTAAATTGATTATTTGTGAATTTCACATCATGAACCCTGTTTTCATCTCCAGTCTTCTCATGTCTGCCCTTCTTCCTCTGTGATCTCCCCACTCCAAGGTGTGTGTGTAGGGAAAGTCCAGTTTGTGTTGTCCATGTATTCCCTGGAGCATGGTCAGATTCCTAGTGTCCAGCCTCCAAAGGAAGGACGAATCTTTCTCCACCTGCATCCATGCCAGAAGTCATCAACTGAGGAGAGCCATGTGGTGGCCAGAGCCAGCTCTCCTGTGTCCATGTCACTGCCTGTGACTATCACCATCCTGTGGGCTGATGAGGTGAGGGGCCAGCTTTCCTGTGCACATGGCTTCAGGCAGCAGACCAGACCATGGGCATCTGCATGGGCTTCCGTGAACATCATCATGGCCTTTGGCAGTATCAGGACCACTGATCCACTCTTGGCTTTCAGCGGTTGCATGGGTTATGAGCATCCTCGGATGGCCTCAGGTGGTTATACATGTCAGTCACATCAGCATGGTGCCCTGAGGCAGCAAATCCCAAGAACATCACCAAGGCGCCAGGCAACAGCATAGACTGCTTATGTCTATAGAGGTCTCAGGCCTGGTGCAGCAGCATGGGTCACCGTTACTAACTTGGTCTCTGGTGGCATTGAGGTCCACAGTGGTCCTTCAAGGAGGTCCAATCCAGAAAGTGAACTTTTCCTCATTTCGGGTCTCTTGTTGCCTAGAGCCACGGGGTTCCTGTGGCCAGGCGGTAGGTTCGGGGGCTGAGTCTGAGTCTGCTTAAGCTCCAGGCTGTCATACACCATCCAGCCGACCCCACGGGGTAAGGACAACAAGTAGATTTCAGCCCTCCCTCTTACCTGCCACTTCTATCAGATATCCAGTTCTGCCTCTCTCTATAGCACACATCACTCCATTTTTTTCTGTCTTTCCTACCTCTCCATCATGTATTTGTTCTTTGTAGTGGTGCCTACCACCCCTACTGCCGTCCGGGGCCTCAGGAGGCAGGCAGGGGAGGCCACACAGCATTTTCTTTATCCATCATCTGTTGATGGGCTCCTGGGCCAATTCCATTAGCTTGGTGTTTTTTGGAGCTCTGTCTTCTGACCCTGACCTCCAATATTCTTAGTCTTTCTTTATTATTTTTGTGTTTCTTTGAATCACACTTGGGCTACATTTTCCTACCCTGTGTTTACTTTTTGCTAATGATCTTCACCTCTGTCTAATACACTGGTCAACCAAAACATTGAGTCTTATTTTTTAATTCAATGATTGAATTTAAAAATTGTTAAATTTTAATTTATCTTTACAGAAAAAAAATGTGCAGAAAGTAGGAAATTTGCATGTACTTCTCTTCTCCCTTTCTTCAGTTTTTCCTATTACTAACATCTTGCATTGATGTGATACATTTATTAGGATTGATGATAAATACTGGTATATTATTGCTAATAAAATTCATAGTTTCCATTGTCAGGCTTTGTTGATAGCCTATGTTGACAGTAATTTTATTTATATTATTCTGATCTCTATGAATTTGGTGCTTAACTGGGTTCATATTAATGTGAGATTAGCCAGATAACAGAAGAAAAGACTTTAATGGATTTGATCGTGGTCAAAAGAAAATTGTAATGATGAATGTCTTCTGAGTCTAAATTGAAGAATATAAACGACAATATACCGGTGAACTCACAGTAGCTGCAGTTACCTACATGAATCCTGTACAAGATCAAACCAGTCAACATTCCAGCATGGATGGGAAGGCTCCCTTGAGGATCCTCCTCTAGCTCGGGAGCTAGTGACAGTTGATGCCTGCTGAACGAGGGCGAGCCATTTTTCTTTTAGGGTGTGGACACGGATATGTTGTCCATGGTCCCTAGCATGGGTGGCCCACAGCCATGAGGTAGTAATTGGATTAGAAGACTATGTACAAAAAAGAAGAGGACATGTTTGGGGTGGTCTAGGGGTGACTGGGAGGGGACAATTAAAGTAGATATGATAAAGATATGTTGTATACATATATGAAAATGTCAAAGATAAATAGAAATATTCTTAAAAATTATAAATCACTAATCAGGAGGCCTTCCCCTTTCTGAACAGAAACAAAGGAGGAGGGGATGGGGGGCAGAGGAAGGTGGGAGGAGGGGAGGGGAGGAGAGGAAGGAGAGGAAACAGTGGTCAGGATGAAAAGTAAATGAGTAAGTTTAACTAATAAAAAAAACCACTAAACAGAGCTGGGTGTGGTGGCGCATGCCTTTGATCCCAACACTCGAGAGGCAGAGGCAGGCGTGTCTCTGTGAGTTGGAGGCCAGCCTGGTCTACAGAGTGAGTTCCAGGACAGGCTCCAAAGCTACACAGAGAAACCCTGTCTCGAAAAACTGAAAAAACAAAACAAAATGAAAAAAACAAAAACAAAAAACCCAAAAAACCTAAACCACTAAACAGAATATAAATCACACAGAGTGGCTGATAGTTTAGGAGGAAAATACCAATGTTAATGGAATATGATCTTAGTGAGGTTAATATAATATGTGTAGCTGGCATATATGTGAGCAACCAATCGTGACTAGACAGTAGGATGTCTGGAATTAGTGAATCTGGAAGTAGAAGAGTGATAAAATTATGGAAATGAGTACCTAGAATAGAGTGGCGAGAAATACAGAGCTGAGGAGGAAGCAGAATTGAGAGTATGTGCAGTGACGCATGGATAAAAAAATGTGTTGTACACACATACAGAGAATATTATTCAGCCTTAAAAACAAGGGAATCCTGTCCTGTGCAACAGCATGCCTGAACCTGAAGGTATTACGATAAGTGAAACAAGCCAGATAGGAGAAAACGTAATGCATGACAAATACCTGTGGACTCTAAAGCAGCCAGTTTCACAGAAGCAGGGAGTAGAATGGTGGTTGTCCAGTAGAGGGAGGGCAAGTGTGGCAGATATTCAAAGGGCTCAACACTTCACTTATGGGAGATGGATATGATTTGGAAATCCAGTGTTCAGGGATGTGTTGATAGTACACTTGAAACTTGCTGAGATCGTAGACCTCCCCACAAAGCCAAACCCAAGGGAATTATGTGAGGCAATGAGCATTTTGACTAGCTTTATTATGGTGGCCATTTCAGTGTATATATAGTATACCTCAAATACACACGTTTTTAATTTGTCAGTTATTCTTCAGTAAGTTTTAGGCAAAAAGAACAGAGAGAAGAACTTGTTGTCTACTTGTACACTGAACTGTTTATACAAGAGTGCCAACATCTTGCATGTATTTGTGAAGGAATAGAGCAGGTCTGTCACCAGCACTGAGGTGGAGAAAGACGATACCAGTCCCATACAAGCAGCAATTTCAGCAAGGAAGTCAGTAAGAATTAATCTGGAAACAGCTCAGGAAGTAGTTTGCAGTAGAAATCACCTTAAGTGATTTCATCTCTTAAAAGTTTCATTAAGTCTCACCAATTTAAATAAATTGCACCAAAATATCCATAGATGAAAGACTTCACTAGATGATTTTTCTTTTCATATTTTCCTTATTGACTTCATTTCTCTGTGATATAAATTCCATGAAAGCATTTGTCTTCTCCATTCCTGTATTTTGAAGTGACTGGCGTGGAGTAGATTTCCAGTGGGATTATTTTTATTTACTTCAAAAAGATTTCTAATATGTATTAAAATATGAGATTTTCAGTCAGTAATAAGATAAAGTTCATGGAAGTAAAAACATTTCTGCTACAGTTTCCTTCTTTGGAGCAGTACATATTTAACTCAAATAACTCAGAGTGCACAGAGATATTAATATGCTGGGCTGGTGATGGTTCAGTGAGCACAAAGAATTTGATCCCACAGTGGAAGGAGAGACTCAGATTGTAAAAGTTATACTCGGACCTACACACATGCTCCATGACTTACATGTGCACAGTTACACACACACAAATCATATACTGCCTCTCCACCAAACCAAAACCCAAAGGAACAGTGTGTCACACAGAAACAAAAAATTAAAATCCTATGTAAATAAATTCATCAGAGAACACTGTTAACAGAACAAACTAGAAGCTATGTAAATGTGTGAAACGGGAGATTAGAAAACAAAGAGGTACATGGGAAGGTACATAAGGAGGAAAGGGAATGGAGAAATGACATAATTATATTATAATCTCAAAAATTACAACAATTGAGAAAAGGCATCATGGCATGTCAACAGTGAAGAATATTCAGTCACTCGTTATTTTTTCAAGAAATATTTATAACTCTTCATGTGGTATTGTGCTAAGCTGGAGACAGGTGCAGCTATAATAGAACCATGTGGTGGAATTGTGCTGGATTTTGGTTTCCTGATACACCAGTAGGGCTTACCCATTCCTGTCACAAAACAACAGAAGTGAGATGATGGATATTCAATTTCTTCCCTATGGTGACCATTTGACTCTATGTATCCAAGAGCATCATGCTCGGCACCTTAAAGATACACAACGAAATCTAATTAAAAAATAAGCATGATTCCCCAAAGCAGGGAAAAGCAAGAAGTTATGTGGTTGCACATTTATTACCACAGATAGTCAGGTATGCTGGGTAGACAGTATACAATATGAATTCTCCAAAATTCCCCCAAAAGCTGGGAGGGTTATCAATGGAAATGTTTTATTGATAATCACTAGATGCTGACATTAGATCAATAGTTCTATAGACACAACAATATCAACACACTTTAAATGGACTTGATTTTATTTGACAGTTTGTTATGATAATGTCTGTCAACATAGCACTAAGTCGATGTTGGTTGAGTGGGTGAAACAAACAAACAAACAAACAAACAAATGTTTGAAAAAGACAGGCAGGATTCCAATGCTTAAAGTGTTTCTTTGCCTTTTAGATGTCAGGATCTAAGAGAATCATGTGGAATGAACTTTGGGGCCCTCCAGAAGGCTTCTAGCCAAATTCCTGTCCCCTGACCAAATTATCTCATCCAACCTCATGGAAGCCCTCAAGAATGCTCTTCACTATGGGCTTCCAGTGTTCACACTATCAAAGAGTTAATAGAGGCTTTATAGTTATATTCTTGCTGTAGAGGAGATCCTAGGGGAGAAGAAAGTCACCTGGATTAGCTCATGGTCCCTGGGGATGCTCAGAGAAAGAATAATTTGTTGCATGGTTCCTCCCACAGAGTGGCACACTGGCCATGGTCGAGTCTTCTGCCATGTGGACACTCTGGGATAAAGACCGAGCATGACTCCAGGTAGAGCCTGAAGGTTGTGACGGACAATCTGTGATGAGGAGGACACATGTTGGTATTACTCACCAGAGCCTGGTGTTTTTGTGGGCCCCCACCCCTGCCATGGATGTGAACTATGAGAGTCTGAGTGAGTGTGATGATGAAGGAGATGGGGAACAAAGTGATGGACTGCCTTACTCATCTGGGCATCCGGTAGAGTCTGTGTTTGGAATTTTCTATCTGAGAACAGTCAGAGGACAGTCCAGCTGTTTCTGCAGAAGCTTTTGGACTTAGTGGAAACATATATGCAATGAGAAATGAGGCACCTTCTTTTTGAACTCTAAACTCATCTCTTTTGTGACTCTGGAGAATTCCATTCCCGTCTGAAGTCTGGATACATAGTAACATACCCAAGGTTATCCTAGAGCAGCAGGCTTGGAGATTTGTCCTTTGAGGGCCCAGAACTGTAGTTTAGGTTTTCAATATGAATTAATAAATTCTACTCTACAAAAAGCCTCCTCAAATAAGTAAGATTAACTACATTTTAAAAACATTTAAAATTATTGCTTGGTGGTTTCATACACTTAAACAATGAATTTGACTCATCACCACCCCCATTTTTCTCTCTCATCTCCCTCCTTCTCCCACTGAGACCCTTCTTTGTGAACCTTTCTCTGCTTTCAGGCCTTCGGTTTGTGTGTGACCCATGGAGTTTAATTAGTTTCCTGCCTGAGTGTGGGCGAAGAGTTATTTATTGCATTCTTATGCAGTGCTAGGGGGAAGAGGCTGTCTTTAGTCTTATGATCCTCATGTCCCTTGTGACTACATCTTGGATTTCATACTCATGGTTCTTTTAATACACAAATAAGGTGATTTAATAAAAAATGAGGTAGATAATATGTAAATAATCAAATGGCTATGTTCAATATAATTTTACTTTTTAAGAGCAGAAGGTGGGTAGGACTTGGCTCCAGCCTGCAGTTTGATGACCCCTGGAAAAAAACCTCCCAGTCAGCATTTATAGTTTTGTTTTTGTGTTTTTTAGAGGAGGTCTGGCTCTGTCGTCTAAGCTGGCTTTGAATTCTCAACCCTCCCAGCACTTTATTTCGCATCTCTGTCTCAAACTTGTGCGGTTCAAAGTGGAACTGAAGAAGCAGGCAGTTTGCTCCATGATTTACCTGCTTCGAGAGCCCTCTTTTCTGGTAAACGTAGGTAGAGGCTGGAGGCAGGGGTAAAAAGGGAGTACTCTCTCCGACTCACAGCTCCCAGAGGATGCTCCCTGATGAGAGGAAAGCCAGAATGCTGAATGAGGATGGACTGACATGACTCATGTAAGTCATCACACAGGTAATTTATGATGTGTGTGAGAGTGAGCTTCATGTAGTTAATGATGGTCTGGCAGTTCCTCCATGTCTGCGAAAGCTTAGGTGTGCCTGTGTAGTGTCACAGTGAAGGGCTGTTGGTGTGAATTGTGAAAATGTGTGTCAGTGTATACATCTTGATCAGAACTTGTGTGAATGAACAAGTTGAATGATGGTGACTATAAAAATGAATGTCGTGAAAATGTATGTGTGTGTGTGTGTGTGTGTGTGCGCGCATCTATGTATGTAGCTGGCAGGGATGAAACTGAACACAGAAGACTCTAATGCTTGCATTATTTTTTCCTATACCAACTGTCAGATGCATCTCTGAAGTTGTAGCATAGATAGAGTTGTTGGAGAATGGGCTGCAAGTCCTCAAAATATGGTTTGGGTAATCAACATAAGGGGATGAAGGCTTGAAATATTTTTATTGTGTGGTATTTATTAATTTGGTGTGCATATGTATGTAGTTATGCACATGCCATGTAGAGGTCAGAGGATAGCTTGTGGGAGTCAGTTCTCTCCTTGCACTGTGTGGATTCTAGGGATTGAAGCCATGTCTTCAGGCTTGGCGGCAGGTTTCTTTATGCACTGAGTCAGTTTGCTGGCCCAAAGAAGGTTTTTAAATGTAAAGGAAGCTTGATGCTACCTAAACATGGATTCAAATATTAGCCTCCCTACTAACAGATTGTTTGAATAAATTATCTGTTTAATTTTCAGTTTCTTGTACAAATTTGTGATAGTTTCAATTTCATAGGTTTGGTGTGAGGTTTAGAAATAAGAAACATATTTAATATTAAGGTATTTAATGATTACTATTATAAAATTAAGAAGCATAACTGATAGAGATCGGAGATTCCAGATAGACACATGAAAGGTGACATGAGTTTTGGCAATTGTGACGCAGCAGATGAGTCTAGAGAATGCCGTTCAGCGCAGTGTCTGGGTTGCAGGGGGACAGCGATGGGTGAGTGTGAGGAGGGAGGTCTGAGGGCAGGAGGGGACAAACCTCGCTTTTGTGAAATGGAAGGGGGATGAGACATTTGAACATGTGTGCACAGCTGGATCAGTCACCAGAGAGGGAGGGGTTGACATCTCTGGAGTGATGGGTTAATGTGGAGGGGTGAAGAGAGGGTTGGGGTCCGGCCCACAGGTGGGGTCAGCCCCGAAGAGGAGGAAGAGGGAAAAGAAGACTATGTGCAAATCAACTTGTAGGTGCCAAGTGCGGGTGGAGGAGGTGAGGGACTCTAACGGCAGTTTCCTCTGTGAACTAGGAGTCAGAATGTTCTAATTGCCTGATTAATTGAGGCGAGGTGGGTTAGGACAGACAGGAACTGATTCAAGTCTGTTCTGGAGATCTGGATTTCAGCCTCCCATTTGGACAACCTGGTGGCCTTTGCTCTGTTTGTTCTCTCAGTAAAATGGGAAGGCCACCGCAGTGGCCTTGGAGTGTGGTGACTGAGACCTGAAGACCTGGGCACAGTCAGCCCTAACTGATCTTTGTTCATTCCATTCATCTCTTCTCTATGCATCTTACACAACACTGCAAGAGAGAGCTGCTTAAAATGCATTTTTCTTTTTTCTTTCTTTTCTTTTTCGAGACAGGGTTTCTCTGTGTAACAACCCTGTGTCACTGCCTGGGGTGGGGGGCAGCCCCCAAGCAGCACAGGGTTCGAAGGGAAATCCACAGAGTCGGCACAAACTCGACTTTTTGTCTGAGGGGGTGAGGGAAAAAGACACTCACCCCACTCCCTTGATGGTTTCCTTCAGACTTTTTCTTTATTCTTCTTTATTTTCCTGCTGATTTCATTCTCTCATTCTCGATGTTTTCCTTCTAACTCTATCTTTCTTCTTCTTCCCTTCTAGTTCTTTCTAGCTCCCTCATTCCTGATGTTTTCCTTCTAGCTCATTTTAACTCTGTCATTCTCAATGTTTTCCTTCTGACTCTCATTCTTGATGTTTTCCTTCTAGCCCATTTTAACTCTAACTCTTTTTCTTACAGCTTATATACCCCCAACAAAATCTTTCAGGCAATATAGGAATTACAATGTGGTTACATTATGTTTTTCAAATGAATGATTACAATGAATACAAAACAAACAGTAAAAAAACTAGCATGTTTCCCATATCCCTTACATGATTAAACATTTTATTTAATACAGATGAAAAACAAGTCATTCCAAGAACCTACATACATTCATACCCAAGTAGCTTGTTATAGATTAACTGTGTGGGCAAACAAGATATTCTTCTCAGTTAGGTCTTTTACTGGCAGGCTACATTTTTCAGTTACAAAAGGAAGGGTCAATTACTTTATTACTTATCTTGAAAGGTAACCTTATAAGGAATCTTAAAGGAATCACAAACCTAAACTTTTATATATGAAAAAGAATCAGTCAGCGCTACTTTAAATCTTTAGGGTGCATACCTCCTCATGAATAGTTTTTTTTTTTATATCAGGAGATTGAAGGCAGAAATGGGTATAAGGAATTGATCATTGCCTTTGGTCACCAACCAATCCTAGCAAGAAAATGACTAACGTCAGCAAGTAATAATGAGGCTGCTTTGTTCTTGTTCCCTGACCTTAAAGAGTTCCACATTCAACTATGTGACTTTCTAAAACTTTAGATTATCTTCTTGTGTTTTTCACCTCAAAGCTCCTTAATGAAAACATCTTAGTCTAACTTTAAATTATTTTCAAAGCATTGTTTCAGCTATCATGTGCTCTGAAACTTATGAACACATCTCCCAACATTAAGGTTAAAAGAATTTAAGCTAGCTGGGCTACTGGTACTCAACTGTTTTTCTTAATCATTAACCTAAGCCAGTCTATATGATTCTTCAATAGAAATTCATGTGTTCTAGCTGTGTGATACTTCCTTATATTTATTTTTATTTATCAAAACTCTGTAAAAACTAACATTATTATTATCTATTAGACAGTACAGCTTAGGAAGAAATCACCCTCATAATAATTCATAGGTAAAAATACCTAGTAGAATGGGATGTTTCCATGACAAAAACACACTACTTTAGAGGCAGTGAGGATCTTCCCACACCCATTCACACCATGCCAGATACCAGAGACAGATGGCAGCAGCAAACATGTGAAGACACAGCAGAAGCAAAAGACATTCCAGGGTCTGTGGTCTCAGGGACTTGCCTGTCTGAGATTGGCCCATCAGAGAGTTTTCTCCTGGTGGGCTGACACCTTGAACTTCAGTTGCCACCTGCTGCTCCTCTGACATGTCCACTGGCAACCCTGGCTGTCCTGAAACTTGATTTGTAGACCAGGCTGGCCTTGAACTTACAGAGATTCGTCTACCTCTGCCTCCTGAGTGCTGAGATTAAAGGTATGTGCCACCATTATCCAGCCTCCTAAAGAAGGCAGGAGATGGGAAGCTTAGATGGGCAGTATTTATTGACTATAAAATGGTAAAAATTCCTGTCAGAAATGTCTGTTGAAATGTTGAAAGACTGGCATTTAGCTCAGTGGTAAAGTACCTGCCTAGAATGTATGAGGCTTTTGGTTCCACCACCAGCACTAGTACCAGCACCAGCACTGCATCACCACCACCACCACCACCACCACCACCACCACCACCACCACCACCACAACCACCACCACATGCAGCTTGAAAGAAACAAGGATAGATTAGACTTTGCCAGACTGTAGTTCAGTAGTAGAGCACTTGCCTAGTGTGCACAAAGGCCCTGGGTTTGATTACTAACGGCATAGTGAGAAAAAAAGGAGAGGGCTTCATTTGCAAGAAGAGGCTGGCAATAGTGGGAAACAAATATGTATGAATAGGATGAGAGTGTCTAGGAAACAAGTCTGATAACTCTCGTAGGCATCACCATGCAGTTCTCCGGCCGTCATAGATGCCTGCAGTCCAGGCAGAGGTCTCCAGCAATAGCCTGAGATGAGCACAAACCTTGCTCCCTTGATGTCCTCTCTGGACTCTGAGCTCCATTTTCAAAAGCTCTTTCAGTCTTTTCTTGCAACTTCCTTTTATTTTCCCAGGAAAGATTCTTCAGTGGCTCTTTCTACACCAATATAAATTCTAAAGCCTTAGAACAGTGTGCCCTTCCTACTGGCTCCTCCCTCCCTCCTCACTATTATTTTCTACCATGTAATTTTCTCTAGTCCCCAAGTCCTTTGAGATGTCTTTAATGTTGCTCATGCTCTTCTGTTATCACACTTCTTTACTTGGCAAGCTCTTACTTACTCTTCCAGCTTAAGGTCATGAAACATTTCTAGAAAGCTTTTTCTGAACTCTTTCCAAAGCTTCACAGGTTAGGCTTTTCCTTATATGGTGCTTGGATTATGTAAGTAGACATTGTACTTGATTTTCTGCCTCTTTCTCGAACTGGTCCTCAAGCACCCATCCCTTGAGCAAAGCCGACGCTCAGCTGACCAGCTGACTTGCTAGGCAACTCAGTTGCTACTTTTCCTTTGAGAAGTCATATTCCATGGGAATTGTAGTCTGCTCTTCATGGCTTGTAGCTCTTTAGAACAGCCCATGTCTAAGACCTGTGGCCTTTTAGACTCTGGTGCTTTGTCTTAAAGATGATCTACCCCATCTTTCCCCCAAATTCAAGTGATTAAAGAGAAACCTAGGGCGGGGCAGCAACTTAGTGTGATCTATGTGATCTATCTATCTATGTGGTAGATAGAATGTCAAGGATTTATCCACATCTCCTCACCAAGAGATCTGTCATGAGGTCACCACAATTCCTGATCAGAATGCTTTTTGCCATTCTATCCAGTGAAAAATGACCTGTGTTGTCCTCCTCAACCCCATTCAGGTTTTTGGGAAGAGGGAGCTGACTGTCATATCCTATACTCCAATGTACAAATGACCTGGCCTGGGCATGGCAACTTTTAACTACACAGGAACCAGTCATTCACTCTTTATTCTGCTGGGCATCCCTGGCCTGGAAGACCAACACACATGGATCTCTCTCCCCTTCTTCATTTCCTACCTGGTTGCACTCTTTGGAAACAGCATTCTCATCCTTGTCATCATCACCGAACGCAGCCTCCATGAACCCATGTACCTCTTCCTCTGCATGCTGGCTGTGGCTGACCTCATCCTGTCTACTACCACTGTACCCAAGGCTCTGGCCATATTCTGGTTTCACGCTGGAGCGATTTCCCTTGATGGATGCGTCACTCAAATCTTCTTCATCCATGCCACCTTCATTGCCGAATCGGGGATTCTGTTGTCCATGGCGTTCGACCGCTATGTGGCCATCTGTGACCCACTGCACGACAGCACAGTGCTTAGTCACATGGCGATCATTAGGATCGGCTTGGCTGTGGTCCTGAGAAGCTTCTGTGTGATTCTCCCAGATGTGTTCCTGGTGAAACGGCTGCCTTTCTGCCGCAGCAACGTGCTGCCGCACACCTACTGTGAGCACATGGCTGTTGCTAAATTTGCCTGCGCTGATATTCGTGTCAATGTTTGGTATGGCTTGTCTGTCCTCCTCTCCACTGTAGTGCTCGATGCCTTGCTCATCTTGGTCTCCTACAGTCTCATTCTTTACGCAGTCTTCCGCCTTCCCTCCAGAGGAGCCCGGCAGAAGGCGCTGGGCACATGTGGGTCCCACCTTGGTGTCATTTCCATGTTTTACCTGCCTGGCATTTTTACCATAATTACCCAGAGGTTTGGGCACCGCGTTCCTCTCCATACCCACATTCTGCTGGCCAACGTCTGCATGTTGGCCCCTCCCATGCTGAATCCCATCATCTATGGGATCAAAACCAGGCAGATTCGTGAGCGTGTGCTTAGTACTTTGGCTTCACAGTGGAAACTCTGCTAAGTTGGATGAATTAAGTGGCATATTTACCACACAGACCTTTACTATCTACTTTACAAAGACTGAAGAATGAATCAAGACTTCCATGGAGAGTGTACAAAGTGACTTGCCCTGACTTTCAAAGTCACTTTGTCATGTGATCAAAGAAGGATAGTGTTTAGGAAGCATGGACTTTTGGGTCAGGATTGAATTCTGACTTTGTGGATGATGATAATGGTGGTGGTGGTGGTGGTGCTGCTGCTGCTGATAGTGATATGTTGGACCTTGGGCAAATTACTCATTTTCACAGAAACTCTTCTTAGGATATGTTTGGGACATCTTTAAAAGAGGGATGCCCATACCAAAGTAACTAAAAGAACAAGACAATTTTACTTACAATGAATTTTACTAGTGCACCCGAATGAAAACATTCACATTGAATCTAGATTAATGTAATTGTGTACATATATTTAATTTCACTAGAAATGCATTTAATTTGGAAATTTTATGTAGTATGTAGTTTGATGCAATAGAAAGCCATTCTGTGGGGTTTGTATGTGCACACCCACTTATCTTAGTTGGGAAGATGACTCTATGAATATCTTGCATAGAAGAAAGCATCAGGTTTATTATTAATTTTTTTGCAAAGTGATAGGTACATTCCTCTTATTTATTAATTATTGACTTTGATATTAGAGGTCTTTGTAGATTGACTTAAGACCTGAATTAAAACATTGTAAACATTGCAGCTTAATAAATGTTTATTGTAAAAGCATCACATTTTAGTTTGAATCAAATATGCAATCTCATTACAGTCTTCATATTTTTTATTGTTCTCTAATTATATCTCTATCATTAGGCTGTGACATGACTGACCTATAAACATGATTTTTGTTACATATAATGCAGAATAAATTGTAATTATATTTTAAAATTTCTTCCTTTTTTCTTTAGTATGCTTGAAATTTATATACATTACTTTTTTCTACTCTCACTTTAAAATTATTTCTTTGAGAGTTTCATACAATTTTAATCATATTTACCCCTTCTCCTCACACCTTCCAAATCCATGCCCTTTTTCCTATCCTATTCTGTGTCCTCCTCCTTCAAAACCCACCAAGTGCTGTTTATGTTACCCATACACTCTTGGAGATATGGCTTTCACAGGGGGTGGTCTACCCATTAGGGCCCATACCCTTAAAGAAAACTGGCTGTCCTCCTGGCAGCTACCAACTGCCAAAAGCTCCTCAGGTAGGGTTGGGACTTTGTGCCCACCTCTCCCCGTGCTGGATTTTGTCTGGCTGGAGCCAGCCCAGACATAATGGTCCTTTAATATTTTTGTGTCTGTTCATTTGAAAGGTGGTGTCAGAATGAAAGATGCAAACAGACTTTCTTTGACTTTAGGCGACAATATTAATCAGAATTGGAGCTAGTGCGCGGAGATCTTTCATTTCTCAAGGTAACTTTCATGCGTCAGGTAGTGAGTGAGATCGTCTGGTATGGCACGGGGTTCAGATAATGAGGAACTGAAAATTATGTCACTGTAATCGTTCCCTCCCACCAGCACGAAAATAAAAAGATACAGATTACATTTGTAGTGTCAACCCCAAGACAGAAAATGAAGAAGAAAGATCAATTTTATAGTTAATGCTTCAATTTTTTTAATGTTTTTCCATGAACAGGACACACTCTGTTCCTCCTTCAGCCTACCAGCTGAGCCTTTAGTTGACTTTGCTAATGTATCTTCAGCTCCATGATGATGTCCTCATGCCTGAAGACTCAGACTTGGGTCTGTTCTGCTCTTTGAATTTTCCCTTCCGAGGATCTCCTTTCTGTCTAGTGTTAAGATAGGCTGTTACTCCTCTCTAGAAGTATCTCTTACCAATGAACTCCTTTTAACTTATTGACATCTTTGTACAATATCTGAATTTTCATGGGATACATAGGCAATTTGCTGAGGACAATTAGATTCTGTTTCAGAATGAGAACATAGGAGTTTGGCCTGGCTTATCTTAAATGCACTGACAAAATCATCTAACTCAAAGCCCATTTTATAATAAATGTTGATTATTTCAGAAAAGTCTTTGGATACTTAAAGTAAAAATCACAATGGTTATATGGGTGTGTTTTTGCACACTGTAAAATAAAAGTAATGGTGAAAGGAAACCATCATAACCAAGGGACCATTTATATACTCCTAGGAGTCTTTACCCCAAATAGTCTTAGAATATGTACACATCTTCATAAAGATATAAAAATTGAAATTCATTGCATACAGCATATATATGTGGAATCAAGATGTCAGGCAAGGTTATTTCAGTGGGAAGAAATTGTATAAGATTTCAAAGAAATTCTGGCTGATAATGTTCACTCTGATCTTTGAGGTAATATAGTAGCCACTTTTATGTTTTATATTTTTATAAGTGTATTTATAAAGAAGATGTTTATGTTTTTAATAGCCACAAGTTGGAAATTACTTCTGGATCATCAATAATAGAATAAATAAACTGTTGTATACCCAAACAATGAGCTATGAATAGCAATGAAAATGAATGGTGTAGCTGAAGTTTTCCTAGTCCTGCCTGGCCCATGGTCAAGACAAATCTCTCTCACCCATCAGTCCCGCAGCCAAGTAAACACAGAGAGACTTATATTACTTATAAACTGTATGGCCGTGGCAGGCTTCTTGCTATCTAGTTCTTATATCTTGAATTAACCCATTTCTATTAATCTATAAGTTGCCATGTGGCTTGTGGCTTACCGGTATCTTAACATTTGCTTTTCATGGCGGTGGCTGGCAGCATCTCCTGTCTCAGCCTTCCACTTCCCAGAATTCTCCTCTCTCTTTGTCCCACCTATACTTCCTGCCTGGCTACTTTATTTATTAACCAATCAGAGCAATTTATTAACCAATCAGAGCAACACATTCACAGAATATAGAACATCCCACAGCAGAATGGACTGCACTAGCAATAAAAGGGATGAATCTTAGGTGTGGGTGAGCCAGCTCCAAAAGTTGTGAGCATGGGAGAGCTCTCCACATTTCTCATCTGTTTTGTGGCAACATGAGTAGGGGAATGATGCCCTTCCCCAACCCAGCAATGTCTGGGGCAGGTGGGAGAGCTGGCCCTGTGGTCATAAGAGCAGGAGAACTCTCCCTGACCCCTACCAGCTACAACACTTGGGAGAGTAGGCCCTGTTCTGTGCCAGGACAGCACAATAGAGCCAACCCTGTTAGCGCAGGAGTGGGTGAGCCAGTCCCAAACGTTGTGAGCATGGGAGAGATGTCATCATTACCCATATGTCTTGTGGTGACATAGGCAGGGGAGAGTTGCCCTCCCCCCTCCCTGTGCATCAGCATCTGGGTGGGAGAGCTGGCCCTGTGGTCGTAAGAGTGGGAGAACCAACCCTGTTAGTACAGGTGTGGGTGAGCCAGCCCTGAAGTTGTAAGCATGGTAGAGCTGTCCCCATTTCACATCTGGTGGACCAACCCTACAGCTGCCCAGGCCCAGACCCAAGGTAATGACTTGGCCCACCCCATAATCCATCCCATCTATGAACTGCTGGAGCATGTGAAGGGACCTGACCTGCAGACCCAAAGCTTCAGGATCTCCACAACACAGGGCAACAACAGGATATCCAGGAGGAACCCTAGTGAGGGCCCAGCATTAATAGTGTGGTAGAAACCAGAGGCCGGGAACCAGACCAATGACTCTTTACAGTAAACACTTACAAGTGAAGATATGGACAAAGGGGTTTATGGTGTGACTCACTGTGTCACACTACAGCTTCCATTTTGTTTCCCTCTTTTCATTTTATTTTCTCTTAAATTTTTTTTTATTTGGGGGGTGTGCAGCAGTGGAAGGTGGATGCAAAGGGATGAAATAATGAATTGGATCAAGATACATGATGTAAAAGACACATAGAATAAAAAAAGAGATGACTCTTACCAATATAATATTGAACATTACAAAGCAAAATTAAGCTAGATATTGGAGAAAGGAGGAAAAGGTTTTATGTAAAGCAGTCAAAGATTACAATAAATCTATGATGTTTAGATACACACACACACACACACACACACACACACACACACACACGAAGTTAGCATTTACCTTGTGGGTTATGACTTGAAGGGAACCCATTTGGAGCTGCTGAGATGTTGTCAATTGTTTCTAGATGTAGATTCTATCAGTAGGGCATATTCAGTTTGTTACCAAAATAATCTTCAGTTGCACATGATGTGCACATGCATTTATGTCGTCAGTAGGCTTTGTTTACTAATCAATCCCGACCATACGCTAGACTCCCAAGAAAACCTGTATGCCATTATTTGGACTCCTCCTTGGAGCTCCTTCTCCTCTTGAGTTCCCAGAGAAGCCTGAGAACGTTCAGGGTATAGAAATAGGGGTATGGGGAACAACCAACACACCTTATAAACACACAAGACATGCCTTTTTTTTTTTTTTTTTTTTGGTTTTTTTTTTTTTTTTTTCGAGACAGGGTTTCTCTGTGTAGCTTTGCGCCTTTCCTGGATCTCACTTGGTAGACCAGGCTGGCCTCGAACTCACAGAGATCCGCCTGCCTCTGCCTCCCGAGTGCTGGGATTAAAGGCGTGCGCCACCACCGCCCGGCATAAGACATGCCTTTTTGATAAGCCTATTATATTGGTTTCTTCTAGAGAGACTGCAAAACATGTGTTGTATAGGTCAAGTATGGCAGTCTTCCATCTTCAGTCAAGGGGAAAATTTTAGCTATGCTCAGTATTAATTCCAACAATTATTTCCTGAGAACTTGCTCTGTCATACTGACAAGGGGTGCAATGCTCCGGCTCTAGCAGCCACACCATTCTCAGGCAGCCTTGCCCCAGGACATAGTATCCATTCTCTACAGAGGGCCCAACTGGCTGTACTCATGGCTGCTGTTCCTTGTTAGGTTGGCCCTACAGACTGAAAGGCCTGGATAGGTCTGTGGGGTCTTCAACTCCAAGGCCTGGCCCAGAGTAGCTACTGAACATTCCCTACCACTGAAAGAATCCCAAGGCAGAATCTGAAGTCCAAGAGAGGATATGACCTCATTCTGGGTGTCAGAGAAAGTGCCTTACATCAAGACAACTCCACACATCTAAAATGCTCTGGATGGACTCCACTGTGATCAGGGTGTTGCTGGAAGGCCAACCTGAATTCACCAGCTTAAGAACCGTAGAGGGGAGGAAAGAACAGGGAGGAAAGCTCTCTTTCTTTCTCACTCTTACACATAAAATAGATGCCACCACAACAAAAGCCCCTGAAAGGTAAGGGAGGACTATTTGGGGGAGTGATGGGGCATGATGAGGGAGCATCACTGTTGGAGGTGAATATGAGCAGAGTGCATTGATATGTGTGCATGAAAGCATAATAATGAAAATTACTATATGCTTACAAAAATTTATGAAAAATTAAAAATCTGTCAGGTTTCACTTTATATTTTGAAATTATTACAGAAGCATATTTTAAATACTCTCAAGGTATTTATTTCTCCAAACATTCTTTGCCACACTTTACACTAGCTCAAAGTTCAGTTCAGTGTTTATATTTCGTTCCACAAAGACCACTTTTTGTCCAAACAGTGTGACCATCAGTCACACGGTGAACCCCATGGTCAGCCACTTTGTTCCCCTGAATGGACAAACCCACTGCTCTGCTACAAGGTCAAAGCTTGACCTCAAAGTTATTAAGAAGGGAGGGGGGCTTCTGCAAAGCATACTTCTAAGACAAACAAAGCCACAAGGGATTTCTTAAGAACGGATAACAAAAGGGAACATCATATTGTTATACATGATTTGGAATGAAAGAAATACATGTTTTTTTTTCTGGTCCAACTTTTGATACTCTTCCAGTTCTATCCCTGGGCCTCTTCACTGGGTACCACAAAGCCTTCATTTGAGGCATCGAGGATGTCTATAGTCCTCTGTTCATCCTCCTAGCCAGTTAGTTCGACAATTCTTTGAGCTGTCCGAGGTAGACATCTCTCTTCTTGTAAGTCTTCGGCAGTAAGCTTTGGTACTCTGACCTGTTGCACCCACGGGGTACTTTTCACCCCAGTGCTTGCTCCCACAGGATTCTTCCCCCCGCAACCCTTAGCGGCTGTAGTTCTGTGTTGACATGGGTCTCTGGGAGGCCACACTGCGAGAGCCCAGAGGTTTCTTTGGTTTGAGTTGAACAAGGGGGCAGCTGCACTTTCTTGACCCTGGCAGCTGTGGGGTCCTAACTGGTTCCATTCACAGTATATGGAAAAACTTCTGGAACTACTGGCTGAATTATTTTCCTTATTGTGCATTTATCCATCCTTCATCTTAAATCTGCTTACAGTATTTCTGAAGCTCTGGATATGTTTGTGTTCTAAGTCAGCTACTAATTTCATGTTCTTCGAGGCAATGGAAGCAGGGAACAGCACACCCATAAACTGCTAACAGTCTGCCTCTGAGCACAGCTGTCTCTTCCTTGTGAGATTCAACTACAGGGACTCACTGACCAGGCTAACATGGCGCCTAGACTGCGGCTACCGTGGGGGACATGAGTATACTGTTGTGTTACATTCAGCTCTTGCCTGAACCACTTTCACTACTTTATTCTGGCTCTGGTTTGTCACCCTGGAAGATATTCTTGACCCAAGTCTACAAATGAAGAAGTGCATAGGGCATTCCAAGGAGGAAAAGCAACAAACAAACTCCAACCTCTCCAGTAACAAAAAATCCAACCCAAACCAAAAGATGTACAATGTTAAAGACACATATTTTGGGCTTTATCAACAAGGACTGAGACAAAATTCTGAGACACAGAAGGAAGCCCTTCTGAATAGATAGGCATCTGGTCAAAGGTAACAGTCAAGAAATTGAGAAAAGAAAACAAAATAAGTCACACAAAGGAGGCAGAAATGTGGTTTTGACTGAGCTAGATGAGTGTGGGTCCATTGTGAGGACTCTGTTTCAACGGAGGGAATCATTAAGGAACCTATGTTAGGAATATTCAAGTGGAAGGTCAGTTGACATTGACTTTCTGTTGCCCCCAGCTAATGCCTTCATTCTGGGGCCCTGACTCCTCTAAAGAGATGAGGGTGTGGGAGGGTTTCAACTGGATGGGCAAAAAGGGCAGAGTCTACAGCCGAGGAACACCAATAGGATGTGAGTAACAGTATCCAGACACGGCCTTCAGTAGTCATTGGACTTTGATCATGACAAGGAGGAGGTAACAGTGTCCAGAAAGTGCTGTCAGTAGGCACTGGCTCCTCCTCATCACATCTTTAGTGGACAGAGCTTTAGAGGTGCGGCATTTCCTCCATCATCATTGAAACCGACACTGAAGAAGGGCCGTAGAGGTCCAGCAAAGGCACACTCCGAGAAGGTGTAGATGAGGGAGCCATGGTCAGTGATGTTATAGAAGGAGACAATGCCAGCCTCATAGTCTACAAAGATCCCAACTTGGCATGGAGGCACCTGAAGGTGGAGGGTGGTCTGGGGGCTGGTGCCAGCCTCATAGGTGTCTTTTTTCCATAGCCAAATGGTCCAGAAACCATTCTCAGTACTGAGTGAAAACTGCCCCTTCCTCTTTACAGATTCTCGGCAAACCCCCAGATCCCAGGCCTCCTTGCTGGTCACATCTACCTCCCAGTAAATCTTCCCAGAGGTGAATCTCTGGGCACCTAGCACCATGGGGTAATTATTAAATCTCTCCTCATTTTCAGGCACATTCTGACGGGTATGTCCAATCCTCACTTGTCTCCGATCCTTTGGGATGATGAGCCATGAGTTGGCTGTGTTCTGATCCAGAGTAATATGCACTGCAGAAAGAAGATCACAGGTAAGCCTGGGTAGGGTCAGCAAGTCTTTGCTTGTAGTGAGGGGATTCATGTAAACTCAAAGGTGAGGTGTGACCCTGAAACTCACCATGTGAGAAAATGACCTACAGCAACTCTGGCCTCTCCTCTGATGTGTGAGGAAACCTCGCCTATGTGTATTTGCTCCACCTGTACTCACTGAACACCTCTTCCACATGCTACCATGCTGTGCTCCCCATGACCACCTCTTCCACATGCTACCATGCTGTGCTCCCCATGGCCACCTCTTCCACATGCTACCATGCTGTGCTCCCCATGACCACCTCTTCCACATGCTACCATAATGTGCTCCCCATGACCACCTCTTCCATATGCTACCATGCTGTGCTCCCCATGACCACCTCTTCCACATGCCAGCACCCTGTGCTCCCCATGACTGTCCACTCTTCACTCTCGTTATCCCCTTATGTTCCAGCCCACAGTTCCTAGAAGTCACCTCACCCCAACATGTCCTCAGCATCTTCTTCCGCCCTGGCACATGGCACGTACTTGTCAGGTCTGGGGAGGCAACATCTAATGTGTCCAGGTTGAAGGATCTACTCCTACAGGAAGAAGGGTTTGAGAATCTTACTTGGCACTCCTGTCTTCTACCCCAGGCCCTAGTGATCTCCTTCCTGGACGACTCTGATAATTAAATTCAATACAAATTTACAATACTCATGCATTCGATGTCCATGTAAAAGGAAAAAAAAATAGTTTCTATCCAGGAGTTCCAAGTTCTAGGAAACTCAAATAAACCTCCATCTCTTCCCAAAGCCAGAGGTCACTACTAAGTGGCTTCTATTTAATTTTATAGGCAACCATCTAATATGTGAGTTCTTCTGTGAAGAACCTAGAGAGTCCCAGCAGACTCAGATTATCTTTTTTTGTTGTTTTTTTTTGGTGAGGACTTTACTGTATAAAGATGAAATAGTCTATCTACATCAGGCAATTTGCCAACTGAGATGTCCACTAGTCTTTTGAGGCCAGAGAACGTTATAGAGAGGACCAGGTCTTTGAGAACAGGGAGGCATGGGGAACACTCCCAGTGCATGTGTGTCTAACGCAATAACTATTTCTCAATAACTGTGCACACATGCTTCCCATTCCCTTTTCTAACTGAGGAAATCTCTCCTTACCTTTCCAGGACAATCGTCACCTCCTGAGGAGAGAAGAGGCATAGAGTCAGTTCTGGGGTTTCTGATTGACCACTGAGACTTGACTTCTGGTGTCAAGTGATATCACCCATGTTTTCTCTGGAGTCTGCTCTGCAGCATTCCCTCGGGCCATAGACAATTCTGACTAGCTCTTAGCAGAAAGGACAAGTGACTGCTCGTAGAATATCTAGAAAGTTAACATGGCCTGTCGCTAGGATATGACCAGGGGTTTAAAGACTGATTGAGAAAACAATTTAGAAGGGCTAGGTTCTTGGAGGAGGGGAGTTGACCACAGAGATGGTAAAAGAGGAAAATAAAGGCACAACTCGATTGAAGCCCAGCAGCAGTTTCAGGAAGAAAATGGCTGAGGTAGGATATCCAGAAAGGCTCTTTGCCATTTATGGGCTTGAGCTGTTTGGGGAGGAAGGGTTAGTTGGTTGAAAGCTTTGTCCTGTGCTGTGGCTAATCCTCTGCTGTATTTAGAGTGAGTTTAAGTGAGAATATTCGTCCCCAGAGAGTGACAGGCATAATGCTGGAACTGGCAGCCTTGTAGGCTCAGTCAAAAGGCACCAGGGAGCCCAGATTAGTGACAGGCAAGAGAAAGCCTTCCAAACCAAACCAATATAATCAGCTTTTCCTGAACAAACTCCAAAAGAAATGTCTGTTTGCATCTGACCGAGGGACAGTGTGAGAAAAGAAGCATAGAGATCATCTAGTCCATAGTGTTCCAATGTGAGGCTAACATATCACGGGTGGATGCAAGATGGTTTTAGAATATGCACGGATTTTAAAAACAGTTATGTACAGGCTGGAGAGATGGCTCAGAGGTTAAGAACACTGACTGCTCTTCCAGAGGTCCTGAGTTCAATTCCCAGCAACCACATGGTGGCTCACAACCATCTGTAATGGGATCTGGTGACCTCTTCTGGTCTGCAGGGATACATGCAAGACAGAACACTGTATACATAATAAATTAAAAGACAAAACAAAAACCAAAACAAAAAACAGTTATGTACATGTTTCATCTTAACTTTTGCCCCTTACTACTTAAACTGACATCATTTAACTTGATTCTCCCACTAAGCCTATTAATGTCTCTGCTCCTTAGTTTTCTCATCCATGGAATGGGATCACAGTAGCACTTACCTGAATCATGATAAGCCATCTGTGTGCTGTTTAGGAATCTGCAGTTATCATTGTGGGAAAAAAATTATAAAAAATAGTAGCACCAATATGTAATTTCTTAACTATCATGCTTTGGAAAAAAATTATTTTAAAGTTAAATTTATTTTGGGGAGAGAGTGAGACTGTTTGCAGAAGCAGAACAATTGAAGAATCATGTGGTTAGCTCATAGAAATAAAGTATGGAAATGCAACGGCCATGGCTAATGTGAGGGGCACTCTCGGGTATCCCAGCCCCTCTAGGGCTTCATAAATGGAGAAACTGTGCACAGGAAAGAAAAACAGGTTCCCATAACCTATCACTATGGCGGGAAACGACACAGCTCAGACGTGTGAATTATATTTTCAAAAACATTCTTATGGCTTCTTGTCTAAGCACTAGAATGGATTTTCTCATTTAATTCTTTAAAATATATGTAATACTATATATCAGGGTGATATGTGATAAGTGCGATGCTCCGGCTCCCACACCTGGCACCTGCTGAGGTAGGCACTTCCCAGGGATGTCTGTCCCAGGGTTGCAACATGGAGCACTTTTTCTTGTATCTGTACCCTGTGGTTCTGGAATGGAAGCCACTCCTGGGTCCACATTTCAGTTTAAGAATATATCAAAGATTAAGGTCGCACTTGCTTTAAGAGTGGTTCCAGATAGCTCTGGTTTTCTCCCAAGTTACTCCTTCTACTGAGCATGGGTCGCACCTGCAGTAGCTCAAGCTTGGGGCACCGGCTCCTCCTCTCCAGCTCTGCGATCAGCTCCTGCAGGGCCTGGTTCTTCTCAGCCAGCTCAGCCTCCTTCTCCCCCAGAAGTTTCAGGTGCTCCCTCTTATCCTTCTCCAGTTTCTGCAGCTGCCTCTGCTCTTCCTTGGCCAACAAGCTACTCTGGTGCACAAACTCTGAGTGAATCCTTGACTTCTGTGTGTCCACATTCTTCTGTGGTGGCAAGGGAAAGACAGGAATTTTACATTTTTATTTTTAATAACAATTTCCTAGGCTTTGGTGCTGGAGGTGCTTCTGTTCCCTGGTCACCCATCCCTCTGTTTATGTCTGGGAATGAATGCATGCACACCCGCATACCCAGGCACAGAGCATGCTCTCATGTGCATGCGTGCAGGCACACGGTTTCTGGGACTACCAGGGAAATAGCACTGGAAGTGGCACACTGAAGCTAGGGCTGTAGTAAGCTACAGCTTCAGCAACTTCTGGCACCAACAGACGTTTTCTCAACCTTTCTTCCAAAACCCAGTAATGCCCATGTGAGTCCGTTTGCCTTTCTATTGCAACAAGTCACAGAGAACAAAACCTGTTCCCATTTCCAATGATGTACTATTCCTAAGCCTTGGGGACAACAGTGGCCTCAGGGTAGTCTCTGCCATCTTGGGAGGGTCACCTGATAACCTGTTTTGACACTATAGCTTGATCCAGTCTTTGCTAATCCCAGTTCCTCTTTTGGGGTCTGTGATTGCTTGTGAGGCCCTTGCATTCCTTGTCAGTTTCATGCGTACCCCGTTTTCTACCAGCAAATGACCAATGTGACAGGCTTTAGTTCTTTACCAGGCTTTGGACTGATAACCGGGTCACCAGTAAGCAGCCACCGAGTCAGGTGGGCCTCCACCTCAGACTTACATAGATCCCGCAGGCTGTTCCCACCAGTCTCTGTCATGTCTAAAGGGCGCAGGAGATGGGATTCTCTCACAGGATACCTCAGACTCAGAAACCACAGTGTTGATTCTGGTGGCCCAAGACTGTTTGTTATCCACTGAGACAGGATCAGAAGGAATGGCATGACCTTCTTACACTTTCTCCAGTAATTCTTGATTTTTATGAAGATTGGGGGAAATCTCATCTGATTTCAAGCTTCCTCTTCCTTCCTTCCTTCCTTCCTTCCTTCCTTCCTTCCTTCCTTCCTTCCTTCCTTCCTTCCTTCCTTCCCTCCTTCCCTCCCTCCCTCCTTCCTTAATTCTTCTCTATCTAGAGATATAGTGTGGATGGTTCTTGGGGAGGGACCTATATAACAACTCTCCCACCCCTTGGAGAGGCACAGTCATGCTTGCTTGAGGTCAAGACCTGGCTACCCAGCCCATCCTCGGGATCTTACCTTCCAGTCTATTCTTTGCATTTCGAGATCCATTTCCAGCTTTTCGGCTAACTCTTTCCATTTCCTCAGTTTTTCTAAAGCCACACAGAGCTTCTCCTGTAGAAAAAGGTAGCAGGTTAGTCCTCAGCTAGAGATGTGGAGGAGGGGGCTGGGAAGACTTTGGGGGAAAACCTAGTATGTCTTACAAAACAGAGCGACACTGATGGGGTAATGGGATCTGGATCATTACATTTCTAATCCACCAGGAAGCCAGAGAAAGCATGACCTTATAGCAGTCCCCTGGCGTAGCCTCTGCTCCTGAGAAATAAGCTTGTATTTGATGCAAAAGTACCCCTCAGTGAAAGAAGAAAATAGCCCCCCATCCTCCAACTTCTCAGCTGTAGGGGTGACTCTCAGCCACTGTTCGGGGGAACAAAGCACTCTTCATGGACCGTTTTCTTTATACCTATGCATGCCTTTGTGCTAGGGCCTCACCTGGTATATCCGAGCAGCCTCTTCAACAGGGACCCTGGTGTGGTCACGGTGCTTCCCGGAGTGGTCGCACACCCAGCAAAGGGCCTGCCCATCTTCCTCACAGAACACCTGAAGTTTCTCTCCATGCTTCACGCAGCAGTCTTCCTGGGTCCCCTTCTTGTCACCCTGGGCTGTTTGTTTCAGGTTTTCTACCATGTTGGCTATGTGCCGATTGGGCCTGAGGTTTCTGAGCAGAAAGCGTTGCCGGCATACAGGACATGAACCGCCCCCACCTTTCCCAACATCAGAGATGCATCCCTTGCAAAAGCTATGGCCACATTCGATACTCATAGGCTCCACCATGGGATCCAGACAGACACAGCAGGTGACATCCTCCCACATCTTTTCCAGAGACATCTTTGAGGCTGTAGAATATTGAGGAGTGCAGAGGTGGGGGAAGGGAAGAGATAAAACGAGAGTTCGCATGACAAGAGCAAAAGCAGGATAAAACCCAAACTCCCCGAAATAATGCGAAGGAGAAAATGTGAGAGAACGACATGGGAGGGAAAACAGAAGAAGGGAGGAGCATCAGGCTGAGTAAGAGCAGCCTCTCCTCCAGTCTGACCCACCGATCCCGTCAGTCAGGCAGAACTGTTTCCAGAAGAGGTAGAGAACACTGGCAGGGATAATGCTGTTACTAATTCTACCTTCATCACATCTGTCCCGGCTTTAACCACACACTCCCCCTCATCTCATGCCTCCATGGTGCAGAGAAGTTCTTTGTAGTAGTACCGACCATTGACCACATTTACCATGGACCCTCCATATTCCACCTGGGTGCTACAAGCTTATGTCAGTCTTCATTAGTCTTGACAATAACTACAGGGGTCAGGAATTAGGAGCCAAGGTCTATGCAGTTATTCATTACATGAGACATTTTGGTCTAATATGATGGGCTGCATGTATGGTGAATGAACAGTAGGTTGGACCATACTGCCTAGGTGTGTCATTGGCTACCCTCTCAGGTTCATGTAAGTACACTTCAAGATGTGCGTTCATTTTGATATGACATCACCTTGGAGCACATTTCCAGTCATTGGGGTTGCATGTGCATGTATGTATGTATCTACATATATACCTAGCTGTCTTTATTTATCCTAATGTGTTTTATATACAAAATATAAATGAGCACAAATGCATCAATGTAGGTGTGCCCACACGTTTCCTTATATAAATGTTTAGGCACACATATGAATATGTGTGTTCATCCATACACATTTGTGGGGAGCACTCGCCGGGCTCTTCTCTAAGCTGCTCCAAGCCTAGTACCTGTCTCAACTTCCTGCACATAAATGGCTAGCACTCACCTCCATCAGGGCTCTTTAAGGGGCGGGACTTTCCCTGACCTCTGGGCTGGGTCACAGCCTGCTTCTCCCACCTTTACTAACTCCCTCGTCTCAGCTCAGGCACCAGCCACCAGGAAAGCCCCTTCCAGGGGACTAGGAAAGTCACTTTCAGAGCCCAGCTTCCACTGGCCTGTGTGGACAGCCCGCCAGGGCTGGAACTAGAGAACTCTGCTGAGGAGAAGCAGCAGGTGGACCGGCAGGTTCAGGGTCGGGGGCGCTGGTGGGAAGGGGCTCCTCGAGTCTGGGGCGGAGGAGAGAGCACTCCTAGGTGGGCCGGGGATCCCAGCCTTACTCACCTTACCAGGGTCCTCAGCGTTGGCCACCGGTTCCCAGCTTCGCTTTCACAATCCCGCTCTCTAAATTTCACTTTCAGTTTCCTCTCGGAGGCCAGTCTAGAAGGAAGCGGGAGGAGCAAGGGGAGGAGCGGGAGTTGAGCGGCAGAGGGAGGATGGGGGTAGAGAGGGCGGAGACGGGGCGGGGAGTGAGAGGAGAGAGGTCAGAGGTGCTAGAAGCTGCTGGTTGCCAGGCGCAGGCGCAGGCGCCAACTGCTTCCCTTCTCTCTGAGGCCTCCTTGTCTCATTTCCCAGAATGTATCCTACAGGATATCGATGTGTTGTTTTTGTCACTGGTATTCACCTCACACCTGGAGCATCTGGGAGAAGAGGTCTGGATGGAGAGGAATCACATTCTGCTTACTACTTCCAGGAATGGATTCCTTCCCACAAGATTGGCAGTTCTTTAAAATTTGGGATGAAAGATGTCGCCACCGTTCTTATTAGCATATATTAATTGTACAGTGTACTTCAATTATGCTTATTTCCCATCACTCTATCTTCCGATTTTGCTCTCCGCTTCTCAGATAGTCTGAGATGAGAAATTTATTCCTTATGAATGTCAAGATAGGTGTTGTGCCAATGAAGGGAGTTGAGATTTATGGGCACCGACTGTCTTAGAACTTGAGCTAAAAGCATCATTTGAATTTTCCTTAATATTTATTATATTTAGGAAGCATAAAGACATCTCATGCTTTGAAATTTCTAGTCCTATTTAAGAGAGATTTTCTGAGTGAAAGGCCACCAGGTGACATCTACTGTCTAGATTGTACTACCGAAGTGGGATTTGATTCCAGGAACACAAACAGTCCTAGAAAGTAGAATGA
The DNA here is from genome assembly GCF_049852395.1 of Peromyscus maniculatus bairdii. Taxonomy (NCBI): domain Eukaryota; kingdom Metazoa; phylum Chordata; class Mammalia; order Rodentia; family Cricetidae; genus Peromyscus; species Peromyscus maniculatus. Next base: position 113,716,019 of record NC_134852.1, read on the forward strand.
AACACAGAGTCAAGCATCTGAATGGACGAAGAGAGCTGTAGACATCAGAAAACGACTCTGCCTCATACCCCTGAAGACCTGTTGCTGTTTCCTGCAGGCATGGAGAAAGCCTGCCAACTTTGGAGGCTAGAAAAGAACCTGGGTCCCAAGATAAGGTACATTTTGTTATTTACCACTAGATGGCGCTCTGTTTCTGTTGACAAGCCCACCCTACGCTTGTGTTGGTGCGTGCTCACACAGACTGACTAACATAATATAGTGTAACTCCCACGTTAGTAATTGTTTGAAGATCCAAACTGTCATTCCAAATTCCCTTCATCCGCAGATGGTACTTCGATATTTGTCTTCCTTTTTTTCCTGTTGAAATGACCCATGTCTTTATTTGGGAAGGAATAATGCCATTGACATGAACGTCCAGCACATTGGCTATGCTAGTGAAATGAGAAGGTGGAATTTGGGTTTTAGTCGTAGTCTCCACGACTTTAATGTGTGTCAGTAATCGAAGTTGTCCTGGTGGTAGGGATCGGTCCACTCTGGCCAGGACAGGAAGGGCATCCTCTGTATATTTCTAATTTAGTGACCTAACGCTCCAAGGAAAGGAGGAGGAGGACCAGTTAGGAAGAGGAAGGGCTCACCAGGCGTGGGGGAGGGACAAGAGAGGGTGATAGAAGGCTGCTGGTTTAATCATGCATCAGAATTATGGGATAGCTCTTATTGTTTGTTTCTGCTCTTTTGGAGAGCCTGCAACCCAACTCCCAAATAAATCACTCACAGAGGTTATTCTTAATTATAAATGTCCGGCCTTTGCTTGGCTTATTTCTAGCCTGTTTTCTTTTCTTCTTTTTTTTTTAAACAAAGGGAAAACTTTATTGTTTCAATCAAAGGGAATATTGGCAGCCTACTCGTTAACGTGCAGAAAGGTATCTCAACTATGGAAACTCAAAGAGCAATTTCTAGCCTGCTTTCTTAACTTTAAATTATCCCATCTACCTTTGGCCTCAGGGCTTTTGCTTTTTCTGTTTCTGTACACCTTTCTTTCTTACTCTGTTGCTGGTTGTGTTGCTAGATGGCTGGGTGGCTGGGTGGCTGGATGGCTGGCCCTCTCTTTGAGACGTCCTCTTCTCCTTGTTCTTGCTCTTTCTTCCTCCCTCCCAGATTTCTCTTTCTATTTATCCTCTCTGCCTGCCAGCCCTGCCTATCCTTTCTCCTGCCTCGCCATTGGCCGTTCAGTTCTTTTTTAAACCATCAGGTGTTTTACACAGGCACAGTAACACAGCTTTAAAGTTAAACAAATGCAACATAAACAAAAGTAACACACCTTAAAATAATATTCTACTACAGATAACCATTTACTCTCATAGGCAAGGCCTTTGTTGATTTCTGTTCCTATAATAAAATGTCACTATTGAGTAATTCATAAAAAACATGTTTCTTTTTATAGTTGTGAAGAATGGGAAGCCCAAGATAAGGCAGCAGCAGATTTGCTGCCTCCTACTTGCTTTCTTCTCAAGATGAGGCCTTCCTTCTCTTTGAATCCTTTTTTGTAAGGATCCTAATCCACAGCTTCATTTCTTGTCATCATCATCATCATCATCATCATCATCATCATCATCATCTTAATGTATGAATTTCACGAAGACACAGACATTCAGACCACAGCAGACGGGATTCCCAAATTGGTGCCATACCTGTGCTTTCAACAGGTCATACCCCAGTTCTGCTGACCACCTGTCCTAACTGATGGTGCAGGTTCCAGACCAATGGTTTCCATAGAGAAGCCCCATTATTAGGACTTGTTAGATATAAAACAGTTCCTTGGTTCTAGGTAGTGCTTTGGAAATAGCTTAGTGGAGCAGGTTTAAAAATGGTGGCTCTTGGCAGATACAATGCAGATGGAAAAACAGATATGCTGGAATATCACTTCCTTTGTTTGAAAAATTCCACTTATTTAATGTAAATAGTGTCACTAGAAAACTGCTCAGATTTTCCTAGGCATAGTAAAAAATCAGGGTAAGAATTGGCATTATATATATATATATGTATATATATATATATATGTATATATATATATATATATATAAATAGCATTCCACTTCCTCCAGGAACCCCCAACTTCCTCCTTCTACTTCCCCCAGGAAGTGATGGAATCTCAAATTTTAAGACCCCATTATGGATCAAACAATGTAAACAAATGTACAAAGAATGTGAGATTAATTTTGCTTATAACTTGGCTGCTTGAGGTATACCTGGAGAACTGGTCTCTCTCTCTCTCTCTGAATTAGTTTGATATAGTCCCTAATAAAAAACTAAATTAAAATTCTTTTACAGCTCTGACCATGGAGTAGGGGGAAGTTAATGTGGTATGTGGTTATAGAGGAGGCTTGATGGACCACCAAAGCCAGCTCTTAATGTCTTATGGAGAAGTCAAAAGACTGTGTGTAAAGTTTATAGGTCTTTTCCCAAGAGCTTCATGTATTCTAATTTATTTAAGTTTGAAATGACTCAGTGTGCTTTTAAAAAAAGCACATGAACTTGGTAGAAAAAATGGTGGGGGAATAGGGGAGGAATTGGGGGAAAAGGAATGGTGTATATAGTTGATCAAAACACAGTATATGCATGTACAAAATTCTCAATAAAAAAGAAAAAAAATTCACATGAAAAGTTTTCATTTTAAAAGAAAATGTGCAGAGTCATTTTATAAAGTAAAGACATCTGAAATAAACAAGATTAATGAGTATTGGAAAAACCAAGATTTATTTGATTGTGTGTGTGTGTGTGTGTGTGTGTGTGTGTGTGTGTGTGTGTGTGTGTGTGTTTATGTGTACTTGTGTGCAAGTGCCTATGGAGGCCAGAAGTGGATGTTGGATACCCTGGAACCAGAGTTATTAGGCAGTTATACTGCCTGATGTGAGTGCTGGGAACCCAAATCTGGTCCTCTGGAAGAATAGGAAACACTCCATACCATCTCCCAGCTCCATACATCCTAATTTTATCATAGTGAAGATTCTGTGAAGACCAACCATCACCTAATCACATAAATGACTAAGTATCAAGGAGGTCATTTGCTCATAATCACATATTTGGTGAGAGATCCAGAAATAAATAGGCCAGAAGTTTTCCACTACCTCATGCTCGGCAGATGGTTTCCAAGGATGTTGCTGGGGGGGGGGAGAGAGAGAGAGAGAGAGAGAGAGAGAGAGAGAGAGAGAGAGAGAGAGAGAGAGAGAGAGAGAGAGAGAGAGAGAAGCCTGCTTCGTGAGTGTAGCTTTGCTTTCCAACACTGTCATTCCCTAAGTACCACCTTGGGGTTAAGCAGAGAAATGTCTTCCTCCTCTCTCCCAAGTTTTCTAGGCCTAAAGCACCGATGTGAGTTTGTGGCTATACTGCTTCGTCTTTGGCAGACCACACTAATGCTCTCTAGATGCAGGCTTTCTTCAAGGTCTCTTCCACAGAAGGACAGAGTGTGCCCCAGTCTCTAGTTACCCACATCTGCCTCCATCTGTCACTGGATTTCATGGGGTTGGGTCTTCAGGAGGAGTAGCCACTCTGTATGAGGTGTCTGAGCATCCTCCTGGTGCCCCTAAGAAAACTCATCAGGTACTCAAGCACTTGCCTGGTGCTTCCACACCAACTCTCAGAGCTGCCTGTCCCAGAGCTCAGGGACCTCAGCAAGGTGAGCTGCGCAAATCTCTTGGATTTGCGTCTGGTTCCCAGCAGACCTGTTATGTCTCTACTTCTAACAGGAAGATTATAAAGTACTGGCCTTTGTGGGCAGAACAAGAGATGGTTCTTACTAACAGAGGAACAAATGAGAGGAGACACAGGCTCTGGAGCTGTGGTGAGTGAACAGATGAGGTGCCAGGTCTGGGCTGAGGGGGCTGGGCACCAGAGCCTTGCACCATCTGCCTGCATCATTATTTCTGCTACTGAGCAGAACGATATCGGTCTAGAGCAGCCACCTTCCCTCTGGGTCAGTCGTGGCCTGAGGTATGATAGTGACTGGATGAAGGCTTTTCCTGATCTTAAAACATAAAGGGCTTGGGTCTGTGAGGCCCTCTTTAGGTCTGACTGTTCCTAGGTGGTCTGGACCAAGGACTATCATGAGAAGATGGGCAACTAAGGATGAAGGGAAATACTGTTCTTCAATTCTCGACTAACTGGTCTAATCTGGGAAAAAGCTATAGGTGTGTGAATGGTTCCTCAGGACTCCTGTAGTGGCTGCTTTAGGCACAGGAAGAATCTGAGGTGTTCTGCAGCTTATTGTAGGGCAAAGTTAGCTACAACATGGGCTCTGCCTCGGTCTGAGGTCCAGATGCTCGGCTAAACCTCCATCCAAATGTCAGATTCTGACTAGTTTGAGCAGGGCCATTGACAGTCTCTCTTCTGCTAAACTAACTCTGTCCAAGGAGGCCATTAACCATGTAACAACTGGTCACATTGACAATTACTAGGGCCTTATGATTTCCTGATGATCTCATAGACCCTCACTGCCATTCGAGGGTAGAAGTACTCTTATTATTTCTTGTTTACAAATCAGGCAATTTAGGACAAAGAGGTGTCAAAACATGCCCAATACTCACAGATGGAAAATAGCAATGCTAGGATTTAAACCCAGACTCCATGGATGTAAAGTACAGACTTAAAATGTTTTTAGATTAATTTAATTATTTTATTTTATTTTTGTGTGTGAGTGTTCTGCCTGCATGTATATATGTACATTACATGTACTCTTAAAGGGTTGTGACCTATCATGTGGGTTGGGGAAACTAACCTGGGTCTTCTGCAAGAGCAACAAGAGCTCTCAATCACTGATCCATTTCTTCAGCCCCTAGGGTGTGCACCTTTAATCCTGTGCTGCCCACCTAGACTATAATATACATTATATGCCAACATGTTCCAGCCTCTGAAACGCCAATGTGAAATGTATGCTTTTAACAGAATGCACATATTAACCATGCTACTAAAGACACCCAAGGAAATTAACGAGGTTTAACATTTGTAGCAAGCTCAGATGTCCTTAGATTTAGCTGTGTTAATACTGAAGGGAAGGGCCCAATGGCCTGGCTATGCAGTATCATAGCTGCTTGTGATTGATGTAAAAGGCTTTTGTGTCAGTTTTTGTCTTCTTTCCTCCCTCTCTCCCTCCTCCCCTCCCTCTCTTCCTCCCTCCTTCCTTCCTTTCTTCTATGTGTCTATAGCTATTGCATCTTAATATCTATGTGTATATAACTATTACATCTTAATATCTATGTGTCTATAGCTATTACATCTTAATATCTTAGACATATTCTTACAGCTTAGATATATTCTGGACCTATTCTAGACTTAAACCTCACCAGTTAAATATAAGATTTCAGTTGCTACTTAAAAAAAAAAAAAGCAAAGACAATACTTATATGGTTAGATTTTGAGGACCATGTTTAAAATATTTAAAGAGATTTAATACAAAACAGAATTAAAAAAGGGAAGGATCTGATTTATTTAAAAACCACTTTTTCCTGTATAGATCACAAGTGTGTGAACAAACGAAAGTTTTACAAGATCCTCCAATTTCCATTCTTTTTGCTCACCCTCATTGCAGCCCCACTGACAGCACCAGACCTAAATCCGTTATTAGCTTTCAACCACAGACTCCCAAGGACCCCGGTTTGTACGGGGTGTAGGGAAGGACCGGTGGAGAACAAGTCATCCCTTCACCCACCCTGCACTCATCCTCTCTACCACATAACAAAAACTTCAGCCAGCCGGGAAGCAAAGGAGGTGGAGGAGTCTGAGGTGTTCGGTGACCCTGCAAGCAATCGGTGACTTCCTTGTCACAGGTGCCTGGCATAGGCAGCTTTATGCCAAGCTTATTTCTGAGCAGTGTAATTTTATCCCTAATGTTAGCTGAGGCACATCAATATCATGGCTTGAGGAAACTTGAGTTTCTGGCTGATGCCAGTCTCTGTTAGGCTTAGGATTCAGTGCTATGACCTGTTTTTCTGCGTCTTCCCATTTGGCCCTAGGACCCAGCTGGCAAAGCCAGAGGCTTAAATCCTCACACTCCCTGGAGTGTTGGTGACTGATGCTTGGTTGCCATAGAAATCTTCTTGGGGTCTCCAACCTTCTCTAAGCTGGGCCATTTCCTTTCAAGACTCATAGGTATTGGTGATAGACTTCTTTGATTAACAAAACAAAATAGGCTTTACATTATTCATGGTCTTCTGGAATCTGGATAAGTAAAATGGTAGAAAGACAGAGAATATAATTTAATTTTTTCCATCCCCATAATTGACTGTGTTAATGATTTTCTATCTATCTACCTAACCTATGCATCATTTATCTATTTTATCTATCACCCACCCCTTTCTACCACCACCCCTGCCCTGTCCACATTTAGTTTGATCAAGTGTCTTGATAACACTCTCCTTACTGTTCTGAGGAGAATATTCGTCTCCCTAAACCATAACTCCATAACTAAATTCACATAGCTAAACCGTAATTCCATAACTAAATTCACACAGCTAAACCATAACTCCATAACTAAATTCACACAGCTTGCAATACAGGACGGTCATTAAGCTTGTGAGTTCCTTTTGCTTTAGGGTGTAGAAACATGAGAATACTCAAGGACTGGTGATTGGGACATCGAGGTGATCACGGAGGAGGCAGGGATGTTAGATGAAGAGAACTCTCAAGTATATAACTTCATGTCACTTCTTTGGGGACAGATATTTACAGCACTAACCATGTTAATAGGCACAATAGGTAACAAAAGAAGTATCATAACATAGTATCTAAGCAGCCTCTGGGATCCGGCTGCCTCGATTTGTAGTCTGGCCACTCACTTGTTAACTTTATGATCTCAGGCAAGTCATCAAATTAGTTGGTGCCTCAGTTTTCCCATGTGAAATGGGAATGATAGTTTTATTCTCTTCATAATATAGAAAGCCCTCAATAACCAAGGAATTTATTATTGTTATTATTATAAAAATTATTATTATTATTGAGACTGGAGCTCATTGTGTAGCATAGGCTGGCCTCAGCTCACAATCTTCCTATCTCAGCTCCTCCTATGTTGGGATTGTAGGTGTTCTTCACCATTGCCACATGTGTGAAGTATGTGTATGGTAACACTTTAGTGCTCATGCACCAAGCACTGTTTCAAGTCTCTCTCTCTCTCTCTCTCTCTCTCTCTCTCTCTCTCTCTCTCTCTCTCTCTCTCCACACCCCCCACACATGTGAAGAGACGATTATTTTTTAAAAAACTTTGGGAGTGAGAATGCTGAACGACCAACACACAAGCATTGGTATCAAATCGTTTGTTTCTTCTGCTTACTTCTAGTGAGGTGTGACAGGATTTCTCATCTCTTAGATTGTTTTTTCATCTTCAGGGAGAAGACAATGTCACTCAAAGGCATTGGGGGACTTCATGAGATGCAGGCTATAAAATCCTAGGCTAGGGCATGGTTAGCATTACACCTTTGTCAGTGCCTACAAATGTGTAAAACCGTGTACAGCCTTTCCCATGTTCATAACCACTCTGTGACATCATTTTATTACATTTAGGACATGATGACAGCTCAGGATGAGGAACACAACTCCTGGAGGCAACACTCATGTGGGCTGCAGTGTAGATGGCAGCCCTTGCAGGTGTGCACTGTGGCTCTGATGGACAGTTGCTCATTTTTATGTGTAAGACCAGATGTGGTTTGGCTTGTGTGACGGTGGGGCTTAGGCAGATCATACAGGCATGCACGCAAGGTAGGGAGACTGTAGGATTCAGACAGGCAAGATGATGCTTGCTATGAACCTTTCTTCAGCAAACTTTATCCTCACAATTCTCCAAAGAGATGTGTTTAAAAAAAAAGACAAAAGAGGGAATGATGAATTTTGATATCATTTAAGGGCTTATATTTCTGGGTTTTCATTACTCAAGAGTGTACCCAGACTTTCTTTCTTTCTCTCTCTTTCTCTCTTTCTTTCTTTCTCTCTTTCTCTCTCTCTCTCTTTCTTTCTTTCTTTCTTTCTTTCTTTCTTTCTCTCTCTCTCTCTCTCTCTCTCTCTCTCTCTCTCTCTCCCTCCCTCCCTCCCTCCCTCCCTCCCTCCCTCCCTTCCTTCCTTACTTCCTTCCTTTCTTTCTTTCTTTCTTTTAAAGCATCTCAAACTACATCTTTATTGAATTTTATTGTAACCTAAAATATAACACTGATGAAAATGCAAAGCAAAAAGTTCTGAAATTTGGGATATGTATAATATATATAATATATATGTACACACACACACACACACACACACACACACACACACACACACACATATAAATTAGATGACAAGGCAAACCAACAGGAGGAAATAAGCTCCAAGAGAAGACACAAGACTCGGAGACCCACTTATCCATACACTCAGGAGTCCCATAAAAGTACTAAGCTGAAAGCTATGATACATACTCGGAGGACCTGGTGCAGACCTGGTGCAGGCTCTGTGCTTGCTGCTTCAGTCTCGCCAAGTTCCTATGAGCTTCGCTCAGGTGATTCAGAGGGACTTTTCCTCCTGGTGTCCTCTGTCCCTTCTGGTCCCCACACTCCTTCTGCCTCCTCTTCCACTGGGTTTCCTGAGCTTCGAGGTCCCCAGACTTTCACTGAATGACAGAATGAACTGACAGGGTGGAGTAGACACTGTGTGTCAGATACATGCTGCTGTATATACTCACAATGGAATAATCATCCCGCAAAGAGAATGAACAAATTGCAAAGCAGATGCAGTAGTATGGATGTGACATAAAGTTGAATGAATTATATGTTTGCACTGTATGATTATAATTATATAAAGTTCCAGGATTTGTGACATTAATCTTTGGTCGTGAATCAGGGTAATAGGAGGATGGAATCACTGGAAGTCATTGGACTTGGAGATTCTGAAAAGGCTTTGTTTCTTATTTAAAAATTTATTATTTATATCTGTGTATGTGTATGAGAGAGAGGGAGAGGGAGAGGGAGAGGGAGGGAGAGGTGTGCATGCTATGGCACATGTGTGAAGATCAGAGGATTGTGGTGATACATTGTGTACCCCAATAAAGCTTGCCTGAGGATCCGAGGACAGAGTTAGTCACTAGATTAGACATAGAGGCAAGGCAGTGGTGCCACACACCTTTAATCCTATCACTCAGGAGGCAGAGATCCATCTGGATCTCTGTGAGTTCAAGGCCACACTGGACTACATGAGAGAAACAGAGCTAGGCAGTGGTGACACATGCCTGTAATCCCAGGAAGTAATATGGCAGGACAGAGAAAGGTATATGAGGTGTGAGGAAACAGGAACTCACTCTCTTTAGACTTAGGATTTTGTAGAGGTAAGCTGGTGTCTGGCTGTTCTGCTTCTCTGATCTTTCAGCTTTCACCCTGATATCTGACTCTGGGTTTTTTTTATTATAAGACCTTTTAAGATTCGTGTTACAGAGGATAACTGTGGAGACGGCTCTTTTCTTTCACCTTTACATGGGTTCTGGGAGAGAACTCAATTTGCCAGGCTTGCCCATCAATTGCCTTTACCCTGAGCCATCTGCTGGCCCTCAACATTTGGTTACATGGATAGACTCACTTGGTGGGAATTCATCAAGCTTTATGCTTTTGATATGCAGCCTTTCTTGTGTATGTGCTATACCCTAATCAACATATTTTAAAATGATCAAACAGCAAGTTTGGTGAGCAGAAGGATGTCTTAATAATTCATGGTACTTAGGGGAAAGGCAACAGAAAAGATTAGAGATATAAGATGGGCAAAGTCTCTCCTCTTTTGGACACTATGGAGATTTTGCTTAGATCTGATTCTCCATGCATCAGGGAACCATCGACGTTCATTAAAGCCAGAGCTGCTAGAACAAACGTGGACCCTATTCATTCATTAATTCATTCATTCATTCATTCATTCATTCATTCATTCCTGGATGTCTATGCAATAACTTAAGTATTTATACTGTACTTTCCATGAATATTTTAAGCCTAGTTCAAATGGAAACTTGAAAACAAACTGATATACACGAACACTGAAGAAAATGGGACAATACAGCTTTTTTGTTACTGAGAGAGGTGTTGTTTGTTGGAATCTGAAGAGAAGAGATACTTCAAAGATTAGTTGATTAGGAGAATATATTCTAGAGTGAAAGGACAAGTTTTTTGAGTGTTTTATGAATAAAACCAAGGAAGAGTGACAGGAATCCACAGGAAATGGCCTGTGGCTTTGGGAGAGACCAGAGGGATTAGTATTTTGTTCAATCTATACTGCAGACCAGTGTGAGATGCTAGGTGGACAAGGGAAGGTCAGTTGTGTTCTGAGGAGAGAAGCTGTGAGAATGTGATGTGTGAGGTTGTCAGAACAGGAGAGCTCACACACCTCAGTCTGGGCTCTTTAGCAGAGCTTTGTTAATCCCGGGATTCTGGAAGCTTCTGCTGCTTTGCCTGACATCACTTGATGCCCTTGAGCTCTGTCAGCCTCAGCCCCCTGTTCCCAGCTAAGAAGAACTTCAAGGTAGCTGACCCCATACAACAGCTTTTGTAGTAAGAGGGCTGAAAAGGGGTGGTTTAAGAGAAAACTGCTCTTTAGATGAGTCTGTAACCAGAGCCCTATCTTGATGGGAGGGTAGAAATCACGCCTGAGAGATTTAAGTGGAGGATAAGGTGGACAGAGGACTAGGAAAAAGACTAGCAAAATTGAATGCATTTGGCAAATTCCCACCTTGCCCACCAGACTTTGAGGAACCCTTGGCTACTTCTTTTTTTTTTAAATTTTTTATTCATTTTATATAATATCCACAGTTCCCTCTCCCACCCCTTTTCCTGATTCCCCCACCCCATCCACTCCTCCAGAATGGTAAGGTCTCCCATCCTTGGCCACTTCTTTTAAGCCAATTCATCTTCACAGGAGAGAAATTTGTCACCAGTGAGCACATTTGAAGAGGCTATTTTGACCACTACATATTGCATATGTGTATTGAAATATCACATGGTTCCCCACAAATATGTACAATTATTACATGTTAACCAAAAATTTAAAAATGTTTAAGGGGTAAAATGTTAGCTATCTTGAATTGATTATTATATAATGTATACATTAATTGGCACAAAATACTCTACACATTTGAACAATTAACAGCAATTAAAAATGAAATACATCAAAGTAAAGAACCTATTTTCTTCCCCCAAAGTATTTCCCAAAAAGGCATACAGAAAATGTACATAACAGCACCAGAAGAGGGAGTAACCAGCTTCCTAAGGGGGCGCTTCTGCAAACATATGTATCCATTGGTTGGCTGTCCTTCCAGGCACGTTTGGTAGCAGATATCAGATGGAAAACCTACCTCTAAGGAACGATGCAGCCCAGATGTTTTGTTTGTATTGTCATCCTCAAATTTAAAAACTGTTTATCACACTCACTTAGTGTATGTGTGTGCGTGTGCATGAGCTCAGGTGGCAATAAGCAGACAGTGGTGGAAATCAGAGTCTCTTCCTCCACTGGGTAGGTTCCAGGGATCAAACTTGGGCTTCAGGCTTGACAGAAAGCACTTTGGCCAGCTGAGCTATCTTGCCAGCCCTCATCCTGTTTCTTTGGAGAACTACTCTTCCCTCAGTATGCAGTCTGAGAAGGCTCTCTGGAAGATTAGGGTTTTAGGTTTCACTCAGGTGAAAACCGGAAGTTGCTCAGGGCCAAGTGAAGGTGGCTGTTGATGGCTAAAGAAAAGGCAGTTAGCAATAGTCAGAAACTAATTGAGAAAATGTATCCAAGAACACTTCATTCAGAGAAGGAAAGTCAAACTTGGCAAGAGCTCCTAGGAGGAGCGTTGCTGTTTTTCATGGCCTGATAACGGGCTTTGAGTCAGCTCTTCTGTTCCAGCTCAGTGACCACATGAGTGAATGTCTCCTTCTCACAGGGTGGACAGTTTCCTCCTGGAGTCAGTATGTTCTGCAACTCCAGCACTCCTGGCCACTCCACCTTCCTCCTCACTGGCTTTCCAGGCCTGGAAGCCTCCCACCACTGGGTTTCCATTCCTATCAACCTCATTTGTGTGGTTTCCATCCTGGGCAACAGCATCATCCTGTTCCTGATCCGCACAGATCCAGCCTTACATGAACCCATGTACATCTTCCTGTCCATGCTAGCGGCCTCTGATCTGGGCCTCTGTGCCTCCACCTTCCCTACCATGGTGCGGCTCTTCTGGCTGGGTATTCGGGAGCTGCCTTTTGATCTCTGTGCAGCACAGATGTTTTTCATCCACGCCTTCACCTATGTGGAATCTGGTGTGCTGCTGGCCATGGCCTTTGACCGCTTCATTGCCATCCGGGATCCTCTGCACTATGCCACGATCCTTCCCCACTCGGCAGTGGCCAAGGTCGGGGCTGCCGTTCTGGTAAGGGCCATCCTACTTAACCTCCCTGGACCCATCCTTCTGCGCCGTCTGCTCTTTCCCCAGATCAGTGTCCTCTCCCACTGCTACTGCCTGCACTGTGACCTCGTGGGACTGGCTTGCTCAGACACCCAGATCAACAGCTTGGTTGGCCTGGTCTCCATCCTCCTCTCACTGGGCCTCGACTCCTCCCTCATCATGCTGTCCTATGCTCTGATCCTACGGACCGTGCTGAGCATTGCATCGCCTGGAGAGCGGCTCAAGGCACTCAACACGTGTGTCTCACACCTCTGCATTGTTCTCATCTTTTATTTGCCCAAGTTGGGGCTGTCTGTTCTGCACCGCGTGGAGAAACACAGCTACCCAGCTCTGGCAGTGCTGATGGCCAATCTGCACTTCCTGGTGCCACCCTTCATGAACCCTGTCGTCTATTGCATCAAGTCGAAGCAGATCCGTCAGGGCTTCTTAAAGCGCTTCCAGCAGAAGCGGGTAGATGTTTCCTAGGACAGAAGGACCCACTGGCACATGACCTCAGTGGGCCACCATCAATTTTGGGGTGGATGAGGTGTAGTGAATGGGTCAACTTTTGAGGTCTTCGAATACCTTGTCTTAACTGTTGAACCCTTTGTGGGGCCCTTCTGGCTTCAATAATTATAGACTTCAGTACTGAGCATATCAGAGTATCACGATGATCATCTTTTCCATGTTCTATTAAATCAGTGCTGAACTACCCTAGACTCATACATGCTGCAACATCTTACCCAGGCTGCTAATCTTACTGATAGAATGTTGGTATAAGTCTGTTCTTAGTTTCATTTCTGTCACCATGATAAACACCCAGACACAAAGCAACACGGGAGAAAAGGCTTTATTTGGTTTACAGATAGTCTGCTATTGAATGGAAGTCAACACAGGAACTTGAAGCATCATATATGTAGTCAAGAGCAGAAGAGATAAACACATGGATTCTAGGCTGCCAATACTCAGCCATCCCCTTTCACTCCTATACAGCCCAGGATCCCTTGCCAATGGAATGGTGCCACCCATAGTGGGCTGGGTTGTTTAACGATCAAGACAACCCTCTACATACATGCCCACAGACCAATCCGATCTAGGAAATCCTACAGTGGAGTCTCCCTTCTCAGGTGGTTCTAGGTTGTGTCAAATTGATAGTTAAAATTAATTGACACACTGTCTATACAGGCATCTCTCCTTCCTAGATTTTTCTTTGTGTTTTGTGCATAAATCTAAGGAAGAACTGACATAAACTTCCCCAAAACTTTGTATTAACTGGCTCCTATGTATGTCATGAAACACAAAGGGAGGCAGGTGATGACAGACGAAAACATTGTATTTGCTTGCAGCTTAGGGAAAGTTAATTATATCTGTACAAAATTCTTTGAGAATTGCACACAATGTATTTTGATCATATCCATCCTTTCCCAAGCTGCTTCCAGACTCACCCCCTTGCTCATCTTCTCCGTTTTGTGTCCTCATTTTTTAAATCCACCAAGCCTAACTTGTGTGACTTATATACTTGTGCATTTGCAGCCATTCACTAGGATGTACTTGACCTACCAGTGGCCACAGCCTTAAATAAGATGGACTCTCTTTCTATCAACAACTTGCCAATAGCTCCTCAGCCAGGGGTTGGACTTTGTGCCCACTTCCCTTCTCCATGGTGGCATTTTATCTGGCTGGGGCCTGCAGATGTCTTGTGCACGCTGTCTCAAGCACTGTCAGTCTACATGCAACCACCAGCTGCACCTGGAAACCATTGTTTCCTTCTGGTCATCCACTGCCTCTGGCTCTTACGGTCTTTCCCTCATCTCTTCTGCAGAGGTCCCTGAGCCTTGAGCGGAGAGGACATGATATAGAAATCCCATTTAAGGCTAAGCATTGACAGTCTCTTATTCTCTGCACCTTGACTAGTGGTGGGTGTCTGTATTCATCACTGTGCTCTACAGAAAGAGGCTTGCCTGATGAAGCTCAAGAGATGCACTAATCTATGGGTGTAATGATAAGTCACTAGGAGTTCCTTTAATGCTATGTCTGTTTAGAAGAGTAATAGTAGTAGGTTCTCCCTTAGAGACCATGACCTGTCTAGTCACAGGTTATTTGCCCTGGTAACAGTGCTAGATATGGGTTTCATCTTGAGAAGTAAGGTTTATTCTTTTCTTTTTCTTTGTCCTGTGTACCTTTTGCTTTTAGTAAAAAAAAAGTTTGGTATTGTCAGGCTTAAGGAAGTTACTTCTGGGAGGCACTTGATTCTTAGGTACAAAAGTAATGCTAGACTTTCCTTCACTTCCACAGCACTTGACCTGTAGTCTATAGTCTCCAAAAGGCAAAGGATTTAGGGCTGTTTGTTCATTGTCGTATCTTTAGCACCAAGAATGGTGCTTTCTGTATAGGGACTCAGTGCATACAATAGATCCATGAGTAGGAGAGATGCATGGGTAAGAGATTAACAGCTGGTTCTCAGAAGGGCAGAGAACTGGGAGATCTGAATGTCTAAAGCCTACGAGGGGAGCAGGTAGCTAGTATGTAAACTGGAATGCAACGAGTTAAGGATGATGCCAGGGACCTTGGGGATACTATTTGTGATACTATACTCTTATACCACAAGAAGGAGGCTTCTTCCAAGAGAGCAGCTTGGAGAGGAGCCAAGGATACTGTGGAACCTCTTCCATTACTGCTTCCAAAGTTCCAGGAGACTGAAGGATTCTCATTCTATTTCTGTCATTTCTCTTAATATGAATTGTTCAATTTATCTTGAATAAACATGGATATCCTTGGTGGATAAAACCATGACAGTCCTGTTAAGTAGGACTTTATAGCTACCTAGACAATCGAAAACCTAATGATTATGGTCATTTGTCGTTTTCATGAACTGAGAAGATGGAGAATGAGGAACTTGGGGACAGGAAGACAGCATGGGGAACTGTGAATCTTGAATAAAGATGTGTGATTGAAAAGCTTGTGTGCACTGCTGTGTCACATTCACACTGTAGTGTGAATCCTGTGTAACTCAGAAGTCTGTGCATGTCAGTAAGTAGAAGGAGGCTTTTGTGAGCTCTGTGTCTGAAGGCCTCAGACACTGTCCTTAGACATCAAGAAGTTTGTGCTGGGAAAGCCGTTGCTCAGAATAAATGGCTTTTTCTGTGCGGGCTTGGAAGATAAGAATACTGAAAGAAATTGAGAAGATGGAAGCCTGGCTTGTGAATTTCCATTTTGACACAATGAGTCTTGTACCATCCAGCAGAGGACCACATCAGTGATTTTGGTTTGGCCCCTCTTTTGCTTCACCTGCTAGCCCAGTAACAAGAAGGTTCTGGACCCGGAGGGAGTCCGTTTCACTGAGTGTTTTACCAGTCTCTGTCAGAAACTAGAGGCTGACCTGATGGCATTCAGGATCATAACCATGCATAGGCAGTTGAAACAAACAACTAACAAACAAGCAAACAAACAATTGTTTTAGTGCCCAGAGGCTAGAACATTCCCATTCATTAGATCCAAGGAATTGGATATCAGACACTCAGCTGAGGATTATAGGGACCCTGGACTCTCTCATGCTTATGCGACAGCATCTCTGAACTTGGCAATGTCTTTCTCTTTTTTTTCTTTTTAATTTTGAAAGATTTATTTATTTTATATGTATGCATGCTTTTTAAAATATGTTTTTAATTGAAATAGAACTATATTACTTTCTCCCCTCCCTTTCTTCCCTCCAGCCCCTCCCAGGTACCTGGAATAATGCATGAGTTTTTGCCTGCATATTTGGGTATGCATCATGTATGTTCCTGGTGCCCATGGAGGTCAGAAGAGAGTACTGGACTCCTGGAACTGGAGGGTTGTCAGCCACCACATGGGTGCTGAGTCATCCCTCCAGCCCCATTGATGATGTCTCTCAATGGTCACTCTCGGTCAGTGCAGGATGGCTGTTATAACATTATGAGCTGCTAGGGATCTAGGATCCCATATCTCCACAGCTTCATTTTTACTATGCAAACATCTCAGCCTATCCCACAGTCCTTTCCTTTGCTTTACAAGCCACATAACTACAGAATAGCTGAGGTGTGCACAATAAGGAGTCCTGAGATGGTCTCTAAAATGCTTTGCTATTACTTTACCCTGATAGAGATTGTTAGGACATAATATACAGTGACCCTTAGATTTCAGTGTCAATAAAAATGCTCATGCACATGATTGTAATGCTTCTGGTCTTACTCTGTGTTATAATCAGATGCATGGATATGTAGAAAACACAAGTTTAAAAATCTTGTTCTGGGGGCTGGAGAGATGGCTCAGAGGTTAAGAGCATTGACTGCTCTTCCAGAGGTCCTGAGTTCAACTCCTAGCAACCACATGGTGGCTCACAATCATCTATAATGAGATCTGATGCCCTCTTCTGGTGTGCAGACATAACACTGTATACAAAATATAATATATAATATAATATAATATAATATAATATAATATAATATAATATAATATAATATAATATGATTTAATTTAATATAATAATATACAAAAAAATCTTGTTCTGGTCCAGGCAGCGGTGGTGCACGCCTTTAATCCCAGCACTTGGGAGGAGAGCCAGGTGGATCTCTGTGAGTTCAAGGTCAACCTGGTCTACAGAGCAAGATCCAGGATAGGCACCAAAACTACACGGAGAAAACCTGTTTCAAAAAAACAAAACAACAACAACAACAACAAAAAACAAAAAACAAAAAAAAAACAAAAAACAAAAACAAAAACCCAAACCAAACCAAATCAAACCAAACCAAACCAAAACAACAACAACAAAAACTTGTTCTGTCCCATACTACTGTGTGGCCTTCAGTTAACTACATCACCTTTCTGAGTCTCCATTTTCTTAGATGGAAACACCTACCCTGCAGAGATGTGAAGATTTAACTGTACAGAGCACACAATTCAGCACGAGAAGACCCTTTGATGTGGGTTTGGTTATTTGACTAGTAACTTTTTTCTTTTTACTCTAAACACCATGGAGACAGTTTCTTGACTTAGCTAATCCTATTGCTCAACATGGTTTAGACTACTACAAGCCTTTTGTGCATTAAATAAATAAGCAAAAGACTGAATTCCTAGCAAATGCAGCTGATCATGTAACTTCTATTGAACTGACAGAACATTTGTTATAATAACTGACATTACACAATTTAAGGTAACATTGATTCAAGTTGTAGTTGCCCTTACACCACAAAGATGTTAAGATGAAATGGGCTCTATGTGCAGAATATTAGGAAATATGGGAAAATGTAATAATGACATAACTTAATGTCTTATATCCCTTGGGCCCCATATATCTGAGACAGTGACCTTGCCTAACTGTCTGCAAACCCAGATCATGTATAATTTAATTATCCTTTCCCAAAGCTCTAGGAACCCCAAGAGACCTCTTTTAGCTTTGAGAGCTGAGTTGAGAATCTTCTAATTCCCTATCACCTGAACCATAACACAATCTCAAAGCACAGTTAAATGTAAGTATAGAATACTGACTGACACTTTAGAAGCATTTATAAAAAAGGCATTTAACCCTTGCTGGGCACAGGAGGCTTGTATTGTTATTTTCTTCTTTATGGAGGAAGAAAATTGCTATGCCCTAGAGTTGGAGGAGGACAGACTTGCCTTCTCACTCACTGCTGTTCATAGTTTTCCTAAAAGCTCGTGTGTGTGTGTGTGTGTGTGTGTGTGTGTGTGTGTGTGTGTGTGTGTGTGTAGGCAGAGGACAACATTGGCTGTCATTCCTCTAAGCATTTTATTTACTGAACTATCTCCTAGGCACATAGACTCCTATTTTTAAAGGTTTATGGATGATTTTTCACACAGGACCTACTTATATTGCCCCTTATTTCTTCACGGCTTTTGTAGGTACTTCTAAGGCATTGATTATAATATACTGTTGCCCTTCTTCAGAGGTAGACTTTTCCATTGAGCAACATCTTGTCTTTCTCAACTTGCTCTACATTTGTTGGTGTATCAAGACTTAACATGCACTGGGCGGTGGTGGCGCATGCCTTTAATCCCAGCACTCGGGAGGCAGAACCAGGCGGATCTCTGTGAGTTCGAGGCCCGCCTGGGCTACCAAGTGAGTTCCAGGAAAGGCACAAAGCTACACAGAGAAACCCTGTCTCAAAAAAACCCAAACAACAAGAACAACAACAACAAAAAAGATTTAACATGCCATTGAATGGAAAAACATTTCCCCAAGACTTTAGATTTTTGTGATCAGGCATTTGAAATCAATAGGCACAGAGTTACAGTCATGCTTTAAGCCTGTATGAGGGACAAATCTACATTTAATGGTATATTCCAAGATTTTGTCCATTAAGTAAGCATTGTGCCTAGCTTAGACTAAATTTCTGTATCTCCCAAACTGCCAATCCTGTCAGTTGTCACTTGTAAAGATGTAGAGCTTAATTTTCTTCTCCCATCCCTCCTCCTTTATTTCCCCTCTTCCTCCTCCATCTCTTTCCTTTCCTCAGCTTCCTCCTCTTTCTTTCTTTATTGTTATAGGGTCTCATTATGTAGCTCAAGTTTGCCGCAAATTAATGATCTTTCTGCCTCAATATCTTGAATGCTGGAATTACAGATTATGTCACCATGCCTGGCCTTACGTCTCAGTTTTCATCTCTGAAACACAGTTTCTAAGCAGTCATTATGCTTGATGCCAGCTGGATTCATGCACAAAACAATGAAAGACGTTTTTATAGCTTGGCAGCTTCCATTTTTCAGGCTCTCATTTTTTCCTTCGGGGTCATACCTCTTTATGAATCCATTTTAATTTGTGTCACCTTCTTGTCCCTTTGGAGAAGGTATGAATCTTGCCCACCTGACTGAAGTACTCATGTCTCAGGAAGATGGGTAGGCTTGTAAAGCCATTTCACCGGGGGAACTGCTTAAGTCATCTTCATCCATCTAGAGTATAACAAGCCCACACACTCAAGATTATATTTCCGAAGGGCTCGATTTATTATGGGTTGGGTTTAGAGAGGGATTTCTGTACCTTCCTAGTTGGATTATGCAACCACAAGGATCCTAATGGATCTCCAAGCTAATTGTATTAGAAAACAAATAGCACCCAGTCACTCTCCTGTCTCCATACAGAAACATGCTATATGGTTAACACGAACACACTTCTCGGCCCTTAAAAAAGATGGTTTGGTACACACGGCAAGTCAGAGGTAGAGGCCTTCTTCATTTCATGGCTTTGACTTCCCTCCTGTGAGAATGCAGTTTTCCTCATGACCCACACCAGGCATGGGACTTTTATTCAGTAAGGATGGGGAAACTAGAAATGCTGTGTACTCATCACCACCAATTCTTCCTTGGATATTCTCTCTAGGGTTCAGGTGAGGCTTTTGGCTCCATTCACTCCACTGAATGACTCGTCCAAGAAAGCTAAAGTGGGACAAAGAGTCTTCCCTGAAAACCTGTACATACAAGTATCATCATATAGACTGGGCAGGTTGTAGTTATGTGTTTAGGAATATCTATGGACAGTTCAAGAAAAAGAGGCCAGGAATTTGAACGAGGGGCCTGGAATGTGGGAGGGCTTGGAGGGAGGAAAGGAAGGGAGAATTATTTAATTATATTAATTTTAAAAAACATTTAAAACATTTCCATTCATTGTTTGACATCAGCATTTAACAATTAATCTCTTCACTCTATAAAACTTTCTTCAGTTTTTTCCAAGACAGCAGATAATCTCTCATTTTACCCTATCACCTCCCCATGTCTTTTACTTTCAGAGTCTTTGGCTGTTTCCTCACTGTGCCAGATTCAGATGGTGCTAACCTCGATCCACACTTAGGACTTCATGGCTAGCTGGGCAACCAGAGGCTCCCAGGGGGTGCCCCCACTACTCTTGGAGTTGAAAGTAAAGCTGCTCTTGTTGCTGAATGCATGCTTGCTTCTGGCTGCAGGGCCTGCTGCCAGGCTCTGGTATCATTCCATCATCTGTCATGATGCCTCCATACCTCATGCCTTTGCATGCATTGTTGTACACCTGCATTAGTCAGCTTAGACAGTAAAAATAACAACATAGTGTTTAGTTAGGGTTATTATTGCTGCAAGGAAACACCACAACCAAAAGCAACTTGAGGAGGAAAGGGTTTATTTGGCTTACACTTCCACAAACCTGTTCATTATTAAAGGAAGTCAGGATAAGAACTCAAGCAGGACAGGAACCTGGAGGCAGAAGCTGATGCAGAGGTCATGGAGGAGTGCTACTTACTGGCTTGCTCTTCATGGCTTGCTCATCCTGCTTTCTTATAGACACAGGACCACCAGTCCAGAGATGGTCCCACCCACAATGGGCTGGGACCTCCTCATCAATCACTAATTAAGAAAATGCCCTACATTCTTGCCTATAGCCTGATGTTATGGAGGCATTTTCTCAACTGAAGCTCCCTCCTCTGATATGACTACACCTTGTGTCAAGTTGACATAAAACCAGTTATAGGGTATCCGCCAGAAACTACTTGGAAATGGATTGAAGTCAATAGAAAGTCTTCATTAGCCAATAGGGACTACACTGGGTGTCCCGGATCCCAGTGTAGCCCCAGGCCTCTCTAGGGCTGAGCTTTTTAGCACAAAAACTGTATTCTGGCTCGACATACTTTAACAAGAATATTTATCCAGAATTGGAACTACAGAAGTAAAAAAGCAAGATTAGCACATTTAGAGACTTTCCCAGAACTATGGACTTTGATGCCTTAGGTCTTTGTTTTCATCTTGGCAGGTGGTGCTGTCTACCTGCTGGGTTTTATGTCTGTATGGTACTTCCATCTTTGGAGTCAGTTGTGCTAAGATCTGAGGCCTTGTTATATTAGTCAGCATAATTGACCCCTTGTCAACTTGACACACAAACAAATCACTGTTAAGCCACAACCTTTCCTTTCTTGTTAGTCACAAGATCACCCATCAATATAAATGTCACACTACAAAACATTTTATAAACTTTAAAAGTCCTACAGTCTTTACACATTCAAATATTTTAAAATTCAGTCTATTTAAAAATCCAAAGACTCTCTGTCTCTATTTTGTTTTTTTGAGACATGTTTTCTCTGTGTAATAGCACTGGTTGTCCCGGAACTTGATTTGTAGACCAGGCTGGACTCAAACTCAGAGATCCACTTGCCTCTGCCTCCTGAGTGCTGGGACTAAAGGTGTTTACCACTACCACCCAGCCAAAGTTTCTTTTAAAATCTAAAATCTCTGTCTCTCAACTGTTGGATCCTGTAAAATAAAGAAGAAATTAAATACTTTGTTACGGCAAGAGAGAAGAACTAGGGCACAGTCACAATCAGGTTAAAGCAAAATTAAATTCCAACAATATAAATAACTCACTGTCCAACACCCGGGATTCACTCACCATCTTCTGGACTCCCCTGAGGGAGGAGGCTCTTCTCTGGCTCTAACCTCTGCAGCACACACAGTTGTCTTCTAATCTCTGGCCGGCTCCATTCTACCACTGCTGCTGACGTTTGTGAACTTGCAGTACAAAGGAATGACTTCACGATGGATGTTAACTGATAGATGATGAGGATAACTCATTTTCATCTCCTTCCATGGAGTTTGTGTCACATGCAGGAGCTCCTCAGAGTCCATAGGAGAACATCCTTTTCTTCTTCACTCCTGGGAAAATGTCATACTATCCAACACAATTTTCGCACATATGGTTTTTGCCTCAGGTTGTGTTTTCTAGAGAAACAAAGACAGTGGATATAATATATAGCCTTTGAAAGGAAGTTCTTGGGGGTAGAATCTGGTCATTTGATGTAGTTTGAGAGTAGGAGGGACTGTGTGTGTCACTGCTGGCAAGCAGAGTAGTGATAACATCCGTCACAGTTATGTCCTGGTACTAAAGACGTTCTAGTTTTTTTTTTTTTTTTTTGGTTAGGATGAATAAAGGTGGAGGGAAGGAATGGAGAAAATGCTTGGATGTTGTGAGGACATGGCAGTTTTAGGGATCATGGTGTGGGCTTGCTGATTTTGATGGCACTTTGAAATAATGGGCTTACAATGCTTTAAAAACACAATGCAAAAGCTAGACGTCTTCAATGAAAGCTTTGAAGTAGATCTCACTTTCCTATAGCTGGAGGACAGACTGCTGGGAGTGAGGTCTCGAATCTACGTTAGGGATGCCAGAGATCTAAAGACAGTGGGGTGTGTTGATCCAACAGGATGCCTGTGTCAGATGTTCTGATTGTGAGAGTATGGTGCCTTCAAAAGGAGATGAGACACTTGGATGCATGGGCCTAAAACTATTGGATTCTCTTCTGTTTCTGGACTTTTCAGTCTTGTAAGAAGCACCATCTTTTAATGACAAAAGAGAATAGTTTCTCATTGCTTGGGAATCATGAAATTCCATCCCAACTGAGTGCCTTACTGTTCTCTTCAAGATCCAGTTTATTCCTCCTCCCTGGGTCTAGACTGCTGACCCGTTTTTTACCTTATTCTTAAGGCAGAAGTAGAAGAGTGAGCTAGGGCAAAGAGACGAAAAGAAACAAAAATACAAGTTCTCAGTAAAAGACAGAAAAGAATAGAAAGGAAAATCAAGAAATGGATTTTAAAAAAGTAACAATATGAATATAGTCCCTCCCACCAAACATGACAGAAAAGGATGAGGGACATGTGCTCCATGTTAGAAATAAAAGACCAAACAAGTCAGACAAAAATGTAAGGACCAGAGGAGTCGATGAACAATTTCATACCTATATTGACACATTATTGGAGGGAAAATTTGGAATCAATTGAAATACACTGAAAATAGAAAATCTGACTAAAACTAGGTTTATTAAAAACTGAATGTATGAAGTAGCAGCGTATCTATTAGGGAATAAGAAGGAGACTGGACGGAAAATGTATGGCTGTTGGGGGCAAATACGATCAAATCACATTATATACATGTATGAAAGCCTCACAACATAAAGACTACTGAATGCTCCAATTCATTATGACATTCAATAGCTTCTTATTTTGCACAAATAGTATACACTAATTAAAACCCCCCAATACTGTGTAAATGTAAAGAGCAGAATTTGACACTGTGTATTTAAGTAGACTGTTAAGAAGGAAAATGAGAGAAGTCACACAGGAACTATTTCTGAAACATTTTGTTAACACTGAATACTTTATAGATAAAGAATTTTAAAAATGCTTTTAAATTTAATAATTTAAAAGTATCTAAAAAGTAGGGCAGACAAGATGGCTCAGCTATTTACCATCAAACCTGATGACCTGAGTTTGATCTGCAGAACCCATACGTGGAAGGAGAGAACAGACTCCTGCAATACATCCTCTTACCTCTATACCTGTGATACGACCAATTTGACAAAGTTCAGTACAACTCAATGTGACAGAGGAAGAATTTCCAACAAATTCCTGGATCAGATGGATATCCACACAGGAAAAATGAAACCTGAGTTCTACTTTATGCCATAATAGTTGGTATTTGTGTTGAGCCATACATCTAAAATAAAAAGTAAGTATATGAAATGAAATAAAGCATGAATAAAGTGATTTGAAGTTTACCATAACTTGCATTTTAAGTAAAAGTTATCATTAAGAAAACAAAGCAAATCACAAATTAGGCAAATATTTTTAGTATGTATACTTGACAGATAACTTGGACACAGAGCAAACAGACAATACAGACAATACCAAGAAAGAAACTCTAAATATCGGCAAAAGACTGAAAATTTCATAAAAGGAATATACATAAATTGTAAATATGAGAGAGGTTGCTTAGCATAATTAGTTACAAGGAAAATGTAAGGCAACTTTGCGATGAATTTCTTCTAGCTTATGCTCACTGGAGTGATTAAAATAAAGAATGACACTATCAAGGATGGGCAGGAGAGGAACAACTGGGAACTGCTTGACATCACTGATGAGACTGTAACATGGTACAACGATGTTGAACAAAGCCATTCCAGCAGGTTCTGTTAAACACACACCTCCCCTCTGTTCTAGCAACTGTACTTGTAGGTTAAGAAGTACAGCAGCTTTATTTCCTAACAGCCCAAAGTGGAAAATATCCAGGTGTCTAAGATCAGATAGTCAAGTTGTGGTGCATTTGCAAAATGTAATATTTGTCAGCAATAAAAAGGAATTAGCTAGTGCACATAGCAACCTGTGGGTGGGAACTATTCTTATCATGTCAGTAACCACATTTCTCTCATTTAATCAACATCCTTCGGAAGAGAGAAGAGATATTAGACAGTGGCATTTCCAAGGAAGCCACAATTAGTTTGGAAGCTGTATCTCCCTTTAGGTAATATTCTTGAGCATTGAGACCCTATCTCCACCACCGCATCAGATGGTTCCTCCTCCAACACGTGCTAGATCTCCATTATAAAGTAAAGTATCCTTGAGTGTGGGTTTTTGCCTTCTAGCATGCTGGCAGCCATGTAAACATTTCTCAAGGGCTGGAGAAAAACGCCATAGGGTCTGGGGGTGTGGTTGAAGCATTATGATGGAGCGGGACCCCTCTTCAGTAGTCGGAATGCTCCATCTCTGATCTGCTTGGTTTTCATCCCATAGATGATGGGGTTGAGCATGGGTGGCACAACCAGGTAGAGGTCAGCCAGGAGGATGTGCACATGCCTGGGTACATGCTGGCCAAAGCGCTGTGTATAGAATGAGAAGAGCCCAGGTGTGTAGAAGAGAAGGATGACGCCCAGGTGGGAGCCACAAGTGCCAAAGGTCTTAGCCCTGGCCTCTTTGGAGGAGAGGCCCAACACAGCCCGGAGGATGAGTGCATAGGATATGGCAATACAAATGGAGTCCGTTCCTACGACTAGTGTGGCTGCTGTGATACCATATATATTGTTTGGTTGTGTGCCCCCACAAGCCAGCTTCACCACAGCCATGTGCTCACAGTAGGAGTGTGCCACCACTCGGCCACAGTAGCTCAGCCTCGCCAGCAGGCAAGTAAGCGGGGTCATGAGCCCCAAGCCACGAAGCAGAGCAGCAGCCCCTAACTTGCTCACTGACTCTGGGGACAGCAATGACCCATAGTGCAGTGGCCGACAGATGGCCAAGTAGCGGTCAAAGGCCATGGACAGAAGGATACCGGATTCTACGGCGGAGAAGCCATGGATAAAGAACATCTGGGCAGCACAGGCCCCAAAGGCAATCTCAGCAGCATTCGCCCAAAAGAGTGCGAGGAGCTTGGGCACGGTGGAGGTGCAGAGCACCAGGTCAATGGTGGACAGCATGCATAGGAACAGGTACATGGGCTGGTGCAGCGAAGGCTCAGAGTGCACCACCAGCAGAACTGCCACGTTGCCAAGCACTGCCAGGGCATACATGGAGCAGAAAGGAAATGCAATCCAAAAGTGGGACGACTCCAGGCCAGGAATTCCCATAAGTAGAAAGGAGCTCGGGTTCTGATGGCTGTGGTTTGTGTACTGCATGGTCAGGCTAAAGAAGAGTGTGTGTGGAAGATCTCACTGCTTTGCTCTAGTGTCTATGAAGCCTTAAGAGATGGAACGGCTGGGATCGTATTTATGCTGTAGATGAACGGCCACAGAAACATTTGAGTTAGACTCCACAAAAGAGCACCTGAGATGTGAAGATTGTAGGGCCCTGGGAAATAACAAAGCAGAGGATGGGTTAGTATCAGCAAGGTTCAAAGGACTCCTCACTTATGTGTAATTTAATGTCTGGTCTGTGGGATGGGCTGAGGGGCATAGACATAGAACCATTTCTATGGCAAAAGTAAGAGCTAGAGATGTTTACATAGTTTTCTCTGCCTATGAACCTTTGAAATTCTCTAGTACTATTTCCTGCAGATTAATTGGCTGTGTGACAACACACAGGTGCTGTTAATAACGCAGGGTCAGTTGGATATGGTTTCTCTTCAAGATGGGAAGATTATTATTGAAGAGAAGTAAATGGAGGTAAGGGCATTTTGTATGAGTGTTTCAAGCCCCCGAGCCCATCACTACTTACACATAAGGACTGAAACTTAAGTTTTGGTGAAGAATAACAAGACATAGATGAAGGACCAAGTCTCTTGTAGCCTGCTATGGATGGAAGATTTCCTGGCTCATGTTTAGTAAGATCCTGGAATTGCTTCAGGAGTCCTATGCAGCTGTTGGTAGAATCAGGTGAGATGATGCGGAATTAGTAGTGGCAGCTGTAAAGAAGATTCAGTCATAATAAATGATTTGATGAGGTCATTGAGAGATAATTGTTTGCAAATATATTCTCTAATGAGAGGTAAAGGTATGTGAAAAGACGAGGTGTGAATTTTAATCACCAGCAATATACAATACCCATAAGCAAGTAGAGTTAAATTTTGTCCAGAGACCATGCTGAGCTTTGACACATCTCTACTCCACACTCTCTGCCACACACATGCTTTTCTGATCTGCCTCTACCTGTGTCTTCTCACTTTTCTTATGCATTAGCCAGCGGTATTTGAGAATTTAAGAGAGTGGGGAGATCGAGTGAAAAAAAATGGGAAGAGGACAGTAGGGGAGGGAAGCTGATGAGAAGGAAACAGAAGAGAACCCAAACCAGAATTCACATGGAGAGAAGCACTCATGACATGCTGGGGCATGAGTGTGCCCTGTTTGCTAACTGAAATAGAGAGTAGAACCAGATAGGTCATCTGGAGATATCACAGTTGTGTCCCTAACCTAAAGATACAGTATTCTGTGCAACTGAGAGCATCAACCACTTGACCCTGGGACCTATGAAACTGCCTTGGAGAAAGGAAGGAGAGGCTTTCTAATGTGAACTATTAAGCCTGGATATCTCTTTTCCATCCCAGTACCGTCTATAACTGTCACTCTGGAATAAAGCATCCTGCTCCTTTCTAGCTCATTACTCCTATTTAATATGTAATCTTCTATGATAGTTCTATCATCCATACTGGGACCAATAATCTCTATAGGGGATTTCAGCCAATGTGGTGGTTGGAAGTGTCAGGGGCAGAGGGAAATCAGAGTGTGTGGGACCTTGTAAAATGGCACAAGCATGCTGCCTAAGCTTGCGATTTTGTGTGTCCATATATATTGATGTGAAAGCAGGGCTGCATTCAGAAGATTCAGACTCACATATTTACCTGATACTCTCTTTGGTTGCCCATCTCCCAGATATAATTTCTCTGATAAAGAGAGACCAGAGGGCTAAATAATCTAGGTGTGAAGAAAACAGACCCATTTCTTTTCCTCCTTTGTCCTCTTAGCCAATTAATCATCACATCAGATTTACTCAGCTCTTGAATTTCCACTCAAAGATCCTCGCCCTGCCCTTCATCCTGGAGCCACACATACCACAATGTCCGTACACAACCCCTGCCTTGGCTGCATCGCACAGGTGAGACGTGAAGGTGGAAGCATAGGCATTGAGTATACTGTGCTTAGATTCCAGGAAAGATGTCAGGGCATAAGTATGGATCTTGGTCTTCTCATTTCCTAGCTGCCACTAATATTTGAGTTAGAATTCATTTAAAACTTCCAGGATGGTGAGATTGTAGGGCAGTGATGCAAGGCTGAAGCTGGGTCACCATCATCAGCATTTACAGGGACTCCTGTTGTCTGATTTAATGACCTCTAGGCTGAGGGCTGAGCCGCATGTTTGCTGAGCCCATTCATGGTGAAGGTGGTATTGGACACTTTTACAACATTTCTCTTTATCTTCTAGCTGTCTTTACACCCTAGTGTTTTTTTTCCCCTTATTCATCTGCATCTTGCGGTCAACCAAACATACCCAGTCACTTCCGAAAAGCTTTCTCAGAATAGCAAGTAGTCACTCATCCATTTGCCTTGTTTGCATCATGTTAGCACTTGCTATAAGACAGGCCTTACCTAAAACATATAACAACAGGTGACCAGGTACCAGGAACAGAGCTGTGTTATGAGGAAAGGAGCAAATTCTTCACCCCTCTTGAGCAAATAAAAGCCACTTGCCAGCAATTAGTCACCCTTGATGGAAGCTTCACCAAGATCAGTGCAATTCAAATTCTGGCTCAGAAACTTACCATCTGGACTCAGTGATCTCACCTAAACTCTGTTCACCTGTTTCCCAGTAACATGGAGAGGCTGGTTCATACTTCATGGAGACTGTTGATTGACAGAGGAAGTCGTTGTCCAAAGAGTCAGGACCATTTCAACGAGAAATAATCTTAGTGGCACTTGGGTCTGTGGTTGGCTTATAGTATGTCAATGCAGGGGTGAGCTTCCAGACAGACTTACCAGGTCTGGGAAGCAGGCAATAGTGGAGTTCCAGGTCCTGTGGGGCTTAGAGTACTGGAAACAAAAGAGCTCCAGTATTTATCCTGTCATTAGGGCCCAAGGTGTGAGTAGAAACTCCCTGAGGACAGGGACACTAAATAGGCCTCTGGGATGCTGGAAAGAGGCATCAAATTGAAGCTTTGAAATTTAGACCTTGTTTGAGGAGGGAAGAATGTCTTAATACTTCTTCTACTGTAACAGAATAAATACCACAGGGTGCATTGTAAATAATACAAATTTATTTGGCTTATGGTTTTAAAGGCCAAGATACAGGGGTTCCACCTGGCAAGGGTCTCATTACTGTGTTATATGTGGTATTTAATTATTTACAAATGAAACTGTCACATGATCTATCAACTCCACTATTGAGTATATACCCAAAAAAGATGAAATCAGTATGTTGAAGAGATAGCTGAACTCCCAGTGTTTATTCACAACCAGTGGCATGGAACTCAGTGCCCATCAATAGACAGGTGGATGAAGAGGATGTGGTAGATATACACAATTAAATACTATTTGGTCATAACAAGAACAAAATTCTATTTGCCACAATACGAATGAACCTGCAGATTGCATTAGGTGAAAGAAGACAGACACAGAAAGACAAATTCCACTTATCTGTGGAATATAAAAAGATTACTAGAGACTGGCATGGTTGGAAAAGAGAGAGGTATATCTAAGGACACAAAAATTGAAGTTAATTGAGGGGATATGTTCAAGAAAGAGTTACTGTATAATGCTCTGATCTTAGTTAACAATAGTTAACAATTTGGTGCTGATGATCCAATCTAGTTCTTTCATGTTCTAGACAAGTGATCTGCCCCTTTAATGTGGAATTAATACACATGTTAAGCCAGCTTTGTTTATTCATGTCACAAAGTACATATATTTAAGACAATATTCTATGCATGATAAATGCATACAATTTTATTTAAAAATTAAAAATGAGAGGTGCTTTGGAAAAAATTGGATTATAAGGCAGAAAATGTTAGGAAGTACAACTTGGTAAACATGCAAGACCTTTCTGAGGAGTTGACTGAGCCGGTGATCTTGACGAAGTAAGAAAGGCATGCAGGTCCATGAGGTATCAGTTACAGGCAAAAGGAACAGTAGATATGGGGGCATCTGGAACACATTTCATGAATTTGAAAGACAGCCTCAGGCCAGTTGCTAAAGTGGAGTGACAGAGGAGACAGTAAAAGTGAATTTGGAGAAGTGGCCATGGTCAATGTGATAAGGCTATAGCAAGCCATGGTGAGGATTCTATTTAGTTTGAAATGTGATGAGAGATATTGAAGAGTGCGGTGGTGTGAATGAAAAGAGCCCCCATAGGCTCAGAGGGAAGTGTGGCCTTGTTGGAGGAGGTGTGTTACTGGGGGTGGGCTTTGGGGTTTCTGAAGCCTGAGCCAGGCACAGTGGCACTCTTTCCTTCTGTTGTATGCCGATCCAGATGTAGAACTCTCAGCCACCTCTTCAGCATCATGTTTGCCTATGTGTTACCATGCTTCCCACCATGATGATAATGGACTAAACTTTGAAACTGTAAGCCAGCTCCAATTAAATGTTATCCTTTTCAATAGCTGCCATAGTTATGGTGTCTCTTCACTTTTTTTGTTATGAAATCCTAACTAAGACAGAAGTTGGTACCAGGAGTGGGGTATTGCTGTGATAGACCTGACCATGCTTTTGTTTGGAGGAATATGGAATACTTTGGGACTAGAATACTTCTGCACTAGAAAGGCAATTGGACACTTTAAGTGGGGGCTTAATGGGTTATAGTAGTAGGAGCATGGAAGACAGTGGTGGTGAGGGTAAATTGAACTGTGGGGGTCCTTCTCAAAAGGTTTCAGTGGAGAAGAATATTAGTATGTGGCCTAGAGATGACTCTTGTGATATTTTGGTGAAAAATGTGACTGCTTTCTGCCCTTGTCCAAAAAAATCTCCCTGATGCAAAATTGAAGAGTTATAGATGAACAGCTTTGGCAGATGAGATTCCTGTGCTGACTGTGTCCTGTGGTTATTAGTGGACAGTCATATGCAAATCTATGATGAAAAGGAGCAAGCAGAGCAAGGAAAAATACATAATGCACAGTTTGTGGAGAAAAGGGGTACCAGGAAGTATAAATAGATTAAGAAAAAACCTGACACTCAGTGGAAAAAGGGAGTGGTGACCTCAGAGCAAGACCCCACCCAGCTAAGCTTTCAACTTGTGAAAAGGAATTAAAGAAAAGTTTAGGGATGGGTGTGGTGGTACATGCCTTTAATCCCAGTTCTCCGAGGCAGAGGCAGAGGCAGGCAGATCTCTGAGTTCAAGTCCAGTTTAGTCTACAGACCAAGTTTCAGGACAGCCAAGCTTAGGCAGTGAAGGAAACCATTGAAAATAGAAAGCTGGTGAAAATGTATTTGAACAAGGGGGCCATGTTCCAGCCCCAGCAAGCAGCAGAATGCAGCAGCTTTGGCCATGTGGGTCTGACTGATACCCACTTGTATCTGAAGGATACAAGAAAGGGATTATAGAATCCCCCTCAGCAACTAAGGAAAGCCACTGAGACCAGGTGTGTGGCAGAGGTGTCCCTGCATGGAGTTCCAGAGAAGCCATTGTGTGAAACTGTGAAGGTGAAGCCTGGATTGCCTTGGAGACCCCAAGATGTTAGAGATGCCAGAGTTGTGGGATGCCTGCTGAGGAGAGTTGCTAACAGGGAGTGGAGCTGGCCTAAGAGAGAGAAGTACACTGCAGTCAACAAAGCTGAAAGGAGTTGGAGATCTGAAGATCGATTTGACATTAGACATGGAGATGTAGAGTTTGGAGTTTGCCCATCTGGTTTAAAGCTTGTTTTGGTCTAGCATTTCCTCACTCTGTTCCCTTTCCTCCCTTTGGAACAATAACGTATATCCTGTGCCATTGTATGTTGAAAGTATGTGATCTGCTTTTTTTGGGGGGGGGGAGGTTTTCAAGACAGGGTTTCTCTGTGTAGCTTTGCACCTTTCCTGGAACTCACTCTGTAGTGATCTGCTTTTTAATTTTGATTTTTTT
This sequence comes from Peromyscus maniculatus bairdii, assembly GCF_049852395.1. Lineage (NCBI taxonomy): Eukaryota > Metazoa > Chordata > Mammalia > Rodentia > Cricetidae > Peromyscus > Peromyscus maniculatus. The sequence continues at coordinate 113,747,709 of NC_134852.1, forward strand.
AAAAAAAATTATTTTTCCCTCATCTATTGCATCCTAATAGCAGTTTCCTCTCCCTCTTCTCTACCCCTCCCCCCCCCCCCCACCCTTCACTCTTCCTCCATTTCCCTTCAGAAAAGGGCAGGCCTCATATCAACCAAACCTGGCCTATCAAGTTGCAGTAAGACTAGGCACCTCCTCTGGTGTTAAGGCTGGATGAGGTAAAGGGTCTCAAAGGCTGGCAAAAGAGTCAGAGACAGACCCCACTGCTGCTGTTAGGAGTTCCACAAGAAGACCAAGCTATTCAACTATAACATAGGCAGAGGACCTATGTCAGACGTTGGTTCAGTCTCTGTGAGCTCCTATCAGCCCAGGTTAGTTGGTTCTGTGGGTTTTCTTGTGGTGTCCTTGTCCCCTCTGGCTCCTACACTCCTCCCCTTCTTTTGCAGGATTCCCTGAGCTCTTCCTAATGTTTGGCTGTGGGTCTCTGCAGCTGTTTCCATCAGTTGCTGGATGAAGCCTCTCCGATGACAATTTTGCTAGGCTCCTGTCTATGAATATAGCAGGATATCATTAGGAATCATTTTATTGACTTTTTTTTTTTTTTGCTGGTCATGTTTGGTTCTGTCCGAGGTGTCTGGGCTGGGCTAGCCAGTCTTTGGTTCCTGTCAGGGGTGGGCTTCCTCTTGTGGCATGGGTCACAAGCTGGACCAGTTATTGGTTGGCCACTCCCCTGATTTCTGAACCACATTTACCACAGCACATCTTGTAGGCAGGACAAATTGTAGGTTGAAGGTTTTGAGACTGGGTTGGTGTCCCAACCCTCCATCGTAAGTCTTCTTGCCTGGTTACTGGAGATAGCTGGATCAGGCTGTGAACCCCCCACTTACTAGGAGTGTTAGCTAGGGTCACTCTCGTAGATTCCTGGAATTTCCATTGCACCAGATTTCTACCTCCCCCATGAAATCCACCCCCTTGTTACAATGAGGAGACTGCTATGAATTTTAGAAGAGACTTTGGACTTTTAAACAGGGTTGATACTGATGACTATGGGGACCTTTGAAGTTGGACTGAATATTATTTTGCATTATGATATGGCTGTAAGACTATAGGGGGCCAGGGCATGGAATGTGGTGGTTTGAATGAAAATGGCCCTCATAGGCTCACAGAGAGTGGCACTATTGGGAAGTATGGCCTTGTTGGAGAAAGTATGTCACTGAGAATAGGCTTTGGGGTTTCAGAAGCCCAAGCCAGGCCCAGTGGCACTCTCTTCCTGCTGTCTGCCGATCCAGACTAGAACTCTCAGCTACCTCTCCAGCACCAAGTCTGTCTGCATGCTGCTATGTCCTGCAAAGATGATAACGGACTAAACCTCTGAACCGTAAGCCAGCCCCAGTTAAATGTTTTCCTTTACAAGAGTTGCCATGGTCACGGTGTCTTTTCACAGCAATAAAACCCTAAATAAGACAAAGAGTTTGAACAAAAGTCTGTCACACTGTGACTTAAGCTCTGAAAGATCCACTCTACTAGGTTCTAAATGAGGGGGAAGGGTAAGAAAGGAAGGTAAACAGTTAGAAGTTTTTATTAGTCAAAGGATGAAGTGACGGTGGCTTGGACCCAGATGACAACAACAGAAGTGATGACAAAGTTGGCATTTAGAACAGAATTTGAAGGCAGATAGGATTGCCGGTCACTGGTTAAATGCGGAGTTATGAGAACGTGATGGGCTTTGAGGAAGCCTCTGACCTGAGAAAACAGTGACTAGAAAAGCTTTAATGCTGTGGGAATCAGAGAAAAGTTTACAGGATGGAGGAATAGCGGGGAGATGGTCAGAGTTCTGTATGAGCTTGGAAATGGACATTAGGCACTCAAGCATGCTGAGTAAGAATGCTGTGTTGTTATTCCTTGGTATCAAGTGGGGTCTGTGTTGATGTCTCTGGCCCATGTTGCCATCAAAGGCCACATGGATGCCCAGGGTCTAGGCAGCAACCCATGACCATCTTGGTGTCCAAGGGCTGTGCTGCTGCTGGGGCCAAGTGGATTTGAGTGGTCAGTGCTGTCATCTGGGGCCTTGTTATCATCTGGACCAGGGCTGCTGCTGGGGACCATGTCTGAGTCCATGGCCCTGCTGCAGTCAGGGTCTGTGTTGATGTCTGTAGCTCCTGAGACCATCAAGGGCCATGCCAATACTACAGGCCCTGGGATGCCACCTGGGACCAGGTTGGTGTCCATGTTGCTGTGGGGGCCATGCTGATCTGAGTGGCCTGTGTTGCTACCTGGGACCATGGTGACATTTGGGCCTGGGCTGCTGCCTAGGGCCATGTCTGGGTCTGTGGTCCTACCACAGCTGGGGTCTGTATTGATGGCCCATGTTGTCACCAAAGACTACACACATGCCTAGGGTCTGGGCTGCAACCTGTGGCCATGAGGATGTCTGAGGGCCATGCTGCTGCCAGGACCATGTTGATCTGAGTGGCCTGTGCTGATACCTGGGGCCATGAAGACTTCAGCCTAGGGAAAGTTTCCTAGCTGGAAAGTTCACCTGGGGACTGACGATGAGGGAAACCTGGTGGGCTGACCATACTTTGTCTGAGACCCCTCATCGTCAGTCCCCAGGTGAACAGGAAAGAGAACTAGCTAGCAGCAGATACTAATGAGGTAGAAGGAAGCCCTGCTGCTGGGGCCAAGTGGATTTGAGTGGTCAGTGTTTTATTAAGAAGCATGTGCTTTTGTTTTTGTTTGATTTGAGATAGGGTCTCACTGTAGATCACGTTGACCTCAAACTCACTATGTAGCCCAGGATGGCCCTGGTCCTGTAGCAGTCCTTCTTCCTTTGTCCCTCAAGAGCTGGGATGAGAAGCATGAGCCGCCATGCCTGGCTTGGAAGGTCTTCGTGTATTTTTTGTAGTAAACAGTCTACTGATGTATCCTGGGCAAATATGTCCTCCCATTCCTTAGATTGCCTTCACACGCTCTTCAAGTGTTCTATCAACATTTTTTCGGTGTAATCAGAAATTTTTCTGGATTTTTTTCTAGTAGTTACTTTCCGTTTGCACCCACCTGGGCTTCACATATTTGCTCTTCATGACCCTCCAGAGGGAGGGTGGAGGCCTGTTAAGTCCTCTCATAGTCTCCCGGAGAACTCCAAGGCTGAGAGGGATTTGGCCCTGAGTATATCTGAAAAAGACAGAATTAAGTTTGAGAGGAAGCCCTAGCATATTATACACTTATTCTTTTAGTATCTAAGCAGGGTTAACTATAAAAATAACAAAAACAAAAGCACATGCTTCTTAATAAAACTCCACCAAACAAGCTAATAATGGGGGGGGGGAGACAAATGCCAGGCAGTGGTGGCTCACGCCTTTAATACCAGCACTCAGGAGGCAGAGGCAGGTGAGTATGAGGCCAGCCTGGTGTATAGAGCAAGTTCCATGACAGCCAGGGCTACATAGAGAAACCCTGTCTTGAGAGAGAGAGAGAGAGAGAGAGAGAGAGAGAGAGAGAGAGAGAGAGAGAGAGAGAGAACATTTTAAGTAAGTGTGTTTTTCCAGAGGATATATAAACAGCTAACAACTACCTGAAATGATGCTGAACACTGATAAGCATCAAGACTCCCTCCCACATCCATTAGACAGGCTGTATCAAAACTCAGAAAATAAATGCTGATGAAGAAGTGAAAAAATTGTAACTCTGTGTGTGCACCTGGGAATGGTGGACCCAGTCTGGGTATCTACTACCTTCACTGCTTGTAATGTTTGCTTGTGAAACTCAAGGTTTACCACCTTTCCATAGTCTGGCTACTGAGCCTAATTCAGACCTTAGCAATGTGATCCTTGTGCAGAAGTCTTGCTTCAAAGCACTGTGTCCTGGAGACGACAGGCTCAAGAGAGTTATGCTTACTCCTGAGGGTAGACGTTAGGACATCCATGTAGGAAGAGTGTGTGTCAGCAGGGCATAATTTCAATAGAAATGGCTGCATTGCCTCAGGGAGTAAAAGAGACGGTTTCAGGTTGAGAGGTACAGAGGCACATTAAACTCCAACTTCTCTCCTTAGAATTGTGGCAGAGTAGCAGACTCTAAGACCAGTCCTGGGGGGTGTTAATACTTTGACAATAATAGAGATTAAAAATTATTGAGTATTAATAGCACAGTTTGTTATTCTATAACGATCTCATTGGATCCTTCTTTGGATCCTGTAATGTGTGAAGAATCATGCATTGGGATCACAAGAATGAAACCATCTAAAGAAGGAAGAGATTAAGTGCCTTGCCAAGGTTAATAAGCCAGGACTCAAACCCAAGTCTCCCATCCATACCCTTAAATGACCGTTCAGTTCAGAAAGCAAACATGCCTAAAACAAGACCCTACAAAACAAGCATAAAAGCCACACATAGCCTTGCTCTTGTTATGAACCAACAACCCTCCCTCCCTCAGCCACGAAGAACAAGCAACCTTTGTGTCTTCTGAAGAGGCTGCAGTTCTCAGCAGACACCAAGGGAGGGTGGAAAGAGGCACACTCATTACCTGACTGCAGTCAAGCCACACTTGGCCCCCAGGGAGAAGTAAGACTGAATCTAACAACCACAAAATGATGAGAAGGTGGGGTTGGTAGGAAGCCAGAGGCAAAGACTAGAAAGCCCTAGAGTCATCCCCAAAGAGGAGTCAGTGCCTAAAACAGGCCTGTTTAGGGTGTTCCTCAGAGACAGGGCCTACTGTTTCCCTTTTCCTTGGGGAAAGGGAAGCCGACTGAGGGTATATCTAGTCTTTCTTGTCCGTCTCCTCTCACGGAGAGAGGAGGATGACATTGCTTTCCCATGACCCACAGGAAGTGAATGGAGCTACACGCTGAGGGTGAGAGCATGGTGGGCATGAGGCAGTTGATGCAGACTGATCAGGGAGGGCACTTGTGCTGGGATCAGCTAGCCTTCGGGGGTGGGGGATGGGGCTTGAGCAGATTATCTGAGATGGGGAGGTGGCAGAACAGACCAAGGAAAGAGGTCAGGGGATGTAAGCAGAGAAAGTGGAATCAATCAGAACTATCGTAGAAATACCACTCAGAGGCTGAGAGAAGAGTGTTGGATGTCAAGGGGAATAGGTTTGGTCAGAGGCACAGTGCCGTGGAGTGACAGAGCACAGCCTCATTCTTCTTTGCTTCTGAGATCCAGAGACCCATTGCTGCCTCAGGTGTTACCTCACCCCCCTGTTGCCACTCTCAACCACACTTCTAGCCACCAGGACACCTTTCTGTCATCTTCTGAAGCTTCATCTTTTATGGGCTTCAGATCCTCTCATCACACCATTATCAGAGTCAGCCCCCGACTGCCCCTCGGGAAGTCACTTGGGGTGCTTCTTAGAGTCTATCAGCAGAAAACCCTGGCTGAGTAACCCAGAGCATGCCGATAATCTCTCTCCTCTGGTCACCATTACTTTCCTTCTCTTCCACACTGGGGCGCTCTCTCACTCACAGCTACTGCAAAGTGGCTGAGCTAAGACAATGGGAAGGACAGGTGGGACAACTGGTTCTTCAAAGAGTTCAATGACAAGGTGCTGTGTCTTCACAGTGCGCTCCTATAGACACAGTCCTGGAATACTGCAGGACACGTCAAAGATGTGGGAAGGAGACTTCAAGCTGAAGCTCGAGTCCTCCATGAGGATTTGGTGATGCAGTTCTCCAAATCAGTCATTCTAAGGTTTTCTCTAGACAAAGGCATAATGGACGAAGGAGGCAGTGTGTTGCATCAATGCGATCGGCTGTGGTTTGGGGGGAGATAAAGAAACGACCCAGGCTTCCTGTGGTTCCTCTCCGAGATCTTTGGCGAGGAGGCAGGGGATGAACACGGCCAGTGACACTGAAGGACTGGAAATAACACCCAAGCCAAGGCAGGGTAAGTGTTTTGAACAGGTGGAGACTGGTGGAGACTGTGAACGGAACTGGAGGTATGTTGTCCTCACAGCTGAAGAGCGAAGGTTGATGACTGCTGGGTTTGCAGACACGACAGACAGGATTTGAGACTGAGCTGTGAGAGAACACAGACTGGAGGGCCAGCGGCAGCTATCAGGAGTGTATAGGAAGCAAGGGAGACAAGGTCACTCGGGGAAGACTGGAGGCTTGCGTGGAGCAGAAGCAGCACATTCATATGGGATGGCATGACGGCATGTATGAGAAGATACAGTCTCATTTAGTCAGTGACCACCAAACAAGTCCCTAAACGGTATCCATAAGCACAAAAGATAGTCCTGTGATTATGGGGCTTTCATGCTCCACCCTAACTTGTGTCTTTGAGAAAATTCACAGATCTATATAACCCTGGAGTGGGGAATTTCTTCTTTCTTAAATTGAAATAGTTTTTTTTTCATATAATATATTCTGCTTATGCTTTTTCCCTCTCCCAATTCCTCAGATCCTCCTCTTCCTCTTCCATCCAAATCCACACTCTCTCGTTCTCTCTCTCTCATTAAAAAACAATATCTAAAATAATAATAAAATAAAATAAGATCAAGTAAAACAAACTAGAAAAAGAAAAAAATAAGAGTATAAGAAAAAGGCACAAGAAACACACACACACACACACACACACACACACAAGCTCAAAGACACATTTGCACACACAGAAATGGAATGGGGAATTTCTCATAATAAGACTTTTATTCTGACTGAGGTGATAAAATGATGGGAGACACGACAGAATTTCCGTCTGTGGAGGAAGGTCTAGGTTTGGGTCAGATGACTGTATATTGTGTAGTGGCTGGGAGAAGGCAAGTTTCTTTAGGAAAAGGAAATCATCCATGCATTCATTTAAAAGTGTTCATCAAGTACCAGCTATGTACAGCAGTGTCTGTGCATTTAGACTTTGAATTACAGCCCTTGAGTTCAAACCCTGCCAGCCTGGTGGAGCCACAGACACAGGCAAAGAGACAATTGCACTCTCATGGCACTTTCTGATGCAGCATCTAATGCATCTCAGCCTGTGGGGTGTGACCCCTTTCACAGGGGTCAAATATCAGATGTCCTGCATATCAGATATTTATATTATGACTCATAACAGTAGCAAAATTACAGTTATGAAGTAGCAACGAATTAATTTTTTGGTTGGGGGTCAGCACAACCTGAGGAACTGTATTAAAGTGTCACAACATTAGGAAGGTTGAGAACCACTGCTCTAACAAGTTGATATTGAAATGACTGAGAAAGTCTCTCTAGAGGAGCCCCAGAGGGCTTCTCTATGAAAGTGTCAGGAAAAGGGACTAAGGAAAGCATTCCAGTTAAATCTGGTAAATTATACACGTGACTCTTTGAGGAGAGGGCAGAGAATCCAGTGTGGCTGAACCTCGGATGACTATTTAAGAGAACAGAAGGAGTGAGGCAGATGGGCGTAGGCAGAGAGATGTTTGCGGGCGTGGCTAGTGGTTTCCATCTCTCTTGCAGCAGTGGGGCCCTGTAGGCAGTCTTCAACTGGGAGATAAAATACAGTAGTCACACTGCAACTGATAGGTTGAGGAGGGGCAGGAAGCAGAGGCAAGAGTGAATAGTGACTTAAGCAAAAAATGGTGGGTGACGAAGGGAAGAAGGGAAGAAGGGAAGGCCCAGAGAGGAAGAAGGGAAGGCCCAGAGAGGAAGAAGGGAAGGCACAGAGGGGAAGAAGGGAAGAAGACACAGAGGGGAAGAAGGGAGGGCACAGAGGGGAAGAAGGGAGGGCACAGAGGGGAAGAAGGGAGGGCACAGAGGGGAAGAAGGGAAGAAGACACAGAGGGGAAGAAGGGAAGAAGACACAGAGGGGAAGAAGGGAAGAAGACACAGAGGGGAAGAAGGGAAGAAGACACAGAGGGGAAGAAGAGAGGGCACAGAGGGGAAGAAGGGAAGAAGACACAGAGGGGAAGAAGGGAAGAAGATACAGAGGGGAAGAAGGGAAGAAGACACAGAGGGGAAGAAGGGAAGAAGACACAGAGGGGAAGAAGGGAAGAAGACACAGAGGGGAAGAAGGGAAGAAGACACAGAGGGGAAGAAGGGAAGAAGACACAGAGGGGAAGAAGGGAAGAAGACACAGAGGGGAAGAAGGGAGGGCACAGAGGGGAAGAAGGGAAGAAGACACAGAGGGGGAGAAGGGAGGGCACAGAGGGGGAGAAGGGAGGAAGGGAAGAAGACACAGAGGGGGAGAAGGGAGGGCACAGAGGGGAAGAAGGGAGGGCACAGAGGGTGTGGGGAGAAGAGCAGTGAGGGCCTGGAAGGTCTTGTCTGGCTAGAAGGATCCTTCGGCTGCAGCACCTGACAGAGAGGCTGCATGGCTGGAGAGCAGCGGGAGGAAGTGTGGCTGAAGTAGTGACCAGACAACGCAGGGATTTCAAAGCCTGGTTTGGGATAGGGAGTCCACCCTAAGTCCTGTGGTAGCTAATGGAGGTTCTAGCCAAAGCTAAGGGTAACACAGTTTGCCCTTTAAAATAGTCTTTTTGATTATAGTGGAGAGAAAGGATTATTATAGCGGGCCCAATAGTCACACCACAGAGACCAGTTAGGAGGCCTTTGCTGTCTAGACACAGGGTGATGGTATTTAAACAAGAGGACCAGCAGAAGACAAGTGGACACTGAGGCATGTTGTCAGGTGACTACACGATGGATGGATGGATGGGGAGGAAGAGGAGACCGCAAAGTCTCACCCCTGACTTTCCCACCATGCTGTGGAAAACAGGGCTGCAATGTGCGTGGGTTCAGGAGGCTCATGGAGAGGAAATAGTCGGTAGGAGATGGCAAGGTTTGCTTTGGCCGTTCTTTGGCTGAGACGCCTCTGGGGTATCCATCCGAGTGGCTGTCTAATGGGAGAGGAGTCTACTAGTCTGGAACTCAGATTCCCTGAATATAGAGGATGAAATTTCTAAGAATCCAAGGGGAGAAATGTGAGAATATGAGTCATAAGAGGAGAGAGAAGGACAGAGACACGAGAAGATGAAACAAAGATGTGACTGTTTAAGGGGAGTTGTGGAGATGGGAGCTAACGTGGAAGGGACTGAAAAATAAGCGAGAGATGAGGAAGCAGAGAATAAATCGGCTTTAAAATTTATTTTTAACTCATCTCCCCAAATAAAACATGGAAACTTATGGGGAACCATGTGATGTTTCAGCATTCATACACATTGACTAATGCTCAAATCAGATTAAAAGTACCCATTTCCACAAACGTTTATCATTTCTTTGCTGTGTGAATGTTAAGGATTAAGAGCTCTTCTAGCTTTTTTTTTTTTTTTTTTTTTTTTTTTTTTTTTTTTTTTTTTTTTTGAAATATACACTACACAATCATTATCTGTGCTCCCTTACCCTAAAAATAGTATGGGAGGATTTTCTCCCTCACTATAACTTAGCAGAAACCAGGTTTACTGTGAAAGGAAACAGAGACGGGAGGGAAGCTGGACCGATGAAGAGACAATGTAACATAGTGACACACTGATGCTGATTAAGAGAAACATTTTAGAAAAGAGACCAGTAATTTTATTTTCCATTTTTATTTATAAGACATAGAATTGATTTGAAATTTAATTACTATTATTCTTTACCTGAGACTTTTTTATTAGCTTAAAAAGTACTAGGTTTCATCACATTTTGTCAAACCAAATTTGTTTTTGCTGTTTCTCCCCACTCCCCACCCACTCCCTTCCTTTCCCTGTGTCCTCCCTCACACTCCCAGTCACCGTTCTACTTCCATGTAACTTGTGAGCGTTGATCTCCGCCTCTCAAAACTTCTTTCCCCTCTCTGGGTAGCCTATACCCACTTTCCCAATTCCTTATTTACGTTCAGACCTTAAAAGCCAGGATCTCCGTAAGAGAATTGAGACCTTTGTCTTTCTGAGACTGGGTCACCTCACTTACTAGAACACTTTCGAGATCCATTCATTTCTCTGCAAATCTCATTTAAATTCCTTACAACAAAGCTCTCTAGCCCAAATTTTAGCGTTGACGATTTCCAGCTGTGTAGCCGTCAGTAGTAGGAACCATTAGTTTTCCTAACTCAAAAAGGTTCCCACTTTTACTGAGTACTTTCAATGCCTTAGATTTATGCTAAATATTTTAACATGATAATCTCGAAATGCTCAAAAGAAACATCTTAGACTGTTTCTGGAAGAGATAAGGGAGTATGTGTCAACATTTTTTGATAAAACGTTTAAGCATTTTTCTGATAGTGGGGAATTGAAACTAGCACTTTCCATATGCTAGGCTGCTGTGGATATCAATCTATATAAATAAAACACTGATGGCCAGTGACCAGGCAGGAAGTATAGGAGGGACAAAGAGAGACGAGAATTGGGGACAGGAAGAGAGACACTGCAGCCACCGCCAGGACAAGCAGCATGTAAAGATGCCAGTAAGCCACCAGCCACGTGGCAAGGTATAGATTTATAAAAATGGGTTAATTTAAGATAAAAGAACAGTTAGCAAGAATCCTGCCATGGCCATACAGTTTATAAGTATTATAAGCATCTGAGTGACTATTTTATATGTGGATTGTGGGACTGTGGGGCTTGGTGGAAGCTGGAGAGACGTCTCCAGCAACAACAGTAGCTGGGTCTTGTGCAACTGATCTAAAGCCAAACTATCAGGGAAGCTGAGGCTGGAGCATCTCAAGTTCAAGGCCAGCCTGGGCAATTTAGTGAAATCTTGTTTTAAATAAAATGTAAAAAGAGCATTTACAATGCACCTCAATGGTAGTGTGTGACTAGTCTTTGCAAGGCCCTGGGCTTAATCCTCAGCACAGCAAATAAAACCAATCAGTCAACCCAAAACTTGCAGATAAGTAAGTTTAGAAGTGATGAGTTTGCTTATTTTTCATACAGTTAAGTTTGATATTTAAGAAAGAAACTCTCTCTATATATATTTAGGAGTGTTGTTTTAGTTGGGAGGCAAGAAGTCAGTGAAACCAAGTGAATTTTTGTAAGATGAAAGCAGAAATCCTCATCTTTAATAGAGGTGTTTCTGAATTCCCTCTGCACTCCAGAACGGCCTGGAACTAACTGACCACAAGAAGGCTGCTTTTTGACACCACCTGCAGTAGTATTAGATAGTCTGATAGCCGGAGACTTTATTGGCACCTTGAGGGTATGGGCCACTTGTGCATTTTTTGATATGTATTATTATTACTTATTTAAAGGCTCAAATGTGACGAAGGGCTAATACACCTCCATAACTGATTGGGATTTGAATCTGAACACTGATTCTGCTGATGGTGAATCCTCTTGAGAAGGGCTCTGTGGAAGGAGATAGGAGGAAGAAAATTCCTGGCAGCCATGTTGGCTAACAATATCACCTCAACTCATCCAGTGACCTTCTTGTTGATGGGGATTCCAGGCCTAGAGCACTTACATATTTGGATCTCCATCCCCTTCTGCTCAGCCTATACCTTGGCTATGCTTGGTAACTGCACCCTTCTTTTCATCATTCGGGTTGATGCAGCCCTCCATGAGCCCATGTATCTCTTTCTGGCCATGTTGGCAGCAATAGATCTGGTCCTTTCCTCTTCAACACTGCCCAAAATGCTTGCCCTATTCTGGTTCAGGGATCAAGAGATCAATTTCCATGCCTGCCTGGTTCAAATGTTCTTTCTCCATTCCTTTGCTATCATGGAGTCAGCAATGCTGCTGGCCATGGCCTTTGACCGTTATGTGGCCATCTGCAAACCCCTGCACTACACCACAATTCTGACCAAACCCCTCATCATCAAGATTGGCCTGGCCGCTGTCACTCGGGCTGTGACATTAATGACTCCACTCCCCTTTCTGCTCAGACGCTTCCACTACTGTCGAGGGACAGTGATTGCTCACTGCTACTGTGAACACATGGCTGTGGTAAGGCTGGCATGTGGGGACACACGATTCAACAACATCTATGGCATTGCTGTGGCCATGTTCATTGTGGTGCTGGACCTGCTCTTTGTTATCTTGTCTTATGTCTTCATCCTTCGTGCTGTTCTCCAGCTTGCCTCTCAGGAGGCCCGCTACAAGGCCTTTGGGACATGTGTGTCTCATATAGGTGCTATTCTGTCTACCTACACACCTGTAGTCATCTCCTCAGTCTTGCATCGTGTAGCTCGTAGGGCTGCTCCTCATGTCCACATACTCTTTGCAAATTTCTATCTGCTGTTTCCACCCATGGTCAATCCTATCATCTATGGTGTCAAGACCAAGCAGATTCGAGAGTGGGTCTTAGGACTCTTCCTCAGAAAGGATGTCAAAGGAGGGTGAGGGGCAGTGGAAGAAGGAAGTGGGCACAGGGTGTGATGGGAAGTAGAGGGATGCCAGGATCTCCATGCTTACTTTTATCTTGATGTGATTTTTAAATATGTCTAGCCGTTGACAAGGCTATCTGTCTCTATTCAAACTTGTCGACTTTTCAGAATTCTCACTCCCACCCTTCAGTAACTTGACAGAGTCATGAACTACTGACTTCCTTCAGACTTCCAATGAAGACAATGTTGTTCTTAAGCTCGTTTGCTCATGAGAAGCCTAAGGGTCTGATTTCTAGCCCACGTCCCTGGAATATGAAGCTTTATTTATCTGTCTACTCAGGACCTGGATAAGCATCAACAGTATATCAGTAAAGAAATCCTCATCATTTACTGACAGCTGGGGGCCAGGTTCAGACAGAACTCTCCCTCTGTTGGGGTTTGTGACATTCTGGGACTGCAGGTTCCACGTGAGACAGCCTTGCTTAGTAGACCACTATTTCTTTCTTTAGCCAGCCTGTGTATTCTTTGACTTCTGTTCACCTCTTCATCTTCACAGTCAGTTGCTCTTCTTAAACACTTTGAATAACACTCAGCATATCTTCTGATTTTTCTATATGTCATGTGGATCTTTCTTTGTACATTTGTACAAAAAAAACCTTATGTTTTCAATAAAAATGTGATTTGCTTATTTATTAATCCGGACAAGAATGTCTAGGGCAGTTGTTCTCAACCTGTGGGTTGCAACCCCTTTGGGAGATGAATATCAGATATCATGCTTATCAGATCTTTATATACAATTCATGACCATAGCAAAATTACAGTTGTGATGTAGCAATGCAATAATTTTATGCTTGGGGGTCACCCCAACATGAGGAACTGTATTAAAGGGTTGCACCATTAGGAAATTTGAGAACCACTGGTCTAGGGGCTTGGAACACATGCATCATAAAGTATGGATGCTGGGTTTATATGGAAATCTTAGGAAGAGAAAGGAATGATCATTGCAATAGACTCTGTTCTTTGTATCCCTCACTTTGATCCCAGAATTTAGTACATGGGAGAAAAATGAGATAAACAAAGTAGAGAGAGAAAAAGAATATAAAGCTATTTTTCCTTTGTCTCATGCAAACTTACATGCTGGATAATTTTCTTATTATTAATCCTGACAGCTCATAAGGCCTCACCAGACAAGCTCTAATACATGTTTCCACAAATGTATCATTTCTGTTTTATCTTGCAACTCTTTGTTTCCTCGGATTGTTATGTAGGAATTATATAATCTTCTTCTCTGTAGTGTGTTATCTACTACATTTATTGCTAATGTAATAAAAACTCTTGAATTGTTTCTTCTGAATATGGTGGGGGTATAAGAGAAGTTTCAAAATAGCATTAAATACTAACATATAAACAGAGTAACATGAAGTAAAAGAAGATACTTTGTGGTGGTATTCTAATTGTACTGAAATGTGATTTTGATTGTATGTTAATAAATAAAGTTGCCTGGGGGTCAGAGCTATTAGAGCCATAGCAAGAGTGTGGTGGTGGTGGCACATGCCTTTAATCCCAGCACTTGGTAGAAGAGCTAGGTAGATCTCTGTGTGTTCAGGGATACAGCCAGCATTGGAGACATATGCCTTTAAGACCTGGAGGGCTGTACTTACAGGCAGTGACGAGGCAGTCATGTGTTTGGGTTTACAACCAATGAGAAGGCAGAACAGAAAGACTATTTAAAGACATATACACAGGAAGTAGGTCTCTTTTGGGGAGGTAGAAGCACCGCAAGAAGGGTAAGATTTGCCGGGCGGTGGTGGCGCACGCCTTTAATCCCAGCACTTGGGAGGCAGAGGCAGGCGGATCTCTGCGAGTTCGAGGCCAGCCTGGGCTACCAAGTGAGTTCCAGGAAAGGCGCAAAGCTACGCAAAGAAACCCTGTCTCGAAAAAACCAAAAAAAAAAAAAAAAAAAAAAAAAAGAAGGGTAAGATATTAGCTCTGAGCTCTGACCTCTCAGCTTTCTCTTTTACATTGGTTCTGTGTTTCTTATTTAATAAGATGGTTGGTTACATCTACAATACTTTAAAAAATTAATTTTTGATGTATTTGCACATGTGTCTGTGTGTAGGTGTTTTCATGTGTATGAGTGCAGGTATCCTCTGAGGCCAGAAGTGGACATCAGATTCCTGAAGTGGGATCATGGGTGGTTGTGAGTTGCCTAACATGGGTGCCTGGAACTGGACTCAGGTCTTCTACAAGAGCAGAATATGCTTTTAGCCACTGAGTTATCTCTCCAGCCCCAAGAAACTACTTCTAACGAGAGTTGTGATTATTCTTCTGTTGGTTTATACAAGGAATACCATCATCCTGCAGGCCAGATCCACTCTCAACAAAAGGAGAATAATTTTGTTTATAGTATAAGTTTAGTAATATAAGGATCCCCAGCCAGGAAACATATACCCTCATCATGACAAGGGTCAGTCACAAAATAGTGAAAGGAATATTTTGCATTAGCTTAGTGGAGCTTGGAACACAAAGTATAAACAAGAAATATGATCAGATTAAGGCACACATACTTTATCACCAAAGAATGCAATACAAGATTAGTAAAAAGAAAATGGTGCAGTCATGGCTTGGCTACATATTTCAAATCACTGTATAACTGAGCCTCCCAACCATGTGTCCTCAACCTGGACACAGACACGTGCCACTCAATGAGGTAGTAGTGGCTATGGTTGACTGGAGGCTCTTGTTCTACTTGGTGACTCTCATGAAACCTTGATTTCCTCGTGTTGCTCAAGATAGAAGTCTTGATGTTAGCTTGGAATCCCCTTTCCCTCACACTTGTGTCTATTTCTTTCTCTATCCACTGGTACATTTGTCAGACATGTAGAACCCAGTGATTTCTCATTACATTCCCTGCTACCACCTTGCTTCAGAGACGCCATACTCTCTTTCATTTAATGCAGTAGACTTACATGGTGCTGAGTCTTAATCCAAGGGGTTTCATGTTACACAATGCTCAACCACTATATCTGTGGCCCTGAAATTTACTCCCCCTTCTTTGTATGGCTCTGTTATAGATTATATATCTGAAAAAATAGACTTTAAACCAAAACTAGTCACAGGATTCTAAACACATACATGCCAAACATAGGAGCATCTAATTTTATAAAAGAAATATGATTATATGTAAAACCATAGATTAACTTTAATACCCCACTTCTACCAATAGACAGGTCATCTGGACAAAAATGAAATAGGGAAACAGGAGTCGAACTACATCACAACCCAAGCAGAGCTAATAGACATCTATAGAACTTTCCATACAAACATGAAAGAATACACATTCTTTTTAGCAGCCTATTGAACTCTCTGAAAAACCAATCATATATTAGTACACAAAGCAAGTCTCAACAAATAAAGAAAAAGTGAAATAGCATCCTATAACTTTACAAAATATTAAATTATGTCACTACATTGCTCAAAACTTGGGCATTTAACTTGAGAGGAATGAAGAAATTTTCAACGTCACTACAAAAGCCTGTGTGATTCAGACTTCTAGCTAACTCTAGTCAGTAAAAAAAATGAGAACTTACACCTAGACACACAATCAAAGTGTGAAAAAAAATTGAGAAAAAAATCTTAGCAGCATCCTATGTTGAGGGCACAGGACTTTTCATTTAAGAGACTTTGGACTGATCACTGACTTTGGCAAAAGGAAAGGCAGGATGCAATAGACTGCATTTGGATGGGAGAAAGAAAATAGTTGCCCGCCCAGAATTTTTTTTCTTGTGAAAACATCTTTCATGAATGAAGATGAATGAGAACCTTATCACCAAACATTAACGGCATGCTCTACTATAGTTCTGAAATAAAAGAAAAACTAAAAATAATTCTTCAAATGGAAGAATATAGTTTGATAGAAACATAAGGAATATGGAGGGAAAAGGAACATGAAAAAAGACAGTATTTTGCAAAAAGAAGCTTCTTTGATGAATGATGAGAGCTACACACACACGCACACACACACACACACACACACACACACACACACGCACACACACACACACACACACACTACAGTTAGGAATTTAGGAAAAGGGAAGCAGTAGGTTCTTCTCTTAGGCATAGGACCTCTCTAGCCACAGGTAGTTGTCTAGGTTTGCAATACCAGGCATGAATCCCTTTTTATTGCATGGGCTTTACGTCTGATTAGGTAGCTGTTGGTTTTTCACAAGACAGCAGTGTCATTAGTGCACTGTTGTGGATATTTTGCTGGTCCAGTCATTGTTGTGGTTTGTAGGCTTTGCAGTTTGTTAGGACTACAGATTGCTTTTCTCCATTGCCAGCTTCTATAGTGCCTTCGGGCACTATGAGAGCCAGTTCTCAAAGAGAGTGTTACTAGGTCAGTTCCAGCTTGATCCCTCCAAATCCTGTGTCCAAAGTGCATGGTGTCTTCTGAAAGACAGAGGCTCTCAAATCTTGTCAGAATGCCTGCTACAGTATGTGCCCCCTAGACATAAATGCACCCATGAAATCTCAACAACTTGGTTGCCAAAACAAGGATAGCATAATGACATTACCAGTTGACATGTCAATATGGACATGGGTAATTCCACATGGTCCCATCCCTAGATGAAGAGCTACAGGTGGTCAATGGCTGCCGAAAGGGGGAATCAGTTTTGTCTAGGGATGAGCTTCCACATAGGTTGTTTAATTCCAGTGGTCAGGCCTGGGCACATGTACATACTAAATGGACACAATGAAGTGTATGTACATGTAACAATAATAATTAAAGAGGACATCATGAATTTGGGAGGGAGTTAGGGGACAAAGAAGAAGTTTGAGGGTGGATGGAGTGACTGAAATTTATTTTCCAACATAGTACAAAGAAAAAGAGCAGGCAGCGTTGAAGGGGAAACCTGGCAGCATTCAGCTTCCTTACAGAGGAAGATTTGCTCTGTAAACCAGCAGATGATAGCATCTAGAAAGACCATCCTTTATCATTTATAGAGGTTGATAAACATTAAAAAGCAATTATATTCACAACAGCCTCTCCATTGTGTAGTTAAATCCTTCAATTACCCCGTGAGTCAGGAAAAGCTGAGAATATTTTCTCTACCTCAGACTGAGGATCCGAGTTAATGTACGAAGGTCAATGTGACAAAGGTCACAGCCAGATGACAATTCATAGCTAAGAATCTCCC
This sequence comes from Peromyscus maniculatus bairdii, assembly GCF_049852395.1. Classification (NCBI taxonomy): domain Eukaryota; kingdom Metazoa; phylum Chordata; class Mammalia; order Rodentia; family Cricetidae; genus Peromyscus; species Peromyscus maniculatus. The sequence goes on from NC_134852.1 coordinate 113,765,092, forward strand.
TGTGATGCAATTATAGATGGAAATTGGACCAGCTAATGGATGACCTTGATTAGGCTGCATCCCTGACCTTCCTAGTTATATGCAGGCAGGAGTTGGTTGTGGTCTGGAATTTGAAGCTGTCTTTCACAGTAGCTGCTGCAAGAAGATAGTAAAAGCCAGGAGAAGCAGAGCAGAGACTGGAGCACAAGCATAGCTTCTGGAGAGTAAAGCACGATCCCTGGCAGGCATGACTCAGTGCAACTAAATGGGTGACAGGGCAAGGGCTTCAGGAGAACACTGTGGTGTGAGACCTGAGCCGAAGATAGCCCTTCTTATCAACCTCCAGAGAAGAGCCCCGAGATTCTCTGAATCCCCAAAGACTCTTCTCAAGGCTAATTGTGATTCTACATTCTCTGGGGAATAGTACAGAGACTGTGAGGATAGGGTCAGTGGCTCCCTCGTTAGGTCCCTCCCACTGGAGATGTAGACCGCCTTTCAGCTGCATGGAGTTAATGAAAAGGGCTCAGAGCTGCGTATTTCCCGAGGCTGTGAACAGAGCTAGAACTAGAGACATAGGAATACCCGACACAGCTGTGGTGGCCAAGGAAGGATGGGGGCGCTTTCTGCTGCTTTCCACAGCCAGTCCTGGTCCTAGGCATCATCAGCTCTTTCCCCTACTCTCCTTATTCTCTCTCTCTTGGCTTTAAAACAAGGAGGGCAGGTCCTGAACCCCCCACCCAAATGTTTCATCTCTACACTGCAAACGTCTCATCACAGCAGACTCTTAGCTCTTCTCTGTGGCCATTACCACTACGTTTCAGCGTACCATGTCAATTTGGGTTCTGCCACGTGCCATCTCCTCTCCTTGACTTCCCTGTTCCCACCAGCTGGCTCTTCCTAATCAGCAACCTTCTGCATTATCAACAGAAGAGAATGAGGTCTGAATTAGAAAGATGGCAGGGGTTACTAAGAAACACATTTCTTTGGGGGTTCTAGTTACCTCCTTGAAAGACTTTGGGTAAGTACTCACTGCCAGTGAGTTTTAATCTTTCGAACCCACCACTGGTATCTTATTTTGTTAAAAATGCATGGTGTCATTTAGTAGTTTTATACGCGCATTTTCTAGATATACATACCCTCTTTGAGCATTTTTAGAAGAGACAATGACAAGAAGTTAAGTTCTGAGTCCGTCCAGTGTGAGCACTTTGGCATACAGTAGATAAAACACTGACTTTGGAGTACTGAGGTCTGCATTTGACTTGAAGACTGGTTCCATCCACAGTCCTATTCTGACTCCAGCGTTCTGGATGAAGCAGATTTGGGGTGAACCTCCAAAGAAACAAGGCACAGGGGTCATTGGCTAGCCTGTGCTTGGAAGATGAAGTTAGGTATCTTTGTCTTTGTATAAGGATAGGTGGATAGGTCACAACATAGACAGCAGTGCTCAAAAATACAGAAATTCAGGGAGATGTAGACAAAATTAATCATGTTTAGATTTAGGAGAAACATTTATGGATGGTAAATGTACAGCATGTAGTTCAGATAAATCTACAATCATCTAGGGGTCTGTTACATATCAGGCACTGTTTTTGGCACTGAAGATATATTTGTCATGGAGACTTACTACAAAGCTAAGTGTTTGCTCTTGGTTATGAAATACAAATACAACTAACATTTAGGAAAAAGTTTTTCCAATGACAATTTAATCTGCTGTGGGAGATTAAGACTGGTGAATATTTCTTAGAATTTCTAGCCTGTAAGATTTTAAAACAGAAATAACCAACCCGAGCTTGGGTCAGATGGAGAGGGAGTCATGAAAAAGAAGCCAGAAAGCAGATTTTTAGCAGCCTGTAGTCGTACTTCCTTCAGTGAAATGTTCAACACGGATTATGTATTTTAGAGGCTGGGGTTGTGGATGTAGATGAGGCACAGTCTCTGACTCTGGTCCTCTTAGTTCACAGGATATTGAGGTTTGTGATAGGAGTAGATGCTCAGTCACAAAAGTAGAGCTTTGTACACTGTCTGTATTCTCTCAGAGCAGCGATTCAGGGATTATGGGCTCTTAGAGAAGGGTGAGGATTGAAACAGGTATTTTATTAAACTATGAAGGCTGCTCTGATGGTACTTGCTGATGAACTGAATAGTGTAGGAAGGAATGGAAAACAACAGATGAACTGATTCTAGGAGGAGCAACTGGCCATACAGGATACAAACTTTTGTATTTCAGAGCCACTTAGAAGAAGTTAAGATTTCTGCATAAACATTTCCTTGGAGGAAAAATGAGACATGTAAATTAGTATTTGAGGTTTTAGGATATGATGCTGAAACCCCTGGTGAATGAGTAGAATACCTTGAAAGAGGGCAATGCTCCAGGGTGTCTTTGAAGCAACATTTCCTATATTTTCTTAATTCCCTCTGTATTTAAAATGTGTTGTAAAATCTCCACCACTCTTTTCAGACAGTCTCACTATGTCACACACGCTGGCCTCGAACTCATATTTCTCCTGCCTCAGCTTCTGGAGTATTTGCATTACAAATGTGTGCAACCATCATGTCCAGTTAGTGAATTTTTTTTTTACATCTATACTCTTCCTTTCTTCCTTCTGTGCCCCTCTCTTCTTCCTTTCCTTCCTTCTCTTTCAGTTCTTTCCTTCCATCATGTGTGTTCTAAGGGTTGAACTCAGTCCATCAAGCTTGGTGGAAAGCACATTCATCTGCTGACCCATCTCACTGGGCCCCTCATTTCTTTTCTTTTCTTTTTTTGTTTTTTTTTTGAATATACTAATTAGGCCAAGAGCTTTATTGATGTAGTAGGCACTTTATAGTGAACACTGTAGAAACTCTCAGGCTTTTTTCATTTTAAAACCCAAGTTCTCCTTTTCACCCAGGCCCTTGGACCTGCACCCACCCAGATACTCCCTCCTCATTTTAAACAGGTGGTGCACACAGGTACACCTGACAAAATCTGGCCAGTCATTGTGATAGTTGGGTCTCAACTCTGTGTTACTTTGTAAACCAAGGCAGAAACTCTAAGATCCTGAAAAAAATTATGAAATAATAAGACAGTTCTTCCCTCTACCTTGAAATTTCTCTTTAGAAACAAGTGAACACAAAAACTTCTTGATATTACCCCTCACTGAATCTAGAGATCCATTCACTGTTGGCTTTCACAGCAAAATTCTTTATATGAGGGACACTGTCATTAGACTTCAAATCCTCCTTTCCTCAAACTCATTTAAACTAGACCCCACATGGTACTGTTCACCAACATCGCTTTATTCAGTTGTCCAGTCCCCAAATCTGTAAGTACAAGGGCAATGTGGTTTTCAGATGATTTGCTTCGCTAATAACATTAACACATTGTGGTAATTCCTCTTTCTTAGTATATGATGCTGAACAGGCTGTCAAGGCAGCACAGATTCCTGATACTTTGTCTTTAATAGTTACTCACCCAGTCTCCTTGGTTGACCTTCATCTCAGTTCTAAATGTTAAGAGTCTCACCTGAGTTTTTCTTCTTTCTATGAATACATGGTCCATCTTTGAGATGAACTGCTTTCATGCCTTCAGGTACTGCTTTCCAATGACCCTAAGCTTCTATCAACAACCAAAATTTCCCCTTCAAATTCAAAATCATATCAAACAGATCAACATTCACTTAGACTTCTCATGAGACATTTTACATGCTCTACTTTGAAAGTTGAAATCTTGATCTCCTCCTCTAAAACTTTTCTCATTTCAACAGAGTAACGCCTTCCTTTTGGTCTCTCATGCCAAAAGTCTTGACATGTCAGACTTCAACTTCTGATAAAGCCTGTATTTAATCTGCTGAAAACAACTCCACAGCACTTTCAAAATAAGCCTCCAATCTGATTACGTCTCACTGTGCTCACCACCATCTTGATTCTGAGCCAAATTCTTCCCTTCTTCGGACTACTGAAGAAGCCTTAATAAGTGTCTCCATGTTTTTACCTCTGGCACTTTCTGGTATTTTTTTTTTAAATTTTTAAATCATATCATAGATACCAGAGTAAACTTTTAAGAGGTTTTAAGAATTCAAATATTTTGGGGCTGGAGAGATGGCTAAGTGGTTAAGAGCACTGACTGCTCTTTCAAAGGACCTGGGTTCTAGGTTCAATTCCCAGCACCCAAATGGCTCAATTCCCAGCTCACAACTCTCTGTAACTCCAGTTCCAGAAGATCCAGCACCCTCATACAGACATACATGCAGACAAAAAATGTATAAAGAATTCAAATTATGTCTTTTTTCTGTTTAAACCAAAGTCTGAGAAAAATGTTTTTTCCCCCAAAGTTCTAGAAAGTTCTACGATGACTTGGATTTGTACGATTTGGAGGCCCCATCTGCCCCCAGTAGTTCTTCTGCTCTCTCACCTCATCTTGGCCACGTTGGCTACCCATCCGATATTTGGACAGTAGTCATACATAAACCTTAAGGCATTTTCTCTAGCCATCTTTTAGAATGTTCTTCTATCAGGGATAATTCTATCTATCCTGTATCTCTCATGCCTGTCTCACACCCTCTCATGTCATGTTTTCTGTTTTAGCCATTGCTGTGGAAACTAATGGAAAAAGCCACAGGGTTACTCAGATGCATCTTACCCTGAGAGAGAATGTTCAACTATTCCAGTGTCTCTGTGAACCTAGAAGACAGGAAGTCAACACTCTTTGGATAAATCCCTGACAGTGTGTTGGGGCAATGAGCAGAAGCCAATGAATGTGGTCAGAAAATCAGAGGTAAAGCTGTAGAATTCCAGAAAGGGCAATGGTGTAGAATGTTTCCAAAAGCAACATTTCCTCTTTTAAGTCTACAAGGAACAATCCTGAGGTTCCTTCTATGTGGTTCTTCAGATAGTATATGATACAATAGTGACAGTATTCTCCAGTTTGGAAATGCATCTTTGCATTAATTCCCCTTACTTTACTCTTTCTTTTCATTCTTGTTCAGTGGTTAATATAAACCGCCTGCATGGCATATTACACTTTGCCTTGTAAGAAAGCCAAACTACTGTGTTTTCTCAGCTATGACTCCTTGCTCAAAATCTTTTTTCAGTGAAGCTGACTATGATTTCTTCATTTAAAATCACTGGGTCTAGGAATGGACGTAGTTCAGGAGTACTTGCTTACTACGTGCAAGGCCCTGGGTTTAATCTCTAGCACTACAACATTTATTTTCTTTCTCCATCTGTTTTAGGATTCTATATCTTCCTATCTATCTATCTATCTATCTATCTATCTATCTATCTATCTATCTATCTATCTATCTATGTTTTTATTTAGCTTCAGATAGGATCTGACAACATATACCAGATTAGCTTTGGTTTTGAACTTATGTTCTTCCTGCCTCAGCTTCCTGAGTACTGAAATTACAGGTATGTGCTACTATGCCTGGCTTTAAAAAAATAAAATTACATAGTATGATTGTGGTAACAATTATGTTTTTATTGTTTTAAAACCTTTTACAATTTTCTACTAAAGAACAAGTTTGTTGTGGACTTTTTTAGTCATGGACTTTTTCTTAATCCATTAAGTAAGAAGACACATTTCATTCAGTTTATGCATATAATCACTGACTTATCTGAATATGGAGTCGAAGCTTGAGACATAAAAAAATACAGTTCTTTTGAGGTAGGATAGAAACAATGTACTGAAATAAGAAGACAGAGAGATGGGAAACAGCAATAAAGCAGGGCCCAATATAGAGTGAGTTTTCATGGCCAGTTCAGACAAAAGTTGCTGATATCTAGAAGGGAATGAAACAGGTAAGGGGCCAGTGGCATATCATGGAAGCCATGTGTCCTCCTAATGAGAGAAATTGAAGGGATGCAATAAAAATAGAATCCAGATTTCAAACTCAGAGGGTATTTGAGAGAGCTGAGACTGAATCTAGATACTTTTAGATGGTTTGTTGTCAGCCAGATGAACAGGGTGTTACCATAACTGTCATTAAGAAACAAGAAAAAAAGTACTTTTTCAAGAAACTAACGTTAGAGTTGAATTTACATTTTTTTGTTTTTGTTTTTTGTTTTTTCTAAACGTTGAAAGGACCTGGAGAGTATTCTAGAGCAGATCTCTAGAATCAACGGAATCTTCTTCGATAATGGGTACAGTCTAATCTGACTGTTCTAACATGGCAGCCACCGGTTATAGACGGCTGTCAGAAACCTGAGTGTTTTGTTTGACTAATGAGCTTTTTTTTTTTTTTTTTTTTTTTTTTTTTTTTTTTTTTTGGTTTTTCGAGACAGGGTTTCTCTTGTGTAGCTTTGCGCCTTTCCTGGAACTCACTTGGTAGCCCAGGCTGGCCTCGAACTCACAGAGATCCGCCTGGCTCTGCCTCCCGAGTGCTGGGATTAAAGGCGTGCGCCACCAACGCCCGGCGCGACTAATGAGCTTTTATTTTAGCAACTATTAATTCAAATAGCCACATATGGCTAGTGGGATCTATAGCAAAGTAATCTTTCAGAAAATGCATGTGTGTGACTCTTTGGGACATTAGAAGTTACAGCTTATTTGCCTTCTTTGTTTGTGCCTAAGTTGGAGATTTTGGGACAGGAAATTGACTTTTGCATTTGAAAGTTTAGCTTGATAAGAATATATAACAGGATGTGTTAAAGCAATGAACCAAGGGGTTGGAGAGATAGCTAGCTCAGCAGTTAAGAGTATACACTGCTCTTACAGCAGACTTAGTCCCAGCACCCATACCAGGAAGCTCATAACCTTCTGAAACTGCAGCTCTAGAGGATCTGATAGCCTCTTCTGGCCTTTACAGGCACCTGCATTCATGTTCACATACTCATTCACAGACATACTTGCATACATATAATTAAAAAATAAAGAACAAACCTTAAGAAATAAACTGATTTTACCATATTTTATTTCCCCACCCAAAGGTATTCCTGATATCAAGAACACAGCAAACACTACCATCTCTCTATCACTTTATGAAGGTTGTCATGTGACATCAGTTCTGTGGATATTTAATATTCTCTTATTCAGAGTCAAAGTTCCTTGAGGCATGAAACATGGGCTATATTATCGTATTTCCACGAGAGCCATCAACTTACTTTGGTTAAGGTCTAACAATGGAAATGGGACCTAATCCATTCAGCTGGGGTAGCAGAATTCTATTATCATGTATTTCATAGAAAATACACACAAAAGGTGAAGGACCATTTGAATACCAACAAGAAGAGTTTCCAGGAGTCATGTCAGCCATCAATACTACTGAAACCCACCCAGAGGCCTTTTTGTTGGTAGGAATACCCGGTTTGGAGCACCAGCACATCTGGATCTCCATTCCTTTCTTCTTTGCCTATACCTTGGCCCTCCTGGGCAACTGTACCCTTCTCTTCATTATCTGGGCAGACTCAGCCCTCCATGAGCCTATGTACCTCTTTCTGGCTATGTTGGCAACCATAGATCTGGTCCTTTCTTCAACTACACTGCCCAAAATGCTTGCTATTTTTTGGCTCAGAAACCAAGAGATTAATTTCTATGCCTGTCTTATCCAGATGTTCTTTCTCCATTCTTTCTCCATCATGGAGTCAGCAGTGCTGCTGGCCATGGCCTTTGACCGTTATGTGGCCATCTGCAAACCCCTGCACTACACCACAATTCTGACCAAACCCCTCATCATCAAGATTGGCCTGGCCGCTGTCACTCGGGCGGTGACATTAATGACTCCACTCCCCTTTCTGCTCAGACGCTTCCACTACTGTCGAGGGACAATGATTGCTCACTGCTACTGTGAACACATGGCTGTGGTAAGGCTGGCATGTGGGGACACACGATTCAACAACATCTATGGCATTGCTGTGGCCATGTTTATTGTGGTGCTGGACCTGCTCTTTGTTATCTTGTCTTATGTCTTCATCCTTCGTGCTGTTCTCCAGCTTGCCTCTCAGGAGGCCCGCTACAAGGCCTTTGGGACATGTGTGTCTCATATAGGTGCTATTCTGTCTACCTACACACCTGTAGTCATCTCCTCAGTCATGCATCGTGTAGCTCGTAGGGCTGCTCCTCATGTCCACATACTTCTTGCAATTTTCTATCTTCTTTTTCCACCTATGATTAATCCCATTATCTATGGTGTCAAGACCAAGCAGATTCGTGATCATGTGCTCAGCCTATTCCGTAGAAAGGATGTGTAGATGGATAGTTATTTTCTTACCCACAAGTCCAGTACTGAATAGATGGTGTATTGGATAGAGGGAGAAACGCTTAGAGTAACTGCAGGATCCCAGTTGGCAATTCACCAGTCTTAGAACTCCTTGACATCCCGTTATTTACTGATCCATCAGTCATATTTCATTAGGTGTGCACCTATAGCAGGAGCCGGACCAGGCCATTTTCATAGGGGCTTTACATGATTAAGGAAGACAATGAAACTTCCAGAGTGGATATTGCTATCTACATGAAAGACAGAAGGCATACTGGCTAAGATTGGCTCATACATAGGAGATTTTCTCGATTATTTCACCCAGAGTATTAATGAAGGTAGGAACATGGTGCAAGAATGGAGTCACAGGAGGAGATTTCTGAGTGCTTGTGAGAAAACTTCAAGAAACCAAGGGTCCTGTGACCTCAGTTTCTTCAAAAACATGGAATTGTTTATGGATTATGTTTTTTCCCCTCCCAGGTATAGCAGATAGGAGAGAGTTTACTTCAGATCATTCATTACAACTGGCTTTTGTTATTTGTGTATATGCCTATACAGAAAAGCATGTTTTTGCCATGTTCTGCTTGCCCATCACATGCAGCTTGACTGCCACATGTGGCTTGCCCTTGTGATTGGAAACTTCATTCACGTGACCCTTCTTAACCCTTAAATTGTCTGATGCTTAGAATAAAGTTGCACGAGACTTGACTCTGCCTCATTTATCAGCTTCACTCTTCCGGGTCCCACTGCTTCAAGAGCGGTGACAGATGAACTAAATCACTAATTTGGTAACCCATAGGCCAATGCCATCCACCACTGAAACTACTTGTGTAATGCTTTAAGATGGCCTCCGGCCTCTACTTCTCTTCCTAAGCCCATCTTTAAATGTGACCGTCTCTGCACTTGAATAGCTTTATTCATAGGAGATTTCTTTCTTCTTTCTTTCTCTCTTTCTTTCTTTCTTTCTTTCTTTCTTTCTTTCTTTCTTTCTTTCTTTCTTTCTTTCTTTCTTTCTTTCTTTCTTTCTTTCTTTATTTCTTGAGACAGGGTTCCTCTGTGTTGCCCTGCCTGTTCTGGAACTCACTCTGTAGACCAGGCTGGACTAGAACTCAGAGATCTGCCTGCCTCTGTGTCCCAAGAGTTGAGATTAAAGGTGTATGCCACCAATGCCTGGCCATAAGGAAGTCTTAATAAACTTAACTATTATCTGCATAGTTCCCTTGGTATGGCTCTTTGAACAACAAAAATTATAGAATTCTCTGTTGATTAAAATTATCTCTTCTTTCTGGTTTTGTTTTTATATTATTATTATTATTTATTTTTGTTTTTGCCAGACAAGGATGACCTGGAATTCTTAGTCATGATAAGTCTTCTTTATTAGTTTATTGGCTGTTGGGATTACAAGTATGAACTACCACCAAACTTGTATGTATTTTAGTATCATCTGAGCATCTTCAAAAATATCCCAAACCCAGGCTATACTTTCACCAATTTAACCAATGTACAGGTGAATATGTTATCAATTGTATGTTTGAAGATTAGAAAAACAATGATGCTGATATATCTTAGATAAAACATTACACAAAACTATATTGAAAGAATTTTGGTATTTCTAATCTGCTTGCTAAAATGTAGAGGGATGATTATTGTCTTTGCTTATTAGTCTATATTGTATCATTTGGCCATTTCTAAACTACCAATCAATGTACTATGGCAGTTCTAGGTAAAAGAGTTGCCTGGAACCATCAAGGATTTGTGTTGAGGTATTGTTTCAGAATTTACTGAAAGTTGCTTAGGCTCCAGATGATTCACAACTAGCATACATAAATTATCTGGTGTCATTATTATATTTGAATTAATGTACACCCATTTATAAGTCATCCTCTTGTATTTGTTTAGTGGTTGCTAGTCTTCCCTGCGTATCCCTCCCCCGCCCAGTTCATTCCTTCTCTTCTTTGTCCTGGTGGAAAAATACAAGGACTTGACCATACTATGATCCAGTCAAAGATGTTTTTCTGTGAAATTCTGAACCCAAACTGGAATCTTCATTGTCAAACTATTAGGCCATTAAATTAAAAAAAAAATAGTTGTGTGTGTACCTGCTTGTCTGTATGTGCACTACATACATGCAGGTGCCCAATGAGGCCAAAGAAGGTTTTTGAATCTCTTGGAACTTACAAATAAATGGTTGTAAGCTCCTGGTGTGGGTATTGGGAACTGAACCCTGGTTCTCTGCAAGAGCAACAAATGCTCTTAAGTGCTAAGCTATCTTTCCAGCTCAAAGTATATCAATTTTGATATCTTTTTTTTTTTTTTTTGGTTTTTCGAGACAGGGTTTCTCTGTGTAGCTTTGCACCTTTCCTGGAACTCACTTGGTAGCCCAGGCTGGCCTTGAACTCACAGAGATCCTTCTGGCTCTGCCTCCCGAGTGCTGGGATTAAAGGCGTGTGCCACCGCCGCCCGGCTTGATATCTTAATATAGCATATATATTTTCATAACCCTCGTAACTTGAATGTATCTTTACTCCCAATTTGATTCATGTCCTGGTCCTCAGATGTACATAAGTATGGCAATCTCTGTTGTGTCTGAAATGTAACTGAGCAACCAGACACTGTTGACCAAGGATGCTGTTGCCATTATTACCGACATAAGAATTCTCTCTATAGCCCTAGAAGTCTTTTCATTTTGACTATAAATATCTATCCTATCAATTCTGGTCCCTATTTGAGTGTCTTTGGTATTGAACAACCATGAGATGTGACAAAAATGTATAACAAGCTGCAATTCCCCTTGACAAAGCAAGACATCAGAGTGTATTTTTGGGAACAAGAGCTAAACACTCACATGATTGGTATTTCACGGTTATGGGAGTTGGGGAAAAAAGATAAGAAGATAAGAACTCTGAACAAAGGTGATCTCTTTAGTTTAAACAAAATAATGGCTTTCACACGGTGTCACTGGACCATAGCGTGATTGATGCTCAAGAATTATTTCTTGCCGGGCGGTGGTGGCATATGCCTTTAATCCCAGCACTCGGGAGGCAGAGGCAGGAGGATCTCTGTGAGTTCAAGGCCAGCCTGGTCTACAGAGTGAGTTCCAGGAAAGGCACAAAGCTACACAAAGAAACCATGTCTCAAAAAACAAAACAAAAACAAAACAAAACAAAGAAAAAACCAACCAAAAAAAAAAAGCATTATTTCTTATTTAGAAGTAATACGGAAACTATGGAAACCATGAGTTTCCCCTCTCCCCTCTGCTCCTTTCCCTTCCCTTATGTTCTTTTTTTTCTTCTTATGCTGGGGTTAAGCTGAGATCCCTGACTTATCATTAATGGTAAGGGGGAAGTTATCAAATTAGACCAGAGAACAAAAACACTGAATTCTTAGCTTTTAGAATCCAGAGTCTTGATCAAGAAACACAGAAGAGAGTTTCAGAAAGACTTGAGGCAGAAGGCAGGGTTTCTTCATGGTTTCATTAGGTTAAGCACCCAGACCTTCTGTAGCTGGTAGAAGATCTATGTGTTGGGACCATGACCTCTTTCCACCAAGCTGAACTCCCAAGGTTCCCAGGGGCACAGGGCTTTGCAACATTAGCACTTCTTTTCTGGGACAAGGACAAAGTGGTTGGCTGAAAGAGCAAGAACTATGGCACTGCCTGGTTTGTACAGAGTCCTGCAGTCATGATGGAGGAGTTTGCATGACAGACAGTCTCACCAGGGTCCTGTGGGAACACTGTTGTCCTTCATCTCAGGGGATGAATACCAGAGTCTCCTCAGTCTGGTTCTGTGGGTCACAATATACAGGAGTGCTGTTTATCATAGCACAAGATGGATCAGGCTCGGAGCCAGTGGAGGAACCAGGAAGCAGCATCCCTCTCTTGTGATTTCCAAAAGTCCACTCCATCTCCTACTGAAGTCTTAAACTTTTGAGATCTGTGATGGACTGAATTGTAAACTGAAATTGTTTAAGAGTATTAAAGTTATGGGGCTGGAAAGATAGCTCGGTGGTTAAGAGCACTGGCTACTCTTCTAGAGGACCAGGGTTCAATTCCCAGTACCCACATTGTTGGTTTTTAGTGGCACTCTTACCCTGTGAGGAAAGGTCACAACAGGACAGAATCCACTAACAAGAGTTCTATTAAGATGAGGAGAAAAGGACAGGTGTGATCAGGCTTGCTGAAAGGACACATCTGTGAAGGGTGCACGTGCACGCGTAGGGGTGGGGGTGTACATGGGGACCGGCTTTTAAAGGCCAAGCACACACAGGCCCACATGGCTATTCCACGAATGCACATAGATGGTTGGGTCGCACGCTTTACACAACCATGCAGTCACAGGGTCATGGGTCATGCAGGATGTATGACCCGGAAATGACTAGGTAGAAATGACTAAGTGTCCCGTTGGGCATACACGACCTTGGGGCTGTGGTGGGAATTCCTATCACACATGGCAGCTCACAGCTGTCTGTTATTCCATTTCCGGGGGACCCTATATCCTTACACAGACATACATGTAAGCAAAACATAAATGCACATAAAATAAAACTAAACCATTAGAAAAGGGGCATTAAAGTTGGTTAGATTTCGTTGTTGATGGCTATTTTCTGTAACCTTGTTTTCATTGCAGTTTACCTCTGAGCTCCTGAGAACCTGAAGTTATGTTTTTGTGCAGCCAGGTCTTTGTATTTGTTACACAGGAAAATGGTGAGAGATATTAGCCTTTTGTCATCCTAAGACTACTTAGGTAAGCATCATCTTAGATGAAAAACCTCAAATAGTCATGAGAGTGTGCTGGGTAACCAAAGGGAAAATAAAACAAACACAAAACAAAACAAAACAAAAACAAACACAAACAAACAAACAAACAAACAAATAAAAAAGCTGGTTTTGTTGATAGGACTTTCTGCAGAGAAAAAAAAAATCAGCATTAAGAACTGTCTCTTTCTATAAGTGAGCTGTGATTAAGACATTTTTCACTTTTTCTTTTTTGAGATTTTCCCACAATGGGACAAAGAACAGAGACTTTGAAGCACTCAGTCCTAGATGGGATGTTTTTCATTAGTCCCTTCACTTCAAGACTCAGGGATCTATGAGGAAGAGGAGGCAGAAAGATTGTAGGAACCAGAGGTGATAGAAGAGAATGTATTTATTTTTACTTTCTGTCTCTGGGTGTTTTGCCTGCATATTTGCCTGTGTGCCATGTGCATGCAGAACCTGTGGAGACAAGAAGAGGGCATGGATCTCTTGGGACTGGAATTATAGTGAGCTACCATGTGGGTGCTGGGAATTGAATTCTGTCCCCTGGAAGAACAGCCAGTGTTCTTAATTGCCTGAGCCATTGCTCCAGCCCTAATTGGTATAATCTTTATGCTTTCCCAGGAACCATTCCAGTCTTTTTTTGCCTTACTGCTCATTCTGTCTCAGGGGCCTTTCAATGTACAACACAGACTATTTAGGAGACAAGTTGATTTTTATAATTTGTGTGCCAGGCAGCATACAAGAATTCTACACTATCTTATTGCATCCTTACAACAAACCCATAATGATTACCACTATTTTCATTTAAGAGAAAAGGAAACAGGCTTTGGTCATGTGTTCAAAGTCTGACATACTATTCGAGGTCCACCTCTGCCCTTTATGATTCTATAGCTCGAGTTGTTAAGACATTTGTGCCACACAACCCTATTTAAATACCACATCAATGTCTCCTCTCTCAATCATTTCCCAACCAGGCTCAAAAAGGGATGGTAGTCTTTTACTATCATCCAGAGTGTTGGTTATAGAAGGGAAACATAGTTGCATGAGGAGGAAGCAACCACAGGTTTGATTAAGATATTCACCTATTAGTCATATCTGCATACTTAGTTATTTAGTGGTCATTCCCTTCTATTCTGTTGAGATAAGCCCTTTACCACAGGACAGCCATGACCACAGATGACAGGTGGACTAAATGTCCTAATGAAAATAAGATGACACTACTGAGTCTGGTGGGTGCTCTTAGGAGGCAGCCACTGGATGGAGCAGGAGCATAAATCCATCCTTTTCTTGTCTTTGCCCTCAGTCATTCAATTCCATATGATGCTGGAGTTGGTTTTGGTCTTTGGGAGACTCAACAGAATATCTAGGGAGAAATGCCTAGCTGTGGATTTTTTGATATGGAAATACAGGATACAAATATGATAGGATAAAAGAATGGATTGTTGAACCTACTTTTAAAGAGCAACAACTTGTTTAAAAGTGTTTTACATTGCTATTGATTTTAGTTTATTGATACAAATTTGAAGTTAATTTTGTTATACTGTATGTATATTTTTATTCTTAAGATATCATGTGTATACGACTCATTTAATGTTGTAATGTATCATTAAGAAATACAGATTAATAGTTAATTATCTATGATAATCAAACTTATAGTCATGTTAGTTTAGTTTTCTAGGTATACATAGATTTCAGATAGGTAATCTTCAAACACTTCAAAGACCTACAGAATATGGCATTTAAAATGTATGAAAAACTTAGACTTTCTGGACAGCGAGCCACATCTGCTCTTGGCAGGACCAATTTACTTCAGAGAGAAAGATGGGCATCGAAGACACTCCATATGGAGTTTATCTTCTTCTTGGCAAAAATAGCTATGTGGGCAAGAAACTTTTCTTGCCTGTACTGCTGATAAAATGTTGTATAAACTGGACATGCAGGACTCATAGGAAGGTGACCAAAACAAAATGAAGACAAATGGTCCTTCAGGTTCCTGCTTTGCAGAAGAAACTACCAGACATTCTACAGGACACCAAGAGAAGTGATTGAGAGACTCTATACCTATGGGCTGAAGATGGATGCCCCAACAATGCAGAAGAACTTTAGGTGACTGTCCAGGCATCCAGCTGTCTCTGTCATTCTAGATTTTTGGAAGTTGCTTACAATGCTTTTCCTGTTTACTTAGGTAATGCTGTATCCTTCTGAAGTCTTTGATGTAGTTGAAGACTAGATAGTTATAATTTTCTTTGGTTATGATAAAAGATAAATTAGATGTAAAACTTTAGACTCACAAATATAGGATAGACAAAACACTTTCTTTAATTTTGCCAAATACAAACAGACTAAATATTGTAACTGTAATTTTTGATAACTGTTTGTTATATGTAATTTTGCTATGTTAAAGTTAAAACCTTACTTTTTAATTAAACAAAAAAATGGAAATGTTGTGGGATAATGCTTTTGTACACTGGTTTAATAAAATGCTGATTAGCCAGTAGCCAGGCAGGAAGTATAGGTGGGATAAGCAGACAAGGAGAATTTTGGGAAGAGGAAGGCTGAGTGAGGAGACACCAGTCTGCTATCCAGGGAGCAGCATGTAATGGCACACAGGTAAAGCCATGGAAAATGTGGTGACATATAGATGAACAGAAATGGGCTGAGTTTAAGTGTAAGAGCTAGTCAGTAGTAATCCTGAGCTAATGGCCGAGCAGTTTTAATTAATATAAGCCTCTGTGTGTTTACTTGGGTCTGAGTAGCTGCGTACCAGGCAGGACACAGGAAAGCTTCCAGCTACAATTTTCTAAAGCTATTCTGCCATAAAGTTCTTAGTATAAAGCTGTATTTTAGAAGTTCATATTCTTCATATGTATAATTACAATATTTAAGTGGAATTTAGGCATTATAATAGTTAACTATGTCAAAGTTTCCTGGTAATTTCCCTCAGCATACATTCCACCATTGGGTTTGAAAGTTACATTCTTTTATATTCTCCTTTGCCTGGGCCAGACTAATATTTAAAACAGATTTTCTAGCTCTGATAAGTCAAAAGTGTCTTTTCTCTAACTTCAGGTAAAAGCCAGTAGATAAAACTAATTTTAGAACTAAAATTCGTAAACTCCCTGTCTTTTCACAATAATTTGATTCAACTTTATCCCTGCAATCAGGGACTGTGATAGGATCGGAGAACAACTGCCCTTTACCTAATACAATGGAGAAAGAGTAACAATTGCTATCAAGACAATCTTTGTATTAGGCGTAGATGGGTGAAATGAAACTTGGGTATAGTCAGGAATTTGCATTAAACATTGGGGACTTGTGCTATTTCAAGTTTCTTACTTATTTTATTTTATTGAATGATATGAGGCTTGTGTCCTCGTTTTGACTTGACCATTGGCTTTCTTAGGTTATATTTTTCTAAAATACTAAAGTGATATCTTTTTAACTTAATAGCACCCATTTTGGCCTTTTAAAAACTCATCATGACTCATAAACTTGAAGTTAAATTTCTTAAAATTTGAAAAAATGGACATAATCATGATTCTGAAGCACTAGAATCAGGGGTAATTGCCTTTTAAAAATGCATTACCAAAATTTTATGTAAGTGTTTTGAGCTCAAGTCTCCTTATGGAACTTTTGTGATCAGTTAGCAATATAGAAAAAAGGTTAAGTCATAGCAAGGGGTAGCAAGAAGAGTTCCCCAAAGAGACCTGGAGCATTTTCAAGGTTTATCCACCACAAGGTCTCTATCTATCTATCTATCTATCTATCTATCTATCTATCTATCTATCTATCTATCTATCCTATCTCTTCACCTTTGACCCTCCTATTACCCACCCCCCTTCAGGTCAATCCACTGTTAGCGCCTTTCCTTTATCCTTTTGTTATCTCAGTGAAGTTATTGTCCCTCAGTATGTTATCTTGGAGCTTCTGATGTGGCATCTCACAATGTCCTTTGCTATCTCCTACTTTTCCCCCATTCAGCTCTGGGAGATGTGGTATTCCATGTCCATCTTGTCTGTTTAAATGGAGGAATGAATTGGTTTAAAAACGTTAACTCCCATGAACAGTAAAATCCCATTCTCAGTCCCATTAAATTAAACTTTCTCATATTTATGTTGCCTCCATCTTTGATAGATAAATGTCATTTTAGTAGGGGCAACTCAAAAGAATTTGAAGTTTACCAGTATAATGTCTGGAAGTTTTCAACAAAATTTACTAAATTGTCTTTAAGAAGGTTGTAGGATAGGATTCTACTTTTTAGAAGTTATGCTTGATTACCCCTGCCATAGAGAAACAGGAAATCTGACACCACAGAAGTAAAGGATACAATGATCTCAGCTCTCATAGTTTATATGCTTATTGCACTCAATTGCACAAAATCAAATAGGTTAAAAAAAAAGAGAATTACAGTACAGGAGTACCTGCTCTTCCTTTTCCACGTGGAGATATTGGATTCACGTTGCATGCTCCAACAGCATAATCTTTAGGACTGCTCTTAGGCTCTTATCCCTACTGTTTAGGTAGCACCCAGAAATATCATGGGCTTCCTTACTTAAGAAGAACCTCTTCTGATGTCTGGATAGAGGGAGACATTACAGGGTAAGAGAGAGACCTGCTGCTAGGGAAATTCCCAGGAATCCACAAGAATGACCCCAGATTAAACTACTAGCAGTAGTGGTGAGGGTGCCTGAACTGGCCTACCCTGGTAATCAGATTGGTGAATACCCTAACTGTCATCATAGAGCCTCCATCCAGTAACTGATGGAAGCAGATGCAGAGATCCACAGCCAAGTACCAGGCTGAGCTCTGGGAGTCCAGTTGAAGAGAGAGAAGAGGGATTATCTGAGCAAGGGGAGGGGGTGTCAGGGTCATGATGGGGGAATCTACAGAGACAACTGAACCATGCTCATAGAAACACACGAACTTTAGACCAACAGCTGTGGAACCTGTATGGGACTAGACTAGACCCTCTGCACACATGAGACAGTTGTGTAGCTGTGTCTGTTTGAAGGTACCCTGGCAGTGTGATCAGGATTTATCCCTGGTACATGAGCTGGCTTTCTGGACCCCATTACCTATATTTGGACACCTTTCTCACCCTTGAGGCAGGAGGGAGGAGCTTGGTCTTGTCCCCTCATGGGAGAACTTACCCTTTTGAAGGAGAGGATGAGGGGTACATTGGGGGAGGAGGTTAGATGGGGATGGGGAGAGCAGGAGGAGAGATGAGAGGGGGATCTGTGGTTGATATGTAAAATGAATAAATTTTTTTAAAAAATAAAATAAAAAAGAAGAGCCTCTTCCAATCGTCACTAAATATTTATGTGTCTCTGGGTTGAGTTCCTGACTTAATAATATGTAAAAGTCTCTCTCGGATCTGCTTGGTGCGTACAGCATAGACAACTGGGTTGAGGATGGGTGGGATGAGGAGATAAAAGTTGGCCAAAAGAATATGGATATGGGGAGGCACTTGATGGCCAAAGCGATGGGTGAGAGATGAAACAGCAATAGGGATATAGAAGACAAGGATGGCACAGATGTGAGAACCACATGTCCCCAAAGTCTTCAACCTGGCATCAGAGGTGGACAATCCCAACACAGCTCTGAAAATCATCACATAAGATGCTGCTATCGCTAGTGAGTCTAGGATTAACACCAGGAAACCAATTCCCATTCCATATAAATTGTTGACTCTTGTGTCACCACATGCCAAAGTGACCACAGCCATGTGCTCACAGTACGAGTGGGCAATGATTTGGGTTCGATAAAGGGGCAGCCTCAGGCGAATTAGGAGTGGAAGAGGTCCAATGTAGAATACTCCTCGGAGGAGAGCAGCCAGCCCCAAACGTGCCACCACTGCATGGGTAAGTACTGATGTATGGTGTAGTGGGTCACAGATGGCCACGTAGCGGTCAAAAGCCATGGCAAGAAAGATGCCCGACTCGACAGTAGCAAAGCAGTGGACAAAGAACATCTGAGCCAGGCAGGCATCTAGACCAATGCTGCAGGCACCAAACCAGAAGATGGCTAATAGCTTGGGCATTGTAGAAGTTGACAGGACCAGGTCAATGACAGCCAACATGCATAGGAAGAAATACATGGGCTGGTGCAGGCTGCGCTCTGTCTTAACCACTGCCAAGATGGTGATGTTCCCCACCACAGCCACCAGATACATGGAACCAAAGGGGATGGAGAGCCAGATGTGCAGGTATTCCAGTCCTGGGATGCCAGTGAGCCAGAACGAGCTGGGTACGGAGCAGGCATTATTAGAAATGAACATGCTTGGGCACATGGGATATGCAGAGGAGCTCTTAACATCGGGTTTCTACTCCTGTGAGAGATAATGCCTCTGACTGCTCTAGAATAGATCCTCATTTCCATTCTTGATATCTTGTGGCACCTACAACAAAGAAGAATTCTGAATGCCAACTTGAAAGATCACTATGTTACTTAATTAATAAGAATTATCATTGATGACACCCATTGCTAAACACAGAAACAGGGTTTCTATCATTGACTTTTCAAAATATAGTATAGAAATATCCAACATTATGCATCCTCTTGTCCCAGGAAGTTTATTTTGGGGAACTTTCCCTAAAGACAAAGGAAATACAGAAATGGCTTCCAGGTAATAGTTAAATGTAAATAAAAAAATAACATGTTTATTCAGTGGCTCTATATGCTTTTTTTTATCATTGATCAATAACATTCTTATCAATAATGTATACTAATTAGCTGTTTTAAATTTTTATTCTAATGAAAAGTTGGCGCTATGTGATCAATGTAAATAAAGCATTGCTTAAATTTTAATTTACACATTTACTGAGTTAGAATTATATGTACTAGTAACTGTATTTATTTTCTAGTAGAATGTTTATATCATATAATTAGAGAGGGGATACCAATAGGCATGCTAAACTATAATTTGATTTTGTTGAAGTGTGTGGCATGTAGAATTATATCCTTACATTGAGAAGTGTCTGGGAAGATTTGCATTGTGCTTTTTACCTGCTGTTTTTTATGTAGGTGGAATTATGGGTACTTTTAATTTTCTTCCATATGTATGAATATATACTCTTCTATATGTATATACTTTCATATGCTTTAAAAAATAAAGTTATAAGTTATCAAAGCCTGACAAAACACAAGGGAATAGTCTTATTAGGAAAATATGTTGGTGGGACAGCATTATAAAGATTTGACATAGTGGTTGGGGAGATGGTCACTTATACCGATACAATGGCTTGAGTTTAAATCCCCACAATTCACATTAAAGCCAGGCATGGTAGCACACATTTGTAACCTCAGAGCTCCTGTGGTGAGATGGGGGGCAGAGACAGAAGCTCAGGGGTCAGCAGCCAGCTGCATAAGGTAGGCAGATGGTACAGCAGAGACCCTGCCTCAAACCAGGTGGAAGGTGAGGATGGATAATGGATGTTGTCCTCTGATTGTCAGAGTGCACAATGAGATACATGCATCTGCACACATGCATGCTCTGAGTGTGCGTGTGCACACACACAGACACAGACAGTCACACACACACACACACACACACACACACACACACACACACACACACACAGATTTGACATCTACCTAATCTCTTAAAGAAAAAAAAATCTCACATTTCAGGTTGCTGGATTTGAAGCTTAAAGAGAATGAAGAACAGACACAATTTCTTGACAACGGTTCCTCTAGAGAAAACCAGTTAGTAAGTTTTTCTGGCAAGTATTGAGCACCATTTCTGATTTGACTGAAGAGGTCCATTTTTTTTCTTAGAATAAATTTCATTTAAGTTTTCTACCATCTGCTATTGGAGAGTGAAAACAATGGATTGAACTAAAGGGATTAGGAAGCTCCTTCTTTGCATCAGAATCCTTGGTCTGTTGAGCACCAAAGCCCCAGCCATTGCCTTTAACAGGTCTTGTCTGCTTTCTGCTTTTCAGATGTATCTGCTGAAAGCCCTTATTTACATCCTCATTGTTCGGAGTTTGAGAGCTCCTAACATCATTCCCCTGTCTCAGGCTTGCTCTCCTGACCCTTCTCATCCGATCCTTGCTAGAGAATTTTTACCACACCCATGTGTCCATGGTGACTTCACTCAACTGTTACAGCCAAGAAGTTTTTCATTGTTTTTGTTCCCATCTAGGGACATTTTCCCATCCTTCAAGGCCAATTTCAGGTCACCCTTTCCAAAGTCCTCTATGGTATCTTTAACTTATAACGTGTGTGTGTGTGTGTGTGTGTGTGTGTGTGTGTGTGTGTGTGTGTTGTGGAGGACCCTTATAAACTCTCAAATTGTCTCAAACAAACACACATTTTAGTTTTTGTCTAAAATAGAACTAGCCATTACATTTCCATACCGAATAGTAGTAAGTCCCAATGTAGCCTCTGAGGCTACTATATCAGACTCCAATACACAGTTTAGTTTAATGATTCATTTGCTTACTCAATGGCTAGACATTGGCCAGATATGGAGTAGAACCATGCAAGTTTTGTGAATCTTAAAATAACTTGCAAGATTTTTTTATATTAAATATTTGACTTGGATATTTGAATATGCACATTTCACAAATAGGAAACATTTCCCTGTGCTTGTTACATCTCAGAGGATGCTACCAAAATGCAGGAATAGGTTAAATGGACAGAGATTTAAGGTAGTCCTTAGGCAATAAAGAATTTTAAAACTGGGAACTATTTGATGTATATTCTGACTGTATCTATCACCATTCTAAAGCAGAAAGGAGCTCATGTGCTCAGTTTCTGGGTGAGTCAAAGTAGTGACCATTTGTCATGGAAGAGTCTGAGTCCAGGGATGGTTTTTAGTTTGCCTCCTTGATTTGTGTCTGAACTATGTGTTCAGCCAATGAAGTTGTGATTGAGCTTTAGGCTAGGACATGTTGAAAGAATGTTGAAAAAAATAAGTGTGTTGTATTTCCATCACATTTACACCTGTCATCCTAAACGTCAGTTTTAACCAGGTTGTGGTGACTAAATTACTTCACTTAATCTAGAGCATTGCATAACAATATTTTCTGCTTTTACAAGAGATCACATTTTTACCTGCACGGTGGTGACTAGCTTGCAAGCCCAGGGAGAGGTGGTCTGATGGTCTGAGGCTTCTGAGAGAAATGCTGTTGACATAAGCGAGGATTAGAAGCAAGGCAGACCTATGTCTACATCCTAACTCTATTCTTTGCTGTTCTAAAACTTCAGGCAATTTGTGTTTGTTTTTAATTGTGTTGCCTGGCCTGTGATTGGGGAGAACCTGAGCGTTTCTTCACGTATTAGCCATCTCTCTCAGTGTTAGGATTCCTAGCCACTGAACAGTGCTGCATTCATTTCCCCCTGGGCTCCTTTCTCTTCCTTCATTCTCCCTTCCACAGGACACAGACAGTGCTACGTCTCCAGGACACTAGTGACTCTAGAACCTCCTTTGCCAACTGAATGACTAATCTCTCTCTCTCTTTTTGCATAGTCTTCACTCTTTAGTTTTTAATGGATTAGCTGTAAACATATCATGTGCTTTTTGCTTTCATGTAGTCAGAAACATAGAGTCTTATTTTGAAATTTCACAGCTAGCTTCATTAGCATGAGTTTATATTGATTGAAGAGACATACTGATTGTGTTGGGATCAGCTCAGGGTAAAGATCTCCTGGAGCCTAAGACAAGAGGCTCAGTTGGGCTGCAGGACTCCAGACTTTCTCTGCTATTCCTAAATACTAGGCCACCATGCCTTCTATTTTGTGATTTCTCTTTTTCTTTGACTCAACCAAGGAAGTATCAACTAACTGCTGCTTTTGACTAAACCCAAGAAGAAGAAGAAGAACAGTTTCTGGCTCTGGGACATTGCTTCCAGTGACTTTGCTCCTCATGATCCTGGAATGTGCTTACCCATGGGGCATGCCCACAGAGCTGTAGGCTCTGTTCCTCACAGTGGTTAGCTCTTGCCCGATGCTTGAGAAAATGTAGTTGGCAGCCAGGGGAAGGCCAGGCCCCCTGATCACTTTCTTGCCTTTCCTTTATCTGGGTTCTGCAAATAGCCAGTTATTTCCCCAAGGCTGCACGGAGAAACTTGCACGATTCCCTCTGGATTTTAATTCCCTCTTAGGATCGGTCTTCACTCCCTGTCCACTCAAACTCCAAGGACTAGAACTGAGACTTGTTCTTACCCTCTGGTGAGCTCTTAGCTGGTCCTGGCTTTGACTGCCTTCCCTTGGGCCTGAGGTACTCACAGACTCTAAGGGTCTTATCTTATGATCTCTCACAAGAGAAGGGTGGGAGAAAACTACTAGATAGTTATGTAGCTATTGTAGACTCTTGTCACCACGTCTACTAAACACACACACACACACACACACACACACACACACACACACACACACACACACACACACACACACACACTAATTACCACTGGTTCTTGTTTTGCGAACACGAAGACCTTAGTTTGATCTCCATAATCCATGTAAAAAAGCTAGGGGTGGTGGTGAAGGCCTGTAATCCTGGCACTGGGGCAGGAGGCTGGCAAATGGCTCCGTGGGGCTTGTGGCCAGCCAGCTTTGTGTACTTGGTGAGTTCTGGGCTCGTGAGAGACCCTGTCTCAGAAAACAAAGTGAACAGCACATAAGGAATGACACATGCACACAGACACACTGACAGACAGACAGACACACACACATACACACTCAAAAACCCTATTTAAGATCTGACCTATACCAAGAAGAAAACACCAAAATTAAATGTTATTCTTTTAAAAAACTCAATTCATTTCTGTTTCACCCAAATACACACGAGTTGGAAATAGTTGTATGTGGTTACTTCATTTAACCTTCCCAGGATAGTGAGAAGGCTAATTTCAGTTTTTCCCACATATGTAAGTGGTACAGGCATATTTCTCAACATTATATTTCTGTATAAGCCTAAATTAGATTCCTGGAAGGGAAACTGATGGTTGTGGACAGGGTGAGGAATCCTGTTTTGGTTTTCTCCCTAAGGAATTACTCTAGCCTATGTGCAATGGCGTCAAGAACACTCATCTGAAAAATGTCCCTGAAGCAAAACACACATTTTACAGATAAGAAAAAGGGTTTCATTTGCTTTTATTTTTATGTAATGTAAATACTTCTATATTTGAAAGGAATTTGTGGCCAATATACTTATTTCGAGGCATTGTTTTGTTTTTATTTTTATGGAGTTTAAACACTTGAATATTTGAAAAGAATTTGTAGCCAATATACTTATTTAAAGTTACTTTTCCCCTTTCTTCAGATTTTTAGTATTTATGACAGTGGGAAGTATTTGTAATTTAAGAAAATACTGAAAAGATCATTCTCTATGGGATGTTGACATATGTACAAGGAGAGAGTCTTACAATCTCTTTCCAGTTTTAATGCTAGAGACTGAACCCAGGACCCTGTGCCTGCCATGCATGCTCTATCACTAAGCTACACTCCAGTCCTATAAGGATATGGATGGATACAGGTGGAAGAGGTTCTGTAGGTGGAGTTTTCCTGTGTCTCATCAGTTGTTCTCAAATAACCACAAGAGACTTATTATTAATTAGAAATATTCAGCCAACAGCTTAGGCTTATTACTAACCAGCTCTTATAACTTAAATCAACCCATTTCTGTTAATCTATGTGCTGCACTGAGGCTCATGGCTTTTACCTCTCTTGCGTATCTTCCTTCCTTTCTGTTTGTCTGGCGACTCCTCTGACTTTGCCTTTCTTCTCCCCTGCATTCTCTCTGCTCTGAAAATCCTGCCTAGCTATCAGCAATCAGCTTTTCCTTTTTCTTTCTTTCTTTTTTTTTAAAAGACAACCTCAGGCGTCCTCAGGAAAGGCTATTCACTTTTTTTTAAAAATTAAGATTTATGTATGTATGTATTATGTATAGTGTTCTGCTTGCATGTATGCTTACAGGCCAGAAGAGGGCACCAGATCTCATTACAGATGGTTGTGAGCCATCATGTGGTTGCTGGGAATTGAACTCAGGACCTCTGGAAGAGCAGTGAGTGCTCTTAACCTCTGAGCCATCTCTCCAGCCCCTCAGCTTTTTATTAACAATGAGAGCAACACATTTTCACAGTGCACAGAAGGATTATTCCACAGCATTTCCCCCTTTTTATCTAAATAAAAAGGAGGGTTTTAACTCTAACATAGTAAAATTATATAAAACAACAACAGTTATCAAGTAAGAATTACAGTTACAATATCCAGTCCATTTGTCTTGGCAAATTTAGAGAAAGTATTCTATTTATTTATCTTATCTTTAGGAATTTAAAGTTTTATACCTAATTCATCTTTTTTTTTTTTTAAATCACAACTAAGGAAAACTTTAAGTCTAATTATTTAGTCTTAAATTCCATCAAAGATCACAGAAGGTTGAAATGTTACCTAATGACAGGGACATCTGGCTGTCTGGACAGTCACCCAAAGTTCTTTTTATAACATTTTGGCATCCATCTTTGGCCTATAGGCCTAGTATATCCGAAAGACTTTTTTGAGAAGCTGGGAATTTTGAAGACTGTCCTACCTTGTCTTGCCCAAGTTTGGCAGTCACTTTTATATGTGTGTATATGTCCTGCTGGTCCAGTTTGCACAGTCAGCAATTGAGGCAAGGGCAGTTTCTTTGCCCAAATGGCTAGCTTTTGCCACAAAGAAAGCAAACTCCATACAGAGTTTCTTCAGTGTCCATTATCTTCTCTGAAGTAAATTGATGCTGCCTGGAGCAGACCTATCTCACGGTCATAAAAAAAAAAAAAAAACGTTAGGCCAGGCGGTGGTGGCACACGCCTTTAATCCCAGCACTCAGGAGGCAGAGCCAGGCGGATCTCTGTGAGTTCGAGGCCAGCCTGGGCTACCAAGTGAGTTCCAGGAAAGGCGCAAAACTACACAGAGAAACCCTGTCTCGAAAAAAAACAAAAAATAAATAAATAAGTAAAATAAAAAAAACTTGTTATTAAAAAATTTTAAATGTCATATTCTGCAGGTCTTTGAAGTGTTTGAAGACCATCTATCAAAATATATCTGTGTATGACCTTGAAAACATATCTAACATGATTATAAGTTTGACTATTATAGATGACTATTAATCTATATTTAATTATACATTACATTTATAAATGAGCTGCATAAACACAATACCCCAAAAAGAGTCGAATCATACATATAGTATAACGAAATTAACTTTAAATTTGTATCAATAAACTAAAATCCACACCAATGTAAAATACTTTGAGATTTATGATTGTGTTTTGGTTCAAAGTAGATTCAATAATTCACCTTTCCCCCCCTATCATTCCTATATCATATCCCCCTTTTTTCCATTATTAAGGGATCTTTGAAATTAACCCTTTTGTTTAGATTTTTTTTTACTATGACCAGTAACAACTTGTAATTATTCCCTGCCCCCTTAAATAACAACAAATATCCATAACCAATCTTTTGTGGGCATTATTTTCTTTAGATTGCTTTTTGTGGTTTGGAGGTGCTGGCATCTTTGAGGGACCTTGAGAAAACTTAGAATAATGGTTAAGTCTTGGCTGGAGTAGTCTGTGAGGCTGGATCATCTCAGCCAGCAGCCTTGAAGCTGTTCTGGATGCTGAATCACCTGGGCCATCTGTTTTCATTGACATCTGGCCTCCTTGTTCTGAAAATATATAAACTCTTAAAGGTAAAATACATTTTTTTATTAATATAAGTATAGACTTTGATTGTATACAAATCAGCCAAAGATGATTTTTTTTTAATGTTTGAGCAGGTAAAATATACATTACATGTCTTGTAGTTATTTTAGACTGTTTCTTTATGTCTGTAGTCAGGAATTTCAGGGAGTCATCCTCTATAAAATCTGATCCATTTCAACCTGGAATGGATCCATAACTTCTCATTTCCTGTGGAAATAAAACATAACTTTTCCCCCAAAGTAACACATCTTTTGACTTCCATTTTGAAGTCAAGACATTTTAAAAAATATATAGGTTGGTTTAATTCAGCAGTTTCCATAATCCAATATGTCTTAGCAGCTGTCATTCCATCAGCAATCAGAAAATTCAAAGACAACACAGTAACATACAGGATCCAGACTACCTCTGTATTTTCCATCTTTGCGTGGCTTTTTCCCTTTATATTACTGTATTCTTTCTTTAAAGACTTTATTATTTTTAAGCTATTTTTGACTGTCTATACCATTTCTCTTTTCTCTCCCAAGTCTATGTACATTTTTAAATACACTGTAACTGGTTTAGAGTTTTTTCTGTCTGGATTTGTTTTTACTGTATATCTATAATCTTTTCTGTCTGCATGAACAAAACTTAAACCCACCATGGGCTTAGTTCATGGTGCATTGGTGGCTCAAACATGCAGGCAGCTGCCAGGAGACTTCTTTCTACTGTGGCTGGCATGAGAGACTCGAGACTAGGAAGTCACATTTGGCTCTGTTTTTGTGTGTTTAGAACCTTTTTTTTTTTTTTTAATGCTTTCTCAGGTCTTATGTGGATGTATGTGACCCCCCATTGGATGCCATGTATAGGCATAGTTTTTCTGTGTCTTGGCAGTCACTCCCAAATAACCACAAGAGACTTATTATTAATTATAAATGCTCAGCCAATAGCTCAGGTTTGTTACTTATTAGCTCTTACAACTTAAATTAACCTATTTCTATTAATCTATGTGCTGTACCCAGGCTTGTGGCTTTTACCTCTTCTGCATGTCTTGCTTCCTTTCTGTCTGTCTGGTAATTCCCCTGACTCCACCTTTCTTCTTCCCTGCATTCTCTCTGCTCCAAAAATCCTGCCTGGCTATAGGCCAATAAGCTTTTTATTAACAATGAGAGCAATGCATTTTCATAATGTACAGAAGGATTATTCCAGAGCAAGGTTACAAAGATCAGAGGTGGTTTATAGGTGGAATGACGGATACATGGGTAATCTCAGGTTCTATGAAAATGTTGGGGAACTCATAAAAGTAGTGAAATTGAGGAGGAAATATCAAGGATGGAATAGGGATAAAGAAAAATTAAGACTTCAAGATGTCAAGGACCTACACCCATTAAGTACTAGAAGTGGTGGTATGATAGATGTCACCCTAAGCCATACTTACCTAATCACCTGGCAGGGCATTTCCCTCATGGAAATGAACATGGAATGTTTGTATGATTCCAGAACCTAAATATTGGGTCTTCTGCCTAAGATAGGAGGATTCTAGAAAAATCCTTTACCTATTCATTATCAGAATTCCATTTATGGATGAGAAAATGAACCATTAGTCTTTGGAGATATACATAAATCACTAAAATTATATAGGTTCCTACATATTTTCAATTTAGCATATATGCTAACAAGCTTAAAATTCTGTTTTCCTCCAGAATGACACACAACCAGTGGACAGTTTCAGAGACAATGTGACACTAAGCCCATTGATGAGGTTATAAACTTGAAATCAGAATTTCAAATTATAAGCAGAACTGTCTTGGTTTTTGGTATTTCTGTGTTGGCTTGACCAACACACTTTCACTAGTAGTTTGGAAGTTGAGTTTTATGACAAAGTTAATTGGATGAAACCCAAATTAAGGGCTAAGTAGAATCATTACACAGTGATGAGTCAAGATATTTAGTGGCATCAAACTTGTTTTCCTTTTTTTTTTTAAATGTGCACCTACATTTAATGATTACATTTTAGTATCTCCTTTTTTTCTCACTTTAAAATGTCTTTTGACATTTTATGCAATGTATTTTGACGACATTCACTCTTTCCTTCATTCCTCCCAGATCCTTTCTGCCTTCCCTGGCCACTCAACTTGGTGTCCTATTTAAAAAAAATTCAAGCACAGTTTGCGGTACCCATATATTCTTGGATATGTGGGCTTCGCTGGAGGCCTTAGGCCACCAGGAGCTGTTTTTTAAGAATGTAGACTCTCCCTCTTAGCAGTTGTCAACTGCCAATAGCTCCTTAGCTAGGGGTGGGATTTTGTGTGCACCTTCCTTTTCTACACTGTTATTTTATCTGGCTCTGGCTTGCACAGGTCTTGGTCACTACTGTGAATTCATAGCTTCAACTATCCTACTGTGTCCAGAAAACCCTTGTTAGAGGACCCAGTCTGTCCCTGGTATCATCATGTTTTCAGGTTATGTGCTCTCTTCTGCGCAGGGTTAGATTGATGATGTTTGCTTCTGATTCCAAGAATGTATGTAGGCATCTTCTGAATACATATAAGTTTAAGATCATTTTGTGGGTTAAGGCAAGGCCTTTACTATTGTTCTTCACATCAAATGTGCACTTTTCTCTATTAATTGGGAAAATGAAAAGGTTGAGAGTTGGTACATGCCAATTAAAGCATGAGACATTACTATAGCCTCAAAAAATGCCTTCAATATAATTAATGCAAAATATTCAGGTATAAAAGGCTTACCTGATAAACTAAGTTTACCAAAGGCAGAGTTCTTCTGTCTGAGGTAGAAATACTGAACCAAGACTCAAAAGCAACATATGGAATGAAGCAGAATCCACCTTCTTCTGAGGTTGTGTAGCTGTAGGATGTCATGAAAGAGAGAGGGGGAGAACAAGCCCTTCCTGTAATGACTCTCCTGCGTCGCCCTCTTTCCTAACTTACTGGATCCTGAACTGAAGAAGGAAGCTGGTGTCTGCTGGGCTTCTGAGAGCTAATGTCTCCTAAGGATGCAGAAAGCAGACCACTGATGGGGATGGTGCTGTTTCAGCATGCTTGTTTCCCCAACTCTTGTATAGAGGAGAACCTAAGTTACAAAGAGACACTTTGCTTCATGGAAAGCAAAGATTCCAATTTTCTACCTGAAGAAACAGAATTAGAGAAGCTTGAATTCAAACCTTTGGAGTCTTGGAGACTTCTTTGTTCCATGATCTGGAACACCCATATCCCACAAGCATCCCATTAGGATACCCTGAGAGAGACTGGCTCCTTGGCTTGGCTATATGCTTTTGTGAGGAATGGCACATTTTGTAAAGTTAGTGCATATAAGTGTGCATGGAGTGGAATATTTCCTTTATGAACACCTGGGGACCTTCCTGTAAGATGTAAATCAGAGATAGAAAAAAGTCTCTAAAGTCTATTTTTTTTTTGTGTGTGTGATAATGTCCTTTGATACACCTTAGTGTTAAGTCAGGACTCACCCTGCCCCCAAATACTGTAGAGAGAAATGTCAGGAATATATAGTTTTCATAAATATGGACCTCCAATCCCTTCTGAATCCAGGAAGACTCATCTAGGAGGACTTTCTGATTTCTGCATATTGTCCTTAGAATATCTGCCAGCTCCAAGGAGGCCAGGTCAGGGGAACAGAGCAGGACTTAGATCTAAGGAATTATGACTCAGACAGTCTCTCCTTTCCCTCTCTCACTCTGGACCAGCCATGGCATGCTGGGGTGAGATGTGCGCATAGGCAGATTCTCTGTCTATCCTCCTGGGACAGGTCTGGGCATTATCCTTCTGCACTGGACCCCGAGCCACTCCACAACTCTCAGATGGAATCCTCAGGACTACTGAACAGAGTGTTTATAAGTCTCTGAAGCACTTATGGAGCTCTGGGCTCTTCTGACACCATCAGAGCATCTGATGGAGAGGAACCAAGAAAAGGATCAGTGACACCAGGAAGACCTGCTGCTGGTGAGGATGAGGAGACCTGGAATTCCTGAGCATTCAACTCTAGATCATGCCTCTATTTAAGTCTCCAAGGTAAGAACCAAAGGGAAGGAATATTCTTGGAAGTGGACTAAAAGGGTAGGAGCCTCATGGAATTGCAGCACATAAAGTGCTTGGAAAAACTTTTACTATACCAATGCAAATGTAAGACTTAACACTTCAAAACATCTCAAGCATTTTAAACAGACACAGCACTTTATTCTCATTCAACAGAGCCAGACTAGGGAAGAGTTTATAGTAGAGAATGAGATAGACAGAACCCTTGGCTTTCTGGCACCTGTATTGTATTCAGAGAAACATGCATGCATATCAGCAGGTCAGAGAATTGTGCATCACAGAAGAGGCCTAATTAAGGGTTAAAGTAGGCTTTCCTAAGATCATAATTAGGCTACAGCAAGGGGATTGCCAAAGGATTTTCCAGGTGAAGAAGATCGATCGGACTGTCTCAGTGTCAGAAAATAGCACGGGTAATTCTCAGGCATAGAAGATCATGAACAGTTGAACAAATACTTAGCCTTGTTGGAAGGTAGCAGTCAGGGTGAGGAGCAGCAAGAGCTGCGGTTGGTTATGGGGATGTATCTGGATAGGGGTCTCAGGCGGGAGATTGTCTTAATGTGAATACTGAACTCTTACATCTCTGCCCTCCTGCATGTTTTAAGGTACACGGCTTGCTTCTGACTAAGGGTATAAGGATATATTTAGTGTTAGGACCCTAGAGAAAAGGTTGATTCTGTCTACTTTCATTTAGCAGCTGAGGTGCAGCTCTCCAGTCCTGAGTACCGTTTTCACTGTCACAAAGTGTTTGGAGATGGCTTGGAGAGATGAAATGGAGGTGGAATATGCAGAAAAATAGCTCCACATGTGGTCAGGTATAGGGAAGAGGAAGAAATATTCCACAGGGCAACTTACCTGCTCAAATCTAAAAGGGGGTCTCCTCCCCAGGGCAGCAGTGCAGGGACTTGCATGGCATTGGGAGGGAAGATAGGATCTGAAATAACTCTCTCATGAATGCAAGAGTAGCAACAGCTATGTAGAAGAATTGTGGGCACAAAGGCACTCATCTAACAGTCTATTCCATTCAAGGACTTTACTGGAGCAGAGCAAAGCAAAGCTATTATGTTCCACATTAAAGAATTGCTTAGTATAACCTGCATAAGCTATGAAAGTAATTTGATTAGAAGCAAGAGGTGAAATAGACAAATGTCCATTAATTATAAATTTCAAAGTCATGGACAAGGTTATCTAGACTTTGCCCTCACATTGTAGCTGTTTTTCCTTTTGATTCAGTTCTGTGACTGTCCCCTCTCAGATTTTATGTCCCACTAGGGAAACAATCTGCTTGTCAAGAGACAGTACCAGATGAAGATTGCTCACCATAGGATCTGATCTAATACACACAAGAGAACACATGGCATGCTCATGGAGACAATGCAGGGACCATCTGCAGAGGCGCAGGCAGGGTTGATGGATTTAAGAAGTATCCGGATGAACAGTGAGCATGGTTACTTAGCCCAGGTGTAGTTAGCAGAAGAGAAGAGAGGCCACTTTTCAAGAGCTGGGGCTTTTGGTAGAAGAAAAAGACAATCTGAACATGCCTGGTGGGAAGGGAATTTGAGAACAAGTCTCTGGTTTCTATTATTACCCCTCTATTTCTGGCTGGTTCCTCATCATAGCAGGGCCCAGCTAGAAAAAGGGGAATCTGGATGATCCCAGAAACAGTCATCTTCTAGATGCACCATGCTGGGATCTGGTGTGGCAAATAGATGATAGCCAGTCCATAGGGTCAAGGAACTGAGACAGACTCACCTCAGGTGTGGCCCTGCCCCACTCTGTTCAGTGAATTCAGAGACCAGTTATGATGCACCCTTCCTTCTGGCCCAGTGGTAGACTTATCACTTACTTTATACTCATTGCTAACACTAGGTCTATTTAGCAATCTCTGTGGAGCTTGGGTGTGAGTCCACTGTATGGAGAAAAGTACTGAGCTACAACAAGCTTACAGGGCAGCAGCTGCCCTCATGCCAGCGCTGCTCCCTGGGATAGACAGCTCCAAGTTCTTTGAGGGTTGATGAGCATATTCTTACTTTCGCACACTGCTATCGAATGAAAGAGCTGAGGCTTATCACCACTTTGTTGGACATGATGTGCAATAGTCATAACAAGTTCTCTAGGCTACAGCTTTTAAAAACTGTTGGGAAGTCATGCTAGTTGTATTTCAACAAGAAAAGGTAAATAGTTAATAATTGTTCCCAGATTAGTTTACCAGAGTCTAGAATTCTGATCTTGTGTCTCAGCTCTAGTGAGTTTCTTTTAGGAATGTTTATTGTGAAGAATCACTGTTTCTAGCTGGGCCCTGCCATCCTGAGGAATCAGCCAGAGATAGAGGGGTAGTAATAGAAATCAGAGACTTGTTCTCAAATTCCCTTCCCACCAGGCATGTTCAGATTGTCTTTTTCTTCTACCAAAAGCCCCAGCTCTTGAAAAGTGGCCCCTCCTCTCTTCTGCTAACTGCACCTGGGCTAAGTAACCATGCTCACTGTTCATCTGCATACTTCTTAAACCCATCAACCCTGCCTGCACCTCTGCAGATGGCCCCTGCAGTTGTCTCCATGAGCATGCCATGTGCTCTCTTGTGGATATTAGATCAGATCCTATGGTGAGCAATCTTCATCCGGTATTGTCTCTTGACAAGCAGGTTGCTTCCTTAGTGGGACATCAGAAGATCATTCTAATATTATCCCCAAAAGCTACTTTATAGTATACCCAGAGAAATAAATCACCAAATAAGTTGACTCCTGCCTCAGGGCAATTCATTTATTGATGTAAAATATTACTCATTGAGGATTATACTATAAAAAAATCACCCATTCATTCAAACACATATTTTTGATTATGTTTGTATCCATTTACATGGATAGTTTAGTGTAACATGAAATTCAATGTCGTATGAAATGTCATAGTTTCTTCTAAAAGTTGTGTTTCACTGCATATTCAATGATGTTTTTTATCTGTCCCAAGAATACTGTCTTTTTTTTCTTTAATTTCCAGGGGAAAATGTCTTACTGCGTGTGGGGACACAAATGAGATTTACTTATAAATAGCGATGCCCACTTTTCATAATGTCTGCTCAGTCCCCAGCTCGTTCTGGCTCACTGGCATCCCAGGGCTGGAGTCCCTGCACATCTGGCTCTCCATCCCCTTTGGCTCCATGTACCTGGTGGCTGTGGTGGGGAACATCACCATCCTAGCGGTGGTAAGGGTAGAGCACAGCCTGCACCAGCCCATGTACTTCTTTCTGTGCATGCTGGCTGTCATTGACCTGGTTCTGTCTACTTCCACTATGCCCAAACTTCTGGCAATATTCTGGTTTGGTGCTGGCAACATTAGCCTGGATGCCTGCTTATGTCAAATGTTTCTTATCCATTGCTTTGCTACCGTTGAGTCAGGCATCTTCCTTGCCATGGCTTTTGACCGCTATGTAGCCATCTGCAACCCACTGCGGCACAGCATGGTGCTCACCCAGGCAGTGGTGGGTCGTCTGGGGCTGGCTGCCCTCCTCCGAGGAGTCCTTTACATTGGACCCCTGCCGCTTATGATCCGCCTGCGACTGCCTCTTTATAAAACCCGAGTCATCTCTCACTCCTACTGTGAGCACATGGCCGTGGTTGCCTTGACCTGTGGTGACAGCAGAGTCAACAACGTCTACGGGTTGAGCATTGGCTTTCTGGTGTTGATCCTGGATTCAGTGGCCATTGCTGCCTCCTATGTAATGATTTTCAGAGCCGTGATGGGGCTGGCCACTCCCGAGGCCAGGCTTAAAACCCTGGGGACGTGCGGCTCTCACATCTGTGCCATTCTGATTTTCTACGTTCCCATTGCCGTTTCTTCCCTCATCCACCGGTTCGGTCACCATGTGCCTCCTCCAATCCACACGCTGCTGGCCAACTTCTATCTCCTCATTCCCCCCATCCTTAATCCCATTGTCTATGCTGTTCGTACCAAGCAGATCCGAGACAGGCTTCTTCAGATCCTAAAGACAGGAACCAAGATCAGGTGACTGCCACCTCTTTTCTCTCAAGTAAGTCCCTGGAGAAGAACACATTCAAATATGGACGGCTACTTTCCAAATGGGAAACCCAGACTGAGCTGTTGGGCTAGTATTTATAGTCCCAAACGAACAACGAGAGGAACGCATAATTCTGAAATATCTGAGGGTGGAAGATATTTATCTTTTTATGACTGGAGGGTGCTTGAATTGTGAAGAAGGTAAATCAACAATGATAATGACATCAGCAGCAAATAAATAGCACTTTAAAAATCTCACACTTTCCACACAATTCTTTTTAAGATTGATTTACTGTGTACAGTGTTTTGCCTGCATGTATGCCTGCAGGTCAGAAGAGGGCACCAGATCTCCTTACAGATAGTTGTGAGCTACCATGCGGTACTATGAATTGAACTCAGGACTTCTGAAAGAGTAACTAGTGCTCCTAACCTCTGAGCTGTCTCTCCAGCCCTCCTCAAAATTCTTATAAAATACTCTCAGATCTTAGGAGGCATTATTGCTCACATTTTATGTATAAGGAAATAGGAAAAAATGCTTTATAATCCAAATCATTATATACCAAATGACTTAAGCATTCCAGCTCAGTGTTTTGGTTGAAATTTATAAGACACTTTAGGTCATCACCAACCCTTTGTATTCAGTTTGTTTTCTAGACATACTTTCATAAGTACATTTGAAAATCTTACTCATTTCAAAGTCACTGTAGCCACAAAAAAGATTTCCTTAGTTAACTGTTGGCAACTGAAATGCTGCTAAAACAGATTTTAATAACAGAACATGGCGTTTTAGAAGACTGAACTGTATACACAACTGGGTACATATCCCACTTATGGAAGAGAAGAAGGGTTGGCAAAGCTATTGGTTTTATAAGAAAATGACTGTATTTGCCAATTGCTCTTGTAGTTTTTGCTCTGGGCACATGAGGCTTCAAGGAAGAGAAACTGTCCCTTCCCACCCAAATCCTGCCTGCCTTCCATCTCCACCCTGATCCACCTGTAGGATTTCTGCACAAGAGGGATCAGTTTAAAATAAAGTTGCAATTTGTAGACACATTGGGTTCTAAACTTCCAGTTTTATTAGATCAGTACTTCGAAAATAGTTGTGTTGGCTAGTGTTTTTGTCAAGTTGGCACAAGCTGGAGTCATTTAAGAAGAGGGAAACTTACCTGAGAAAATGTCCCACCAGATTGGCCTGTGTGCAAGCCCATGGGACCTTTTTTTTGTGATTAATATCTGATGTGGAAGGACCAGGCCATTGTGAGTGGTTGCCATCCCTGGGAAGGTGGTCCTGAGTTGAATAAGAAAGCAGGCTAGCAAATGGCATCCCTTCATGACCCCTGTATAGGCTTCTTCTGCCTCTAGGTTCCCCTCCCTGAAAATACATTTAAAAAGCCTCCAAGTCAATCAAACATCTCCAGTGGAGTGTCACTAACTATGTCAACAACAGTCCAGTGTACGTTCTATTCCCAGGAGTAGAAAAGTGGATCACATGGTTCTTCTGTGTACACTTTCTGTTTTGTTTTGTTCTTGTTCTGGTATGTTCTTTTTGTTTAACATTTTTGCTTTTTGTGTTATGATTATGATTTTGAGAGAAAGAGAGAGAGAGAGAGAGAGAGAGAGAGAGAGAGAGAGAGAGAGAGAGAGAGAGAAAGAGGAGTGTTGTGGAATAATCTTTTTGTATACTGTGATGATGTGTCTTTGCCAAGGTGCTGAACAGCCTTTTTTTTTTGCTGAATGGCCAATAGCTAGGCAGGAAGAGGTTAGGTGGGACTTCCAGGCAGAGGAAGAGGATATGAACCAATGCACAGGAGAGACACAGAAGACACAAAGAGGAAACAGGAGGTGCAAGATGGAAGAGAGGTAAAAAGCCATGAGGCAAAATGTAGATTAATATAAATGGGTTTATTTAAGTTATGAACTAGTGGAACAAGCCTAAGCTAAAGGCTCAGCTTTTATAATTGATAATAAGTCTCCATGTTGTTTTCTGTGAGCTGGCTGCCCAAAGGAAATTTCGACTACATATAGTGCCCAACATCCCGCCACATGTATCCTTATAATGCCTGAGAAAGCTTTAAAAAAAAGTTCAAAACATGGAGTCAAACATGGCTTTCTGGTGACTATGGGTACACTCAGCGATGTACAGAGACATGGCTACCAGCCACTGCCTGTGGGCTGGAGCCAGCTGCCAGCACCATATGCCAGTACCAGGCACTAAGCTGAACCACCTAGTGGCTGACATAGCTGTTTAAGATTTATCTCATGTGTGTATGCATGGTGCTCAGGGGTGGGGGGAGGTATGCATGTGCATGCATGTGTGTGTGTGAGCGCGCGTGCGTGTGTGTGTGTGTGTGTGTGTGTGTGTGTGTGTGTGTTTGAGAGAGAGAGAGAGAGAGAGAGAGAGAGAGAGAGAGAGAGAGAGAGAGAGAGAGAGAGAGAGAGAGAGATATGTTTCAAGCTAACTATTCGGTACTAGAATTAATAAAAACCAAACCCACCTAAAAGATATTCAGCCTTCAAGAACTTAACGCTGAATTCTATCTCTGACTGACTCTTCTCTGTTTATTTGTATGTTATTTTGTTTTTTTGAGATAGGCTTTCTCTGTGAAACAGCTCTGGCTATTTTCAAACTCGTTTTGTAGGCGAGGCTGGGATTAAAGGCATGCACCACCACTGCCAGGCTGACACTCTATCTTAAAGAAAAATACTAAAGACTAGGGGTGGGAATTATGTTCATGTGGTTAGGCAACATATTATTCTGTGCAAACAAATGATTGTCTCATCGTCCACATAGGATGTTTTATTCATACTGGTACCAGGACTCCTTCCTCTCTGTGGACCTCCCTCTCAGGAGGGGGATGGAACCTTCCCATCTGAAAACATATGAATGGAAAACAGATACCCCTGGTCCACAAAAAAGGGGAATTACTAAAGTGAAAACAACCCTGACAGACTGGATTCTTGTCCAATAGAGACTCAACACCAAAATCAACTGCAAGAAACACAAGGCATGTAGGGCCAACTGATCTCACCACATAACTCACACACCTCAGTTTTCTAGGACTGA
The DNA here is from genome assembly GCF_049852395.1 of Peromyscus maniculatus bairdii. Classification (NCBI taxonomy): domain Eukaryota; kingdom Metazoa; phylum Chordata; class Mammalia; order Rodentia; family Cricetidae; genus Peromyscus; species Peromyscus maniculatus. The sequence continues at coordinate 113,802,807 of NC_134852.1, forward strand.
GGAGGAAGGTGTTTCAACAACTGTTTTAGCTTCTGTATTTTGTTTTGCTCCTGGAGCTTCAATTTACTTTACTACAATTTTAGTAGTATTTTTATTTCACTGTATTAATATATTATACATACATTAGTCTAATTTTGTGCACATTTTCTTTCATTATTGGGCATTTTTTTTTTAGCATTGTTTGTTTTTCCCCTGGCGCCCTCTCTTTCCTTTACATTGTAATTTTAGTTGAATTTGGTTTTGTCACCTTATACCTATTATAAAAGAGTTAGTTTACTTCCATTTTTTTTATTGCCTTCTTACATTGATCTAAGTTTACTTTTGAAGTTACTAGGAAATTTGGGGGATTTATTTTTATTTTTATTTTTATTGTTGCTTGTTCCTTTCTCTTTCTTCTCTTAAAAGTAGGCTGCCCATGAGATCCTCAGATAAAACTTGGAAGCACTGAAGCCAATAAATGTGCCAACAACAAAGCAAAGCCTACAAAACCATGAAAAAGAAAGACAACGTGATTCCTCTAAAGGATCCTAACTTCCCAGTTACTGATCTCAAAGCTACGGAAGAAGAAAATGTCCGATGAAGATTTTAAATCAATGAGAGCTAGGAAGGAACCCATCATGTCCACAATAGCAAACTAGCAAATGCACAGTTCCAAAAAAGGATTAAAAACAAACAATAATCTAACAGAACAGAAAAGCAATGAAAATTACAGGAATCAGCAAACATCTCTCAATAATAACCTTAAATATAAATGGCCTCAACTCCCCAATGAAAAGGGATAGACTAGCTGATTGGATTAAAACTACTCTCCTTCTATCTATTGCCTTCAAGAAACACCTCACTGGCCAAGGTATCCACAGGATAAAGTCCAAATTTCAAGTAAACTGAAGCTGAAAACAAACTGGTGTAGCTGTTTTTGTATCTCCTAAAGTAGACCACTCAAACCAAAATGATAAGAGTTAAAAGGCCACTATATATTAATAAAGAGAAAATCAATTAAGGAGATACAACAATTGCAATATATACATTGAACATTGGGGTTCTCAGCTTCATAAAAAGCTAATCATTACAATATGTCACCTAGGTGTTTCAATATTTCGTTCTCACTAAAACTGAAACCAACAAAGGAACTTCTGAGTTAAACTCTATCATAGGTCAAATGGAATTAATAGTTATCTATAAAATGTTCCAGCTAACAGAATAATTTGGAATTGTGAGCTAAATAAACCTTTGTTAGGGTATTTAATTACAGCAACATTAAATGAAACTAAGATAGGTATCTGTGTGGTGCCACATGGTCTGCCAAGGGGGTAAATGCATGACCGATCTTCTGGGGGGACTTGGGGAGTAATGAGGAATAAATCCTCAAAGTGTTCCCGACTGTAGTGCAGGCCCTTCCATTATTACTATTAATAGTATTGTGGTCCTCATTTGTTGAAAAATCATGAAATAGGTGTTACAAAATTGAATGAAATTTTATACTATAATTATGGAGTTTGGGGCTACCCTAGTCTACATAGTGAGTTCTAGGCTACCTGGAGCTAATGGTAAGATTGTATCTTTTGTTTGTTTGTTTGTTTTTGTTTTTCAAGACAGGATTTCTCCCTGTAGTTTTGGTGCCTGTCCTGGATCTTGCTCTGTAGAGGAACTCACAGAGATCCTCCTGGCTCTGCCTCCCCAGTGCTGGGATTAAAGGTGTGTGCCACTGCTATCTGGCTAGTAAAATTGTATCTTAAAAAACAATACAAATAAAACAAAAAGAATGACAAATAAATATTAATGAGCTACAATATAAGCATATACAAAAACATTCTATTCAATTTTGATTGTTTTTCAGATATGAAATAGTAGAGAAAAACCTATTAGAAGTAAAAAGTGAAAACAGATAAACCTGGAAAATAAAATTAAATATACTTGAAATTTGTTCATGTTTATTGGTTTACTTTTAGCCAATGGAAATCTTAAGAAAGGATGATGTGGGGAGCTGGAAGTTCCAGCTTTGGTAAAGGTCAATGACTTTGAATAGTTGATGTGTCTCTATGAGAGCATTGACCTCAAGAAACTTATTAAACTGATCCAACTTCAAGAAGAATTATTCTGCCTTTTGGAAAATTCTTCTCCATTTTCTCTCTTTTTCCTTTCCTACTTTATATATATCAGTCATACAAAATAGGGTTTGATGATCACATTTTCATACACATTCTGCTCTATTTCTTACAATAAAGAGTTTAATAAAGAATTCCATCGACTTTTTTCATTAGGTGTTATTGATGGCCCAAAATAAAATTCTTTCCTTGAAAAATATTGTGAGGTTCTAGTGAAAATTAGTGAAAAAGGGTTGGGGTTAAAACTGAGCTCATGTATCAGTACTTACTGTGTGTATACGTGAATGCACACGCAATGCACCCATGTACACCAGTCTGACTCCTCCTTTGAGCCAAGGTGGTATTCCCAAAACACTTTTAGCTTAGTGACTCTGTACTCTTGCTTACCTACAAGACTTCTAGGTTGCATGTTTGCAAACATCTGAAGATTCCCACTGCTGCCCAAGTTCATCCACTTGTCTAAATCACCACTTGATTTCCGGTTACACTTGAGCTGTCTAACATATGTCCTAAGACATTTTAGGTATAAAATGTGTGCAAACATGTTACAGTTATTGGAGTTATGTAACATAGACACGTATGTCACCTTATTGGATAGTGTATGCCCTGGAGACCAATGTTACATCCCCAATGCTTGCAGCAGTGATTTTTTAAAAGGAGTGGTTTGGAACAGTGCTTCCCAAATGTTGATGCATATGCAAACCACTTGGGAGCTCTGGTTAAAGTAGGCTGATTACTGGGGCTTGGAGGTGAAAGTTTTTTTTTTTTTCCTTTTTACATTTTAACAAGTTCCCAGGTGATATACTACTTGTTTGAGGGCCATGCTTTGTGCAGCAAGGAGTTACAAAACCCTGGTAATTCCCGATGTTAAACTGAAGTTTAATTTTCAACATTCACACAAAGATTTTGTTTTTTCATTAGTGAACATAAGGATATATACTTATGAAGGATTTAACTTAACCTAGACAATATGATAAACTCTGTACACATAGTTAAGTAATTTTTTAAAAAGTAGTGTAGTAGATATCATGGTTTCCAATTTACCAATGAGGAAATTCAGGTAGAGAGATACTAAATGACCTGGTTTGATGATAATAAATCCTCTTATTTAAACAATATGTTGGTAGGTTTTATTTTCTAAACATTCATGGGTGATATATCAGTCTACTGTGTTTCGAAAACAGAGAATCCTCTGGAAATCAGTCCTCTAAAAATGATTTTTTTTTTGAGAAAAGATCTCATGTATCTCATGCTAGTTTTCAACTCTCAGTCTAGCTAAGGAAACCTTAAACTTCTGATCCTGGTCTTCACGTGCTAAGTGACTGGATTACGGGCATGGATGTTTATGTGGTGCCAGGTACTGAAACCATCATGGAAACACTAGAAGAAAACGTAAGGAAAATCCTTCAGGAATCTGGACTATATAGGACATTTCAGACAAGACTCCAAGGGAAACAGAAAGCAAAACCTGACAAATGGGTTTCCAGAAACCTGAAGATTTTGCAAGGCAAAGGCATCAGTAAATGAAGTGACAAGACAACACAGAGTTTGAGAAATTATCAACAAACTTTGGTAATGGGTTGCTACCCCAAGTATAGAAGGAACTCCAAAAGCTCAATAGTAAAACAAAACAAAACAAAACAAAACAAAACAAAACAAAACAAAACAAAACAAAACAAAACGGTAACTTGATTAGGAGAGAGCAACAGACCCAGGTTGTCATTTCTCTAAAGAAGCCCTACAAATGGTCAATGAACACATAGAAGAAATGTTCCGCAGTAGTAATTATCGTGGAAGTTCAAATTAAAACTTCAAGCAGATATTAGTTCTCCTCCCACAACTCTAGATAACAAGTGAGAGAAGGGGATGCTTGTACAATGTTGATGTGAATGCACATTAGTAAAGCTATCATGTAAGATAGCACGGTGATTCTTCAACATACAAAAAATAGAACCTTTCCATCACCCTGCACATCTCTCTTCTGATTTTATATTTAAAGGAAATGGAAATAGTGTGTTGAAGAGGCATCTGCATTCCATGGTTATTTCAGCACTATACACAATGGGTAAGAAACAACCTAAGTGCCAGTTAAATGATGAATGAATAAAAAAAAATCATATATATGCACAATGGTTAACTACTCAGCCATAAATACATTGAAATCCTGTCACTATGCTAAATTAAAACAAGCCATGGAGATCAAGAAAAACTCTATGATCTCACTCAGACATGAAATCAAAGAATGTTGGGCTCACAAAAGTCAAAGGGGTAGAGACTGAAGAGAGTATGGGGGAGGGAAGAATGGAGAGTTTGATCAATGACTACTAAGTTATAGTTATGAGAAAAATGTTCCTGTCTTCTATTGTACAGTAGGATAGCCACAAGTAAAAAAATATTGTCCATTTCAAACACCCATAAGGAAATATTTAGTGGATAGAATAAATATTTGAAAACATATATATATATATATATATATATATATATATATATATATATATTTAACTTGGTTTAAACATTATGTAATGGATGTATACATCTATCAATATATTACATAATTACTGTAATATAGAATTGTTAAGGCTTTTAATATATTATCTAAAATAAACTTAATAAAATAGTATAAAAGAAATTAAAGTTCTGCTATGTATTCTCTAGTATGGCTAAGAAAAAACTATCACTTCATAAATTATTTCTATCTGATGTGTGATTATTTGCTGTGGAGTTGAATATGCTTACGTAGAAAAACAAACAAGCTCCAAAGGAACATGAAGGGTAGACTACACAAAGGCATGGGCTAGAGTAACTGGCTGTTGTAGTAAGAATGATATCATTGACAAAAAGGTTCATCACACAAAAGTGTATTAAAACAAATGTGAGAACTTAGACATAATACATTGAAATTATAAACCAGAAAACCCAAGAACTCCCTGCAAACTCAAAAATCTTTGTTTCTGATGGACAGAATCTAGGCAAGTTTTTCTTCCATCCAAAAGTGAGTGAACTCCGGTACAGCTTCAGGGCAAACTGTAGCATGATGTCGTCACTGAGGCTAAGAATAGCTTTAGAGGCAGAAGACTGGAATTTGAAGAGGGGTGGACTCATAACTGAGTGATGTAATAGGAAGCAAATCAGTGTGTGTGTGTGTGTGAGTGTGTGTGTGTGTGTGTGTGTGTGTGTGAAAGAGAGAGACAGACACACAGACAGAGACAGAGAGACAGGGAGACACACACAGAGAGATATAGAGACAGACAGAAAGAACACAAATAAAAATAAAATGAAAGTTTTGAGATGAAAAAAAACAACAACAAACTTTGGTCTGTGTTGTCTGAAGAAAGAGGTTAGAGTTCTTGAAGAAACAAGGATAGAGTAGCCCAAGCAGCTGCACATCAGTCCTTAAGGGATGTTTGCCAGAGCAGCTGAAAAATCCCTACGGAATCATGTTGGATGTAGTCACCTACAGAGGTCTGAGTTGTCTTCATAAATATGTTGTATGCTATTCTCAGGGAAGACAGAGCAAAAATAATTCAGAACTGGAACACAGGGATTGACACAGGTAGGAAAAGTCTTAATTTGTTATGTCTTCTACATAGGCAAATTTTATACCAGATATTTTATGTGTACTTTAAAGATCAAGCCCTCAGAGAATTCTAATAGAGGAGAGGATTAAGACAGAAGAGAATAGTGTATAGAGTCATGATATAATGAAATGCTAAGGGGGAAATAAGATATGAAACATGAATGCTTTTCCTAGGAATAAAAGAAGCATACAGGGGGAAAATAGTGCATGGAGAAGTTGAAATAAAGATGTGATTGAGGAACAGATAAGGATTTAAATTGAGAGATGGAACAAAGAGAGATGTGAATTCTTAGAAAAGAGGAAAAGATGTAGACTAAGGATAGGAGTGACAGAGGACCGTACAGGGTAAAAACAGTAAAAGGGAGGGAAAAAGAAGACCCAGCTATTTGCATACAGTAGTGATTCAGCTGACCCTGAGGATTTCATCAAAGGTTGCTAAAGACTCTTCAAGAACTGCCAAAGAAAAGCAGCCTGGGGGATGCTCCATCTGATCATTATGGAGACCATCAGACTTGCCTGGAAAGAGGGACTAACAGGCCCTGAAGAGTGAGGGGCTGCCATGCAACATGTGAAGTCTCACAAAGCTCCACACTCAGAACATAGCCAGAAAACTAGACAGGCACTATAAAGTTCTTGCTTAGAGGTGACCATCTACTTGGAGAGAAGCCTGGATTCTGGTTGAAAGGCAGGATGGTTTTGTAAATGGACACGGATTCTACTTTTCGAGGATTCCAAGAGATCACAATCTGAAAACTAGCTTATTTGTAATCATGGACCCCATGCAACAATTACTCATCCTCCAACAGAAATGGGGCAGAAAGAGCAGGGAGACTACCTGGTTGTATGGCTCTGACACCTCCTACACTTGGAGTCCACAGACCAGCTCTCTGGATTGTATTTCTCTCTCTGTCCCTGTCTCTAGGTCTCTGTCTTTCTCTCTCAAATATGTATGTGAGCCAACTCCACTATTCCTTACCTCAAAGTGTCCCATTTATTTTCTGTGGACTTGAGAAGAGACTTTCTTTCCCTTGGTTGACAATTTTCAATCCAATAAAGAAGATAATGGGGGTATTTGATGGTTTTCAAGAATCTTTGAGAGAGCCTAATATTTAATCATTTATTTTCATTCACGTATTGTTTTCTTCCTTCACCAAACATATGAAAATGCTTGTATATTTTATCCTTTATTGTGTTTAACTTTTAATATTTTCAGAAAGGTATATATACATATACTTATATGCATCTTTCTGAAAATACTTATGCAATATTTAATTAACTACATTTATTTATAAGAAGAAAGATTCCAGCATGTGAAAGCAACATGTCAAAGAGTTTTAAACTTCTTCTAGCATTTGGAAAAGGGCTACTTGGAATGGATAGATGGGCCAGGCAAAGAGAAACAGATGTGGGGAGACATTATAAGGGAATTGGGAATGGCATTTTCTAGAAACTTTATATCAGGAAGTATTTTAATGAGATCCAGGGATGCAAATTTGGCTGGATTAGAGGGACCAAATGGAAGAGTAATGGTGTAGGTTGCTAGAGATGTAAAGGCAGGTAGGTAGGTGTAGCATCATGGACTTTGAGAGCTCTGATAGTGGAATTTATGTCTCTCTTCTAAGTACATCGGAAGCTCTTAAAGGACATTTTGTTTGTGATTAATAAGGCAGATTTCTAGAAAAAATAGTTTATTCTATCTTCAGAATGAAAAAATGTACTGAAATAGTTGTAGATGTGGAAAAAATGATACAGGGTGTTTGACATAAGAGAGCCATACTATTTATTAGCTAAAAGAATAGAAAGAAAGGAAGCTGAGCATGGCAGTACATGCCTAAAATTCCAACATTCATGAGGCTGAGGCAGGAGTATTACAAGTTCAAGACCAACCCTAGCTACATAGTGAAACTTTGTTCAAATCCCCTCCCCCACCAAAAAAGAATGGGAAGAAAAGATAAACTTCTCATATATTGCAGAGGTAAATTTGGAAATGAGTTAAATGTTGCTTGAATGAACAGAGTTTCCAATATTGGTTCCCAGATTTTTGGTATGTTAAGAGAATCTGAAAATAAAATTTATATAAATTTTTATATATCTTATCTTTACTCTTTGTTTCCTTAAAATTAGGTTTATAAAATTGTGTATTTTTGACATTCATAAGCATTAAATATTAATGATGTGTATATAATGAACAAGTGTGTCCACAAATATGTCTATTGTGACATATAGTTCATTGTAAACACAGTGGATTAAGGGCATGGTAAAGTATATGTATACCAATAGAAGAGAAGTCATTACATTTTTCTAGGAACCTGAAGAGCAAAGTAGAACAAAAGTTACCTAGGCACTATTTGCTAGCCTGATTCTTTCTTTCTGCTCTTGTCATGTACTTATAAAGCCATTTGCTTATCTCATCTCAAACTATCTTTTCAATTTAGGAGCTGTGAGCTAAGTGGGAGAGAACAGATTCATCCAGTGGTGAGATCACCAAGATGAACTCAAATGCTTCATATAAAAATCACCACAGTTTCATTCTGACAGGCATCCCAGGGATGCCAGACAAGAACCCCTGGATGGCCTTTCCCCTGGGATTTCTCTACGCACTCACTCTCCTTGGAAATGGCACCATCCTAGCAGTTGTCAAGGTGGAGCAGAGCCTCCATGAGCCTATGTACTACTTCCTCTGCATCTTGGCTCTGACTGATGTTAGTCTCTCCATGTCTACTCTGCCCTCTATGCTCAGCATCTTCTGGTTCAATGCCCCTGAGATTCCCTTTGATGCATGCATCACACAGATGTTTTTCATTCATGGATTTGGAGTGGTAGAATCTGGAGTCCTAGTATCCATGGCCTTTGACAGATATGTGGCCATCCGAGACCCTCTGCGTTATGTTTCCATCCTCACTCATGGCCTTATTGGAAAGATTGGACTAGTTGTCTTTGCCCGGGCAGTCTGTGTGGTCTTCCCTGTGCCCTTTCTTATAAAGAGGCTGCCCTTCTGTCGTTCCAATGTCTTATCTCACTCATATTGTCTTCACCAAGATGCAATGAGGTTAGCCTGTGCCAGTACCCGTGTCAACAGCCTCTATGGCCTCATCGTGGTCATCCTCACACTGGGGCTTGATGCTCTTGTCATTCTCTTCTCCTACATACTCATCCTGAAGACAGTGCTGGGCATTGCCTCCAGAGCCGAGAGGTTCAAAGCCCTCAACACCTGCCTCTCTCACATCTGTGCTGTACTTCTCTTTTATATTCCTCTCATCGGTGCCACCATGATCCACAGATTTGGGAAACATTTATCACCAGTCATACACATGCTCATGGCCAATATCTACCTTCTTCTGCCCCCTGTGCTAAACCCCATTGTCTACAGTGTGAAGACCAAGCAGATACGTAGACGAATCATCCAAGTGTTTCAAGGGAGAAAGAACAGAGCCTAGTAGGGTTGAGTCATATACCAGATACAGAATAAGTAGACAGTGGAAAAACCATGAGCTTCACATTTACTAATTATGGTAAAATCAGTTTTGCAATCCATTAAAATACAAGGTCAAGAAAGGTTTGTGCAGATAAAAATACAGGTAATTCTTGTTCTGTATTATATTTTGGGGTATAGACATTTGATATGTGTCTCATAAAATCCAATTTAATTGAGAAAGGTACTTTTTCTTCTTGGAAAATAGAGATGAACATAAGATATGACAAATTGTTTAGCTACATAATATAAACATGCATTCTTGTAGTGTTAAGAATTATTTTAATTGAGCCAGGTGGTGGTGGTACACGACTTTGATCCCAGCACTTGGATCCCTGTGAATTTGAGGTCAGCCTGATCTACAGAGTGAGTTCCAGGATAGGCTCCAAAGCTACACAGAAAAACCCTGTCTTGAAACACCAAAAAAAAAAATTATTTTAAAGTTGCCCATCAGTTAGTTGTTTGTATTCTTGAAAGTAACCTCTATTAAGCTAATTGGTTCTCCAACTGATTAAAAATTATTTTATTTACTTATCAATTAAGTAATAATTACATCAAGAAAGATCCAGTAAGTCCTATAGTAATTCTGGAGAAATGGGCATATAAAATACTCTTTTGTCTTGGGACCAGCCCCCAAGAAAAGGCTAGCCAATTCCAAGAGGTCAGCCCTAAACACATATGAGTGAATGATCTCAGCACCCTGTATTTATAAACTTACATACATATATGTGTAATAATTATAATTAAAAAACAAGATGTTATGAATTTGAGAAGGAGTGGGAGGGACACAGGAGGAATTGGAGGAAGGAGAGGAAGAAAGGAGAATGATGTAAATACAGTACTCATATTTGAAATTCCCAGAGAAAAGAAAACTGTTACATGATCAAACTACATTTCTCTATGTCAAGGTGTCTACTGAGTGAAGGGTTTCTATGATGTAACTAAATCAGATACATGTGTGGCTCTTTATATATGCCTTCTTCTAGTGGTATCACTTCTTTTCACACACTTAGGGCAGTAATGTATGTCTCACCTTTTCTCTCTTGACCCAATGAAAATGAACATTTTTTCTGCATACTATATAATCCCTAGTCTTTGTATGAGGCAAGCAAAATTTCTCAATAGAAATGTTTTTATTATCTGAGAATTTCATATGTGCATATAATATGTTTTGAAGGAAATTTACACTTCATCCTCCCATTTAAAATCTTCTCTATATCCACTACCACTTTTCCCTCCCAATTTCAAGTGGTCATTTTTTAAAACCACTGAAACCACTTAATATTGTTAGTATGTACATTGGTGTAGGGACATATACTGGAGAATGCATATCCTATCAGGGGCTGCATCCCTGAAGAAAACCAACTCTCTCTCCCTCCCATAGCCACCAGATTGACAAAAGTTCTCCAGCTGGGGAGAAAGGGACTTGATGAGCCCCCCTTCCATCCATGCTTGGATTTTGCTTTTGATCTTGTGTAGATCTTGTGCATGCAGTCATAACAACTTTGAGTTGTATGCAATAGTCCTGTCATGTCTGGAAAACACTGTTTTGAAGCAGCCATCCAATGCTTTTGGCTCTTATAGGCTTTCTGCCACTTCTGAGATAATCCATGAGTCTTGAGGGGAAGAGGAATGATAAATATGTCCCATTTAGGGCCAACCACACCACAACTCTTGGTTCTCTGCACACTGACCAGTTGTGAGTCTCTGCATTAATCACCATCTACTGCAAAAAGAAACTTCTTTGATGAGGGTTGAGAGATGCACTAATCTATTGGTGTAAAGATAAGTATGTTGGAGAAAATGTAACACCATGTCCATTTAACAAAATAATAGTAATTGGTTCTTCCCTAGAGTCCATGAACCATTTAGTCACTGGTTCTTGGCCTGTTTAACAGTACTAGAAATGAGTTCTGTTTTGTGGAGCAGGCCTTCTAAATCAATTAGAAAGTGGTTTGTTACTCCTATAACATTTGTGCCACTATTACACCAGTGGATCTACCTTGCCAGGTCAGTTGTTATTACAGCTTGCAGTGTTCACATCTGAGTCAGGCTGTTGAGGACTGTTCCCCAAGAGTAGTGTGCATAGCACCTTCCAGCATCATGAAAGCTAGCCAGTAGGGACAAAACTTCTGGGTCAGTACCAGCCTGACTTCTCTGTGTCCTATAATTCAAGTATGTGGTGTCTTCATCAATAGGGTCTTCCTATCAAGCTCTGGAGGGCAACCAAGAACAATGACAATACTTTGTAACATTCTGGATATCTGTGGGACTCCAACAACTCAAAAAAGAGATAAGCACTAGGTGGCACTAGGCTTTTAGTTTGATAGTCTATGGTGCCTGGGAAGGGCATCTCTCCTTCAATTCATTATAAGGTAACTCCATTTAAACTATTGTTATATGAATATGTATTTTATGAAGTTTTTAAAGTAGTAGGTCTCTGTGGCTTTTCCAAGGGACTACAATGTTAGTTATCCCTTCTTAGCCCTTTCCTCTATCTTGCCTTCTCATCCCTCACTCCCTTAATTTATTATTAAGGATTGCTCAATCATTACTCTTTCTCCATTAATATCATTTGTGATATATCTCTTTCCTCCTTTTAAATCACCTTCCTGGACCTTTACTTGTTCCCTGATGTCTATGGATATTCCAGTTTAAAACACACAAATCTAAAGGTTCCATACTAAGATACACATGAAAGAGAACATGTAGCATTTATATTTCTGGGTCTGTGTTACATCAGTCAGTATAATGTTCCATCTGTTTACGTGCACATTTCATAATTTATTTTTATTTATAGTTGAATGCATTTCCATAATACCTATGTGTCACATTTTCATAATTCATTCATCAATTGGTGGATATCTAGGCTGTTCCATTTCCTGGTTATTGTGAATAGACCAACAGTGAATAGAAACACTGAGCAAATATCTCTAGTGTGAGGTAGAATGATTTGGGTTTATGTCCAGGAGATGTATAGCTGGATCATATGGAAGATCCATTCACAGCTCTTTGAGGAAGCTCCCCATTGACATCCATAGTAGCTGTTCCAGTTTGTACTCTTCCCAACAGTAAACACGTTTTCTATTTTCTCCACATCCAAGAGAGCATTTGCTATCATTTTTTCAAATCTTAGCCCTTCTCCCTAGGGTGTGATGAAATCTCAAAGCAGTTATTTTGAATTCTCTGATGGCTAAGGACATTGCACCTGTAGAATTCAGGCACCTATAAAGCAGCTGTTGGTGGGGAGGAGGAAGAAACACCTGAACATAAACAACTTAGCCATTTCTAGTTCTTCTTTTGAGACTTCTGTCTTGTTCCATGCTTTGTTTCTTAATTGGGTTGTTTGTTTTCCCGGGTGGTCTAGGTTTCTGAGTTCTTTAGATAGTAAAGATATTCTTTATTATTCTGTAGGCTGCTTCTTTATGCAGCTGATGGTGTCCTTTGCAGTACAGAAGCTTTTAGTTTTATGATGCTACATTTGTCAATCATTGGTCTTAATTTCTGCACTACTGGTGCTCTAGTCAGAAAGTTCTTATGTGTGCCTATGTTTAAAAAATATATTAGTTTTTGTGTCTATAAGTTGATAGGTGTTCTATCTTCTCCTCTAACAGATTTAGGGTATCAGGATTTATGGTCCTTGACCCATTTGGAATTGAGATTTGTACAGGGTGAGAGTTAGCTGCATTCCTCTCCATGATGCTATCAAGACTGCTAACATCATTAATCTTTTCTTTTGTGTGTACTTTGGGCTCTTTGTCAAAAATCAGGCGGTGTAGAAGTGTAGAATTCTCAATTCTATACAATTGATCAATATGTATGTTTTTATACCACCACAATGCCATGTTTTATAACCATGGCTTGCAGTATAACTTGAAATCAGGAATGGTGATGCCTTCAGTAGCACTTTGTAGTTCAGGATTGTTTTGGCTATCCTGGGTCTTTTGTGTTTCCAGCCGAATTTTAATTACCATTTCAATTTCTGTGAAGAATAAAATTGGAATTGCAATGAATATGTAGATTGCTTTTGATAGGCTGGCTATCTTCACAATGAGGGACAAGGAGTTAGACAGGTTCCCTGGAAGGTAGACAGATTGGGAGGGGCCATGATGAGGTAATAAAGGTGCTAAACTTCCAATATGGCCAGCTCCTTCCTTACCATCCAGACTTGAGACAAAAAACCTGGCAGCTTAAAATAAAGGCCTTGTAGGCTCTTGTCTCCCATCAGCAAGACCCCTGCTGATGGACAGGCTTGACAGGTTCAAGGCTGGATCAAAACAAGTTACACAGCAGTTGTAGGCCAATCAATTATCCCACCTTTCTTCAAACTGACCAACCAGATATTAGGAGAGGAAAACTTTTCAGAGACTGAAAAAACCCAGCCCTTGAGAAGAGACTGGATGTTTTGGCTTCTGGAGTCTGCTTTGTGGAGGGTCTTTATGGCTGTGTGTCTGCTGCATGTGTGTGTTTCCTCACCCCAAATAAACACCTTCTCCTGATGAGTCTATCTGCTTCTGTTTATGGTGTTTGAGATTTCTCCACTGCTGCCTGTTACAAGCAAGATTTTTCCTGCCTTTTAAATCTTTAATTGGCAGAGAAAATGAACCCACTCAAGATCCCTAGACTGTATCAACAGTATTAATCCCAGCAATCTACGAACACTGGAGTCTCTCCACCTTCTGGCTTCAAAAATATCAACTACTCACCCCTCACCATAGGCATGCACCTCACCTGGGAAGCACACTAGAGCTTCCCTGTGGTTGGGGACACAGGTGAGCCATCCCTGATGGCATGAGAGTTGACCCTACTCTTCCCTCATATGCCCCCTATAGCAATTGAGAGAGAGGACCCTGTGCCTTGCCTGGGCAAAACAGTAGAGCTGGCCTTGGTGATATGAGTGAGGGAGACTGGTGTCTGAGGGTCGGAGAGCAGAACTGCCTGCTCTTTGCTGTAGGCTAGTTGCATTGGGTGAGCTAGCTGAGGCAGTGTCACTCATCTGGGCAGTGACTATTATGCCCAGATCATGACCCCCAGAGAGACCACCAAAGATGAGCATGCCGGAATGCAAAAGCAAGGTTTAATTCTGGATATCCAAAAGCAATACAAGCCTAGGCAGGGACTTCGTCCAATACATCCAACGCAGTGGAGGCTGGAGGAAGTGCCCACCTGTCTGCAAGCTCAGTTTTTAAAGGGAAAAGTCACAAGGTTACATCATTTAGGGGTGCTAGTATGGATACAATTCTGATTGGCTCGCTTCTAGGGACTTCTAGACATTACTTCTAAGGGAGTGGTTGCCCACCACCATTTCCCATTGGCTGCCCTCAGGTGGGGGCATTTCTGTGGTCAGTTACCTTGGAAACCAGGGAGAGGAAACTCCATAGTCTGGCAGGCATTACCTTGTGACTATCTTGTGACTCTGTACTTTTACACTTCCTGGTTTCTGGAATCTGAACTGACTGGTTTCAGTAACTAATGGCCTATTCCCAAAAGGAGAAATCTTAGGCCTTAATTTTAGGGTGAAAGCATTTTGGTCTTATTTCTAAGATGGCTCATTTTGGTCTCACAGTGACAACGAGGAAAAGCTAGCAAGCTGACCAACCCAGCTACCACCCAGGCTCAGAACTAAGGCTATGAGTGCCCCCCCCCCCCCGCCCCTGCAACATTCACCAAATCTATAAACTGTTAGAGCATGTGAAGAAGATGAATCTACAAACCCAAAACAGAGGGATCTCCATGACACAGGAAAACAAGATACCCAAGAGGAGAGCCCATTACTTGTGGTATAGCAGAAACCAGAGGCCTCGAGTCAGACTGATAACTCAAAGCAATGAACACTTACAAGTAAAGGTATAGAGTGTGGCCCAGTGGTCCACACTACAGCTTCCATGACAAGATTGTTCTTTTTTGTTTTTGTTCTTTGTTTTGTTTAGTTTTTGGTTGTTTTATATTTGGTTTTGTTTTTTTTGGGGGGGGGTTGCAAGGGCAGAGGGCAGATGCCAGGGGGCAGGGAGATAAGTGGAATCAGAATGCATGATATGAAACCCACAAAGAATCAATACAAGTAAAAAAATATTGACTACTATCTTATATTTCACACATTTATCCAACTGTACATGCTAGGCAAATGCTCCACCTCTGAGCTACATGCTCAGACTATCACATAATACTTCTTTGATTTTGAGATAGGATCTCACTATGTAGCTCTGGATAGCCTACAGGCTATGTGAACTCACAGAGATCCTCGTTTGTTCAGAGAGAACTTTACAATGTCATGAGAAATACTTGATGGATAGAGGCCATCATGAATCTCCAGGAGGAACTGAGGAACACTGAAGTGAATTTGAGAGATCAGTTATACTACTAGTCTGAACAGTTGTCAAGCAAGGCTAGATGCACTGATGACTAGACTAACTTTGGATGCTCTGGCTCCCTAGCTCTACGATTTCTGTCAACCATCATCTACAACATGCAGATGTCATGATGGCAGCAAAACCAGAGGGTTGAGAATGCAATGAGAAAACACCTTGAAAAGACTCTCCGGGTGCCTGGCACATATAGGCTTTCCATGGAACCCTTTGTTTTCTTTCAGGATGAACTCTCTAGTATTACACTGGTGGGTAGGTATCCTCTGAGACCAGAAGAAACAAAGCCTCTTAACTCACTAGGCATCTGACTCATCCTGAAGTCTGGGAAGCTCCAGATAGAACACAGAGAAAAGCTAGTACTCTGGAGGAATTATAGTGTTCAGCGGCTGGGCAGAGGCCAAGGGACATTGGGTATCCAGGGAAAGGTAGGATGGTAGATAATGGGGAGGAGAGATCCCAGTGGGAGGTCTTTGAAAAGGACAATACTTGACTCCCCATTGTTTTCTTTGTTCTCCCGTGGTGCTGCTCACTGCTTCTGGGAAGGATCCTGAATAAATCTTACTTCTTTTGGGTGAAAAAATGTGCATCACCATACATAGATAATTAGAGAAAGTCAAGTAAACAAAACTCTGGCGTGTAGGCAACTGAGAGAGGAAGTTGGGCTGACACTGTCTCTAGGGCATGACCACCCTGGAAAGGAGGATTCAAGTCCTCTGCCAAAGTGTGGAGGTTGACTGGATTTGGAAGGTACTGCTAACACCAAAGGCTTCTGCTGGAAGCAATGGGAGATTGGAGGAGATGGCAGAGTGAACAGGAATATAAAACTCTGTGTTTAAAGCAGAAAGATGAAGGGAGAAGTCCATCTTCGGGATAATGGAGAGAGAGTTTTTAAGACAAAGAGCAGCTATGTGAAAAGACTGTGCAGTGAAGGCTGAGTGTCAGTGTGTTGGGTGGTGGGGAGAGGCACCGGGACAGGCTCACAGGTTATCATTGGCAGCAAGGCTGCATTCAGATGAGATATGCAGTTCACTTTCACCTTCAATGAAATGTAAAATCTGATAAATCAAGGAGGAAGTTACTGATGCTAAAAGGAATCACAAGGGTAGCAAGAGATCTTGGATGGAGGCCATTGATGATCTTCACAAGAAAAAAAAACTTCATAATAGGTTGAGTGAGATAAAAACTTTAAAGAAAAATCATCAAATCAAACGTTTGTTCTTGGAAAAGGCCTGTAATACAAGCAACCTTCTGCGAGTATTGATTAACAGGAAAAGTAGTAACCAGAAGGTCATAGAAGGTATGTCGAGGTGAGGTTGTCAGGGCTGGAGAGAGGAAGAGCAGGCAGGGCATAAGCACACCATGCCCTCAGCAAAAATGTGGGTTTCCGTTGGGCACCCAGGAGAGGAAGGTCTTGGGTCAAAGATGAATGGGGCAGCTGGAATTCTGGATCTTTGAGATTCTCCTCAAATCTACAGGTAGTGATGCCGAGCCTTGATTTTGTGGCACCTGGGGAAGATGGAGCAGCTAGAGTATCCTGAGTTGTTTGGACTGCTTTCATCTGTTCTCACCTGTTCTTTTACTGAGGTTGTCTCACCCCCGTGGCTACACACACGGCAAGGTTCCTGTGATCCATCATGTGGGGCTTATCACGACCTTCAGGCTCTGTCATTACACAGCCTTTTCCCTTTGTGGTTTGTTTGTTTCAAAGCTTCGTAATTTGCACCGAGATTTGGCACATTTGTTTTTGCAGATAATTCCTTAAGACTCTGCTCAAGGTGGCTGTAGGCACCTGGCTGTCAGGTTAACTAGTGTTTAACTGTCCAGGAATGACACAGAAATGGCAAGTGTATCATACAGTTAGGACAGAGAACCAGGGGAATGTTTTCCTAGTGCTTAGACAACAGAGAAAATGCCCTCTGTGGCACATGGGATGGAAGAAGAGATGCCCACTGGTCTGATCTATACAATTACTCAGGGAGGGACCAGACATCCAGAAGAGTAACTAAAGAGGGAATCATTGGGACATTGTCCAAGGATAAAAATATGTCAGATTAGCCTGGAAGCCCATTACTGACTGGGGGTCACAGGATTTAGTGGCTAGTCAGCCTGGTCTCAGAGCTTGTCAAATAAGAGCTCTCCATTTGAAGATTCCTGGAAATTTAAGGAATTAGTTCCTAGGTTATATTTGTCTATAATTAAGTGAACACAAGCTATGCCATTGATGTAACCTACTAGGCTGAGGCTTTCGTGATGCAATTTTTAGATAAGGGGTTTGAAGAAAGAGGTTAAATTGGTCTTAATGTAGTATTGTCCATATTTGGGATGTTGTATCTAGTTATGGGCTAAGCTGCCTGTCCATTTCCCTTGGATGTAGAATACTGTTGAGAGTAATAGGACAAACAGTTCGAGTGCCAATTTAACTGCCGTGAGGATTCTTATCATACCCACTTCCAAACCATCCTTTCATCTCTGGAAGAATTTTTACACAGCAGCAGCACCACCACAAATGACAGTTCTTAGACCTCGTTATCAAAATGAGCTGTAAGTAGATGGACAAGTACCCTTTCCATTAAAGTGACAATGAAAAAAATTAAATAGCCCCCTACCTGTGCCCCCCCCTCCCTAAAAAAATACAGCAAATTACAGATGATTAGAACTTTGCTGTGTCTGTCCCTGGGGAAGAGATCTTCCTGTGGCAGATCAAGGGATGATAGGAGAAAGCTTTCAGGCAATGCATGCTTTTTAAAACAAATTGATCTCTGAGTTACACTTACCCATTTGAGTATGTTATTTAGAGTAATTTATAGAATTAACTCATGCAAACAGTCTTTTCAAAGTTAGTTCTATTTTATTGAGCACCCGAGTACCAAGCACCCTGCTAAACACCAAACATCTTTCAATATAGGGACATCTGTGGTGGCAGCTCATTGAAGGGCAAGGAGGAAAACTTCAGGAATGCTTGTTTTGCTGATGGAATTTTGATTGTTATTTTGCCTTGAATTCAGTCATACTCACTTAAGTATGCTAGTTAGAGTGACCTGGACATACTGGATTAAGCAGAATAGGCAATGTTGTGTTTTACTTTCTATACTTTACTGGACATCTATTGTTCAAACCAGCATAGCAAGCATTTTGCCCAGCTTTTCATTTAAGTTCAAAATACCTCTTTGATTCGGGGATGGTTATTTCTCTCCTACCATTGTGGGTGGGAAGGTTTACAGGATTTGATCAAGGTAAAATGGCTAGCAAGTGACAAGCTAGGGTTTTCATTCTATGCAACACGATTTTAGAGCCACTGCTGTTAGCCACTGTTTTTCTGTCTCTAAATGACATCACTCTAGTAACACATTTTGCATGAGACTACAGAGGGGATTTTGTGTTGTACTTCTAGAAGATCCACCAGCATTCCCAGGTCTGAGTGATAGCACCAAATCAAAGGGGACTTTGTGTGATGTGTTCTCAGAGTATTGTGGGTCTGGACACACATGCAAGTATCATATAAAACCATAGAAAACGAGCAAATTAAAGGGAAGGGAAGTAAAGACTTTTAGCACAGGAATGTGATGGTAGTGTTGATCTTTTGTTTGGGGACACCTGGGGAAGTCATTACATTCCCAAGGTTCTGGCAATACCTGAATGAGGAAGATGCAGGGCAAAGACAAACACTGCCAAGTTTGGAGCTCAGTCCTAGACTTGCAGAGTAGTAAAACTGTCAAGGTAAATCTATAGTACTTTATCTGGTGAGCATCCATAGCTGTTTTCTTGACTTTAATGCTGTGTTAAATATACTGCTAGGAGTCAATGCTTGGAAGACCTAGATAGGAACCTCAAAATGATTATATGTTGTTACATGATATTGGATGAAGTATCTTCTCATTTAAGGACTTAAGTCAATTGTTTTACATGGCTATTTGTTGTATGTTATCAATGTAGAAATTCACTCATTATAAATACGGTTTCTCATCTTAGTATGACCATACACTTTGTTTAAAACATGCTTTACTTTCATAAGGATAAAGTTTCCTTGGTCTCTGGAGTGTTTTGGTAGTTTATCATGAAAAAGGGTAAACCATATTGAAGAAGCAGAGAAGATATGAGAAGGTTCATCTCTATGTGCATCTGAAGGGTTAATGTGTAATTATTTAGTGTAGTAATTGAAACTACAAGGAAATTGAGCCCCAAAGTTAGCAGATTAGAAATATTTTAAAAATATTCTCTTATATGGAAAGTGATTATGTAATTTTCTAATGGCCTTATTTCCTGAACCTATATTTTCTATATAATGCATTTCTGACTGACAAGAATGTTTTTTCATCTTTTTCTTAGTTACTATTCCAAGCAGACATAATATGATGTTTGATCTCAATAAGTTTGTTTAATTTAGCAATCACGAGGAAAAAAGGCAAATTCCTCTGATTATTCATTAGGCTGAAGTAGCTGACTATAAGGAATATATGAAATGTATCTCCTAACTTTGTTCCACAGGCTAGGATTACACAAAGTTACAAATAAATGATACATGCTTGACTCTATATCATAAACCATAGGTAAACTATTGGAATCATCAATTTGAAATCATTAAGGGTCAACATGAATGATTTCATGAATGCTTGAAGTAATATAAACATGCAATGTCTGCATGGAATATGGAGAGAGAGACAGAGACAGAGACAGAGACAGAGACAGACAGCCTAAGAGAGATGGAGAGAGACAAAAAGAGACAGACAGACACAGATGGAAACAAAGACAGAAAAAGAGAGAGAAAAAACATTGCTGTAGGAAAAATCTAAAGAGTTGATCCTTGAGATGTGAATAAAAATCAACAAAGCACAGACTCTTTATAGAATAGGTTATTTTTTAATATGTTAATTATTTTAGGTCATGAAAATATCACCAAGAAGAAAATACCCCAACAATTTGTGACCATCACACACAAGAATCAATTTTATAAGAATATTACCTCTCTTACAGTACCTTATAAGTTAACAGGAAAACAGTCTGACGAGTGATGCTGGGGACATCCTACAACCACACAACGGAATCCCCTGCCACCTTCTTCCTTGTGGGCATTCCAGGTTTGCAGTCTTCCTATCTTGGGCTGGCCATCTCATTGAGTACCATGTACAGCATAGCCCTCTTAGGAAACAGCCTCATCATTACTGTGATCTGCATGGATTCCACTCTACAAGAGCCCATGTACTTCTTTCTCTGTGTTCTGGCTGCTGTGGACATTGTCATGGCTTCTTCTGTGGTACCTAAGATGGTGAGCATCTTCAGCTCAGGAGACAGCTCCATCAGCTTTAATGCCTGTTTCACACAGATGTACTTTGTCCATGCAGCCACCGCTGTGGAGACAGGGCTGCTCCTGGCCATGGCTTTTGATCGCTATGTGGCCATCTGCAAGCCCCTACATTATATGAGAATTCTCACCCCTCATGTGATGCTGGGGATTAGTGTGACTATCACCACTAGAGCTGTTATTTTTATGACTCCATTGAGTTGGATGTTGAGTCATTTGCCTTTCTGTGGCTCCAATGTAGTTCCCCATTCCTACTGTGAACACATGGCTGTGGCTAAGTTAACATGTGCTGACCCCATGCCCACCAGTCTCTACAGTTTGATCTTTTCCTCCATCATTGTGGGCTCAGATGTGGCCTTCATTTCTGCCTCTTATATTTTGATTCTCAGGGCAGTATTTGGTTTGTCTTCAAAGAATGCACAGCGGAAGGCTCTGAGTACATGTGGTTCTCATGTTGGGGTCATGGCACTGTACTATCTCCCTGGGATGGCATCCATCTATGTAGCCTGGCTAGGGCAGGACAAAGTTCCCCTGCACACCCAAGTGTTGTTAGCTGACTTGTACCTGATCATCCCACCCACCCTTAACCCTATCATTTACGGTATTAGGACCAAGCAGATCCGGGAGCGGATATGGAGTCTGCTGATGCCTTGCTTCTTTCCCCAGTCCACTCAAGGTGCATGAACACAAGCTTCTCCTACCTCAAGTTCCAGCCAACTGCCAAGATAACTTTGAGATCTATGAACATGGACTGGTTTATAGGTGTAGAGGGTCCTTACATAGCACTTCAACTTCTCACTAGAGTTTGACAGAAGGATTGTATTTCCTGGTGTATTTATTTAGAATGCTTATCTGATTGAAGTTTGGGCAGAGAATGTGTTTGTTATTTTGTTTCTTTTTTTTTAAATCTCTATTCCCATCTCACATCAGTCCCTCTGTTGATGAAAGTTACTCTTTATCACCTTTTCCTTACTAGAATTTTCTTGTTCCTCTCCTTGTATGATGTTGTGGTAGAAACTAGATCTTGTTCTCACCAATGAATACATTTAATTTGATACCTGTGTTTTTTCCTGGAGCACAAACCTCCTCTACCTAAAACAGATTTTAGTTTATATTATGTAAACTTAAGGTCAATGGTGTTGGCCCCTTTCTAATGAATGAATTGGAAAAAGAAACCTGAACCACAGTGAAAGAAACCAAGTCAGACCATGAGTTGAAAAGAATAATGCTCTGGGTCCAACCCCCTTCTGACAACCACACAATTTCACAGTACAGAGACACATATATTTGATTCTTAATGAAACTGTAAATCTTAGTAAGACTAATTCTCTGATACTAAAATTCAAAGTGCTAGGAAAAACTGCAACAATAAGTTGGTTAATTGTTCCAATGATTAGAATGAATTGTCCTTCACCTCTTCTCATTAGCCTTAGTTTTAAGTCTATCAAAAATCATCAGTATAGTACTGATATAAAGACAGAAAAATAATAGAATAGGGAACTCAGACCTAAACTCAGGCATATTTTGTTAATAGATCTGACATTGGACATGGTGTTACGAATACTGGACAGTCAAATAAAGAACTATTAGATGAGACTCTTACCTTACACCATATGCAAAGGTTAATTGAAAGAAATGTAAAGAACTAGTTGAAAGACTAAAAAATCATGGAACTAGAGAAAACATTTAACATTTGCAAAGATTTCTTGGATATGATGTTCAAAAGTGTAGGCAGCAAAAGTGAAAAATAGATGTAACCACAAGGAACAGAAATTATTTTGTGTAACAAAAGACAAAATAGAATGCAAAGACACCATGCAGGATGGGAGGAGATATATTTGAATTGTATATTTAGTAAGAATTATTTATCTAGTAAATGATAAAATCTTATAATTCACCACCACCAACAAAAATGAGATACTTGAACTGGAACAGACATTTCTGTAAAGGGTATGTACAAATGACCAGCTAACATATGTGAAGATGCTCTTTGTTACTAATCATTATGGAGATTAAAAATAAAACTACAGTGAGATAATACATTTGACTTATAGGTATGATCATGAAAACTCAAACCAACAAACCAACCAAACAAACAAAAAGTAAAAACCAACTTTGGGTGAAAATGTGCATAAACTGGAACCCCTTTGCACTGTTAGTGGAGATTGTGATAATAAAACTGTGGCAATAGTATGGGTAATCTATGAAATATGAAAAATAGGGCTAACCTGATGCAGCAACCACTTCAGGTACATCCACAAACAATGGAAAACAGGCTCTTCAAGTTGTAGTTATTGGCACTCAACATTTCATGGCACCACATGGATGTGCTAACTGTATGAAACCAGTGAAATCTGTTTTGATGTAGAATCTGCAGCTTCACTCTTGGTTTTAGAAGCTTTGTGCACTTCTCTGTAACTTAAGTTCCTTCAAAGGACTGTGAACCCACATGTGGAAAGCTTAGGAAAATACCCATTAGAGCAGTGGATCTCAACCTGTGGGTAGTGACCTCTTTAGGGGGTTGAATGACACTTTCACAGGGGTCACCTAAGACCATTGGAAATATGAGCTATTTGCATTATGATTCATAACAGTAGCAAAATTATAATTATGAAGTAGCAACAAAAATAATTTTATGGTTGGGGTCATCACAACATTAGGAACTGTATTAAAGGTTTCAGTTGAGAGCCACTGCCTTAGAGGTTCTGAAACATTGAAGAATTAAAAAAGTAATCAGGGCTGGTATAATGGCTCAGTGGGTAAAGGCACTTGCTGCCATGCTTGACAACCTGAGTTCGATTCCCGGGAGCAACATGATGGAAGAAGAGGACTGACTCCTGTGAGTTGTTATCTGACCTTCACACGTGCACTGTGGCATGGGCATGCCCACATATACACAAGAAATAAATAAATAGATAAGTAAATAAATAAACGAATGAAAGAAATGTACTAAGGGGGAAAAATGAAACTTGGACCATTTGATTTTCTTTTTAGATGTACGCTGTATCATTAGTCTAATGTTTAGGTATATTCTGGGGACTAGAAGACACAAACACTGTACACTCTCCAGGCTCCTGACTCCTCTCACAGTCTGGAATGCCCAAGGGACTGTGCATAGAAGAGAGCCAGTCTCCGGAGGAGTCACAGTGTTTGGCTGCTGGGCAGAGGCCAAGAGCAGTGGTGTCCTGGGAAGAGACAGATGACAGAGTATCTCATGGGAAAGAAAGTCTCCCAGTGGGAGGTGTTTGGAAAGGACAGCACTCGTAGTAACCCCATTGTCTTTGATCTCCTGTGGCGCCTGTATGTTACTGCTTCTCTCGAACGTCTTATATGAATCTAAATATCATTTGGTATGAGAAATGTGGAATAGTAAGCATACTTAACCAGAGAATGAATGTTATAAGAGGAAATCTATTATGCCGATAACTGAATTAGGAAACAGAGTTTGGACTTAAGAAGCCTTGAGGTTAGGGTCACCTCAGAAACAAGGATTCAAGTTCTCTATCCAAGGAAACAAGTATAATGTGGCTGGTCAGGTCTGGAGGCATTGTGGACACCTACAGCTTCCCCTGGAATTGATGTGAGGGATGGCAGATATAGGAGAAGGGGTAGGTATATAGGATTACTTGTGTTCAAAGCAGAGAGATGAAAAGGTAAGTGCAACACTGGAATGGTAAATACATATTTTTAGGGACCCAGACTTGCTTTGAGAAAAACAGATGCCATAGGGCAGGGTGAGGTTGTGTTTGGGAGTTGACGGAGGTATTTAGGTAGGGATACGAGGATATCAAAGGCAGCAAGGCTGTATTCAAGTGAGGCATGCAGTGCTTCTTTCATCTGGACAGCATGTTAACTCAGAATCCCTCCATCCTTTTATTTGGAATAAAATATCATCTCACGTCCTATGATTTACTTACAGATGTTACATGATTTGGGCTGAAGAAACCAGTGTAAAGCTGGAAAGGTGTCTCGCGAGATTTGAGCCCAGGCTTTCTGAAAGAATTTACCCCAACAAGCAGAAGCAGTGTGTCTCCATGTGTTGATAGGATGACCTCTACACTTTAGATTTCTCTATCTTATAGTGTGTGTTTTCAGTGGCCCAAAGAGCTAATGAAAAAAAAAAAAAACACAAGCATACAGGAAATGATGCTTAAAAAGTTATTGGAGTCACAACAGATCTTCAATGGAGGTCACCATTGATGCTCTCAAGAAAAAAGTTTAAATATTTTAAAGAAGAGACAATAAATTAAAACAAATGTTCTTTATTTTGAAAAGACCACACACACACACACACACACACACACACACACACACACACACACACACACACACACCTCTAACAACACCAATCAAGAAGGAAAGCAAATAAAATGAAGTAAAAACAGTTTTAAAGAAATGAAGACTACCACTAACTCTAAACCACTGTGAGCATCTGTGGACAGGGAGATAGAGCAGGGCATAAAGTGAGGACACCCTCAGATGAAAGGTGAGTTTATATAGAGCAGTTTCTGGGTCAGAGGTGAATGGGTGCAGACATTCTGGATCCTTCAGTTTTCTTCAAGTCTCTAGGCACCAAAACTCAACTCCAAATCTGTAGCACCCTAAATGGAGACTGTGGTGGTAGGGATACCCAGGCTTGCTTTTCACACTTCTCAATTTTACTTTGAAGCTCTTCTTCATGCTGACCTCATCTGCCCATGATGTTAGACATATACATGATTATATATGTATATATATATATATATATATATATATATATATATATATATATATGATTATATACACCATGGATTTTATTTGAGAGTGACATGGAACTCAGTCAGACTTAGTATACAACATTTATCATTCTTAAGGCTTTCCCCTCATGGTTTGTTTCAAAAAGACCCTATGTGCCCATCAATTCCCAGAAACCTGGTTCTTTAGAAAACTCTTGAAGATTCTGCACCAATGTGGAGTCAGTCAGCTCTCCAGGAGTCAAGTGGGCACCATGTGGTGAGGATGGAGAGTCAGGTAAATGCTTGTCTTATGTTTGGGTAACATAGAAAATGTCTTTTTTTATCTAGCACATGGGACCCTAACAGACTTCCACCATTCTGACCTATCAATCATTCAGGAGAGAGAATTGAGAGGTAAGAAGAGTCAGGATAAGGATGAGACAGCTTCTTAGGCTGCAAACCCTTTATTAATAGGGGGTTACAGGACTTGATAGCTAATCAAAATAACTAGTCTTGAGGCTTGGCAAATAAGCTCTTTTCACTGAAGGTTGAATGGAAATGTAAGAAACTCTTCTTGGGCTACGTCTGAATATTGTTAAATCAACACTTGTCTTGGTGAAATGGCCACCCCAGGCTAAGGCCTCAGAAGATGCAATGTTAAGGCTCTGTGGGCTTAAGGGAAGAGAGTGGGGGCACTTAATGTGGTCTACTCCACAGTCAAGAGTCTTGAGTTAATTTCTTAGGTCAAACTACCTGTGCATATCCCATGAGAGAGGAATGATCTGGGAACAGTCAGAAAATGTGTTGAGGCAGGAATGTAGCCTCATAAAGCATGCTTGCCACATCCATTCCTATCTCTAATCCAACTCACTTTAGTATCAGTATTCTATATGACATAAGAGCCATGTACACACTCTTAGGCTTTATAATTGAGATAGAGTTGTACATAGTGAAAGAGATATTTTTTTAATAGAATTGATAATAACAGAAAAATATTAAATGAACAGATAAAAGTCTTAGTTTTGGAACTACTTTATAAAAGAACAGAGAGTGAGCTCCTTATTGTATTTTAAAATTATCTTGGCATTTATGCCAGCTCTAAGGGAAAAACCTCAGTGGCTGATCATGTTAGGACAACTGCAAACCTTAAGAGAATGGGTGTTGTATTGGTGGATTTAGTCACCATGACCCCTCCTCACCCAGGGCAGGGTTTCTCTGTGTAGCTCCGGATGTCTTGAAACTCTCTCTGTAGACCAGGCTGGCTTCGAACTCAGAGGTCCACTTGTCTCTGGCTCCCGATTGCTGAGATGTGCCACTATTACCCAGTTTTAGTTATTTTTAATTTTAGTCTCTGTTGTACGTACTCACTTATGTATGTTCTTAGAGAGATCTGGAGTTAAAAGGTTAAGCAGAGAAACTCAGGCTTGTTTTAAAATTTGTTGATTTTTTTTTTAAAACGAAGTACCTTATGTTTGTCTTCCATTTAAATTCTAAAACACCAGTGATCAAACTGAGGCATGGAAAGTTTATATGACTGGATCAAGGCAAAAACAGGTAGTAAGTGACACAATGATGTTTTTAGTTGTGGGGGTTGGACTCAACTAGCAATATAATTAGTTCCTTTGCTTTCCTGATTCATGGTGATGTAGGGCCAACACCACATCTGCAGCAGGGCAAAAGAAGTACATAGAGCTTTGTTTTATATTCTAAGAAAAACTCTGTTTTCCCCAGAAGATTAACCAACATCTGACAGTGATACCACTTGAACAAGAATCACCCACTAGAAAATACAAGGAAGACCTAGGTAGAGCATTAGGACTACCAGGTCATATCTTTTCTAGGTCATCCCGAGAGATTCTATGAGAAACAGAAAGGTTTCTAACTTCACCTCTTCCTGCAGTGTGAGAGGAGAGAGGGCACAGACTTCCTAAAGGAGGACAAGCAACAGGTTATTCTGAAGGAGTACTCTGTTAACACAGAGAACCTTGACAAGGATGGTAAACAGAGCAAATGGCTTCATTTATGTTTTCTGATTTGTAAAACACTGCCCTGACACTTTGATTTGTCTACACCAGACACATCCGATGGCATTCTACCCTCTTCCCTCACCACTCTATATTGTAATAGAAAACCCATCTCACCTATGATGTCAAGACCATCCTACAACTACACAGTGGAATCCCCTGCCACCTTCTTCCTCATGGGCATTCCAGGTTTGCAGTCTTCCTATCTTGGGCTGGCCGTCTCATTTAGTGCCATGTACAGCATAGCCCTCTTGGGAAACAGCCTCATCATTACTGTGATCTGCATGGATTCCACTCTACAAGAGCCCATGTACTTCTTTCTCTGTGTTCTGGCTGCTGTGGACATTGTCATGGCTTCTTCTGTGGTACCTAAGATGGTGAGCATCTTCAGCTCAGGAGACAGCTCCATCAGCTTTAATGCCTGTTTCGCTCAGATGTACTTTGTCCATGCAGCCACCGCTGTGGAGACAGGGCTGCTCCTGGCCATGGCTTTTGATCGCTATGTGGCCATCTGCAAGCCCCTACACTACAGAAGAATCCTCAGACCTAAACTGATGCTGGGGTTATGTGTGACCATCATCAGCAGAGCTGTCCTTTCCATGACTCCACTGAGCTGGATGTTGAGTCATTTGCCTTTCTGTGGCTCCAATGTAGTTCCCCATTCCTACTGTGAACACATGGCTGTGGCCAAGTTAGTATGTGCAGACCCCACGCCCACCAGTTTGTACAGCTTGATTTGTTCCTCTATCATTGTGGGGTCCGATACGGCCTTCATTGCTGCCTCCTATACTTTGATTCTCAGGGCAGTATTTAGCCTGTCCTCAAAGAACGCACAGCGGAAGGCGTTAAGCACATGCGGCTCTCATGTGGGAGTGATGTGTCTTTTCTATCTCCCCGGGATGGCATCCATATATATAACCTGGTTGTGGCAGGATGTAGTTCCCCTGCACACCCAAGTGTTGTTAGCTGACTTGTACCTCATCGTCCCACCCACCCTAAACCCTGTCATTTATGGTATTAGGACCAAGCAGATCCGGGAGCGAATGCGGATGTTGATGATGTGCAGCTTTAGAAAAGGTTTGTTAACATAGAACTCTTTACATTTAGTCCCCTAGACAAGGGCACAGGTTTTAAAGATGTATGGAGCAAGACTGTTTCACTTGTCAGTGCAGAGTCCAAGATGAAGTTGTAAAGACCATGTGTGGTGGTAATCTAATTGTACTGAATTATTATTTTGATTGTATGTTAATAAATAAAGTTGTCTGGGGGTCAGAGCTATTAGAGCCATAGCAAGAGTGTGGCGGTGGTGGCACACGCCTTTAATCCCATAAGATCTCTGTGTGTTCAGGGATACAGTCAGCATTGGAGACATATGCCTTTAAGACCTAGGGGGCTGTACATTCAGACAGTGACGAGGCAGTCATGTGTTTGGGTTTACAACCAATGAGAAGGCAGAACAACATACTATAAAAAAATGAACCGACAGGAAGTAGGTCTCTTTTCGCGAAGCTGGGATAGCAGGAGGAAGGGTGAGATTTTAGCTCTGAGCTCTGACTTCTCGGCTTTCTCTTTTACATTGTTTCTGTGTTTCTTATTTAATAAGGCGGTTGGTTACATCTACATCTGGCGCCCAACGTGACAAGAATCCATTAAAAACCGCTTGGCTTGACGGCAGGTCCGCTTTCCCCGCAAGGGCGGCAGGCGGTGGCAGGCGGCGGAGGAAGCGGCAGGAAGCGGCCGGCGTCTTAGTCCGAGCTGCCGGCGTCCTAGTCCGAGCTGCCGGCTTCCTAGTCTGAACTGCCGGCTTCCTAGTCCGGGTAGCAACTTCTAGCCCGGGCCTAGGTCTGTGAGCAGCTTGCCTAAAGCCGGTGCTACAAACAACTCAGACCTGCCCTGCCGAACAGGGCCCTGCCTGTAAAGCCAACGCACGTGGTCGGAGCTTAAGGAAGCCAGACCCAAGCCTTGACTCGGCACAAGAGGGAACACGTGGCTGCATTTAAGCTTTAGCCGGCTACGCTTTCTTGTGCGTTCTCTCTTTCCTCTCTCTCTCTCTCTCTCTCTCTCTCTCTCTCTCTCTCTCTCTCTGGATTTACACCTGGGACACTAGGTGGCTGCTTTGAAAATCCCCTCGGATTTCTACTGTTCTACGCAGATTTGGTAAGTCATAACATATCAGATATTTTAAAGGAAACTATCTAAAAGAGAATTTTTTTCCACATTAAAAAACAAATGGGTTTTATGTGTACATTGGAAGAAAATTGGTTTTTGTTCGAAATTTTAGGCAGTCTGGCAATGGAACAACTATATAATATTAGTATTGGTGGAATTTTGCACCTTATCACTATAATAATCCACATTTTAATATTTAAAAAGATAGTCAATTTAAGTGCCAGGATAACAGCTTTAGAAGAACTTGTTAAACCTGTAAAAATTCAGACAGAAGAAATTAACAGTGAAGTTGTTTCAAGTCGGGATCATAAGGTTGCAGAAAGAAAGCCTGTTTTCACACAGTCACCCTTAATTTATCCTGTAACCGTACAGCAGATGCCTGATCAAATGGCTACACAAAATACTTGGGCTCCAATTGAAATGTTGGATTTAAAAATGTTTAAGGAGGCAATAGTATCTTATGGCATGCATTCCCCATATGTAAAGCAAATGTTAAACACTTGGTCAACATATAATAGGATAGTACCACAGGACTGGCGGGACCTTGCACAAGGTGTTCTGGAACCCAGCCAGAGACTTCAATTTCTGACTTGGTTTAAGGAGGAGGCTAAAAACATAGAAAAACAATGGAGGGATAAAGGAATACAAGTTTGCCAGGATCAGCTTATGGGCGAAGGCCAATATGCTTCAGCACAAACACAATGTTTATATGATGTCCAAACCCTAATTTTATGTCGAACGGCAGCCTTGAATGCATGGGACAGAGTTGAGGAACCAGGAAAAAAATCTGAGTCATTTACAAAGGTGATGCAAGGCCCAAAAGAGTCTTTTACAGATTTTTTACAAAGACTGGCTTCAGCAGTAAAGAGAATGGTCTCGGATTCAGAAGCTAGTAAGGCAATAATTGAATCTTTGACCTTTGAGAATGCGAATGCAGCATGCAAAAGAATAATCAGGCCATTAAGGGCAAGATCTGCACCTATGGAAGATTGGATTAGAGAAACAATTAATGTTGAAGCTGATGAGCATGATGATACATGGGTAGGAGAAGTAATTTCAAAAGGTTTGAGGAGTGTTAGATGTTTTGGATGTGGAAAGCAAGGACATTTGAAAAGGGACTATAGACAGGTCATTCCCAGAAACAATGTTTCTTCAAGGAACAATGGCAACAGAATGCCCCTTCCTTCTGGAGTATGCAGAAGGTGTGGTAAGGGAAAACACTGGACCAATGAATGTAGATCAACAAAGGACAGACAGGGTAATCCTTTGCCTCAGTCTTCGGGAAACTCCCAGAGGGGCCTCAGGCAGGCCCCCAGTGCAAATCCAGTTCAAACCTTTCCTGCAGCCATAGAGGAAATGCCTGCTCTGGAGAGCGATTAAATAACCAAATGCCTATTGGAATAAATCATGCTGGTCAGGATGATGAAACAGAGAGAATAGAAAATTCAGGAGAAAACATAAAGAAAATTTTTTGGCAAACTTCTATTAATGAACAAAGACCAAAATTAACGATAAAAATAAATGGTGTTTTGTTGTCTGGTCTGGTAGACACAGGTGTGGACGTTACCATAATTGCACCAGAATTTTGGCATCCAACTTGGCCTCTTCAGGAGGTAAACGTTCAACTGTTAGGAATTGGGACATTATCTCAGGTGAAACAGAGTGCAAGATGGCTCGAATGTATAGGTCCAGAAGGACAGAGAGGAAAATTAAAACCATATGTGGCTAACATAACTATGAACCTGTGGGGTCGAGACTTGTTGCAACAATGGAATACTCAGATTAATATCCCTCCAATCTCAGAAACAAATCATAAACTAGCACATGTTACTGAGAGAAATATTAGAAGATATTGTTCTAATGAGTGGTCACCAGCCATCCATATTATACAAGAACAGGGCACAATAACTGATGATCTTCCAAAGACACCAACATCTCTACCTTTAAAATGGTTAACAGACAAGCCTGTATGGGTCCAGCAATGGCCTTTAACAACAGAGAAACTCCAGGCTTTAGAAGAGCTGGTAGAAGAACAGTTAAATGCTCAGCATATTGAAGAATCAACCAGCCCTTGGAATTCTCCTGTATTTGTTATTAAAAAGAAATCTGGTGCCGGGCGGTGGTGGCGCACGCCTTTAATCCCAGCACTCGGGAGGCAGAGCCAGGCGGATCTCTGTGAGTTCGAGGCCAGCCTGGGCTACCAAGTGAGCTCCAGGAAAGGCGCAAAGCTACACAGAGAAACCCTGTCTCGAAAAACCAAAAAAAAAAAAAAAAAAAAAAAAAAAAAGAAATCTGGTAAATGGAGAATGGTAACAGACCTTAGGGCAATTAACAAAGTAATTCAGCCAATGGGTTCTCTACAATCTGGGATGCCTTTGCCTACTCTGTTACCAAAAGGATGGCCTCTCATAGTTATTGATTTAAAAGACTGTTTCTTTTCAATACCCTTACAAGAAAAAGACAGAGAAAGATTTGCTTTTACAGTGCCTACTTATAATAATTCTCAACCGGTTAAAAGATTTCAATGGAGGGTCCTCCCTCAGGGAATGTTGAATAGCCCAACTCTGTGCCAATATTTTGTACAACAGCCATTGGAAGTGATACGTAAAAAATCTCCTAAATCTATAATTTATCATTATATGGACGATATTTTACTAGCTGACTCAAATGCAGATACTTTAGAAAGAATGTTTGAAGAAGTAAAGAAAATTTTGCCTTGCTGGGGATTACAAATTGCTCCTGAAAAGATACAAAGAGGAGATTCTATTAATTATTTAGGATATAAAATAGAGCTACGAAAAATTAGACCCCAAAAGGTGCAAATTCGGAGAGATAGACTACAGACTCTTAATGACTTTCAAAGATTATTTGGAGATATTTCTCATCTACGAACTATTGTTGGGGTAAAAAATGATGAACTGACTAATTTGTTCAGAACCTTAGAAGGTGACAAGGACTTAAATAGTCCAAGAGAATTATCACCTGAAGCTGAGAAAGAATTGGCCTTGGTAGAAAAGAAAGTGCATGAAGGACACGTGGATCGTATTGATCCAAAGCTGGATTGCATTTTGGTTATTTTACCTTCTAGGCGTTCTCCTACTGGAATATTAATGCAGAGGGAAGATATTATATTGGAATGGATATTTTTACCAAATAAACCAAATAAAAAATTAAAAACTTATGTGGAAAAAATCTCTGACTTGATTTACAAAGGAAAACTGAGACTTCGTCAATTAGCAGGCATAGACCCAGCAGAAATTGTCGTACCATTAACTAAGGAGGACATTGAAAAATTATGGACAGAAAGTGAACCTTGGCAAAGAGCTTGCAGTAATTTTTTTGGGAGAAATTAACAGCAAATATCCCAAAAGCAATAGAATTGATCTTATAAAGAGAGCTGATTGGATCTTGCCTCGAATTGTATGGCAAAAACCCATATCTGGAGTTCGTACATTTTATACAGATGCCAACAAAGAAGGAAAGGCAGGTTACAAATCAGAAAATTTAAGTAAAGTGGTTCAAAGTCCGTATAATTCAGTTCAAAAATCAGAATTGTATGCTATTCTGTTGGTATTAATGGATTTTTCAGAACCTCTCAACATAGTAACTGACTCTCAGTATGCTGAAAGAGTGGTGTTACATATTGAGACTGCAGAATTTATCCCTGATGCTTCAGAATTAACTTCACTATTTATTCAATTACAAGGTACAATCAGGAAAAGGAATCATCCTTTATATATAACTCACATTCAATCCCATACTGGTCTGCCAGGCCCTCTAGCACAAGGCAATGATGAGATTGATAAATTATTGATAGGAAATGTACTGGAGGCCTCAGAA
Organism: Peromyscus maniculatus bairdii; assembly: GCF_049852395.1. Classification (NCBI taxonomy): domain Eukaryota; kingdom Metazoa; phylum Chordata; class Mammalia; order Rodentia; family Cricetidae; genus Peromyscus; species Peromyscus maniculatus. The sequence continues at coordinate 113,836,373 of NC_134852.1, forward strand.
TTTCATAAAAAACATCATGTCAATAGTAAAGGTTTAAAAAAGGATTTTTCCATAACCTGGCAACAAGCCAAAGAAATAGTAAAGAAATGTCCTACTTGTTCCTTCTACAATCAAACGCCATTACCAGCAGGATGTAACCCAAAGGGTACTCAGAGAAATGAAATCTGGCAGATGGACGTGTTTCACTTTGCAGAATTTGGAAAACTGAAATATGTACACCACACTATCGATACTTATTCAGGATTTCAATGGGCAACTGCTTTGAGTTCTGAAAAAGCTGATTCTGTAATCACTCATTTGCTGGAAGTTATGGCCATCATGGGTATACCTGCACAAATCAAAACTGACAATGCTCCATCATATGTCTCTGTTAAAATGAAACAGTTTTTTGCTTATTACAATATAAAGCATATTACAGGCATACCACATAATCCTACAGGTCAAGCAGTTATAGAAAGATCAAACAGAACTCTAAAGGATATGCTAAACAAACAGAAATGGGTAACAAAAACCCCCAGAAATAGATTGCATAATGCTCTTCTAACTTTGAATTTTCTGAATGCCAATGAGAAAGGAACAACAGCTGCAGAGAGACATTGGATAATAGAAAAAACTACAGAATTAAATCAGCCTATATACTTTAAGGATGTGCTGACCTCAGAATGGAAACCAGGGTATGTATTACATTGGGGACGAGGTTTTGCTTTTGTTTCTACAGGAGAAGATAAGCTGTGGGTACCATCAAAATTGATAAAGGTTTGATTTGAACAAGAGAGACCTCTTAATTGAGGAGGAGATAGTTCATCAACCAGCATGAACATCCAATTTAAACTAACTTGTATCAATAACACATGCCTTTTCATTTAATCAGATAATAACTTGTCAAAAGGAAACATCCCCAAAATTAGTCTTGGGGAAAGGTTTTTGTTTTTGTCTTTTAGGAGAATGAAGGTTAAGGAATCTGAAGAACACTGGACAAATGAGACAACTGAAGAAAAGTGACAAATCATCTATCCCAAGAAACAGAGTGAAACGGTGTATGAGTATATATTATCTAAAAAATTTTATGTCTTCCTAAATGTTTGTTTCTGCTTTTCTCTAAAGATTTAACACTATTGGTTTTCTAATAGTCCCAGTTCAATTAAAATTTAAAGCTGACTTTGGAGTTGGAGAATGGCTCTCTCCTTCTTTAAACTCAAGCATGTTGTTAAAAGGAAAATGCAAACTCCCTGTATCATGCCAGAATAAGAGCCATCTTCTGCTATGGTACAGGACAAAAGCAAAATTAATTAAGGGACTATTCTATTACTAATCTCAACTCTTTGATTCTATTCTGATTCTTTAAACTTTTCTCAAAGTATAAATTTTATATCAAAATTTACAAGATTAATATATATATATATACATTTTAAACTTTGTTAAGATATGAATGGTCACATAGAGTACTAACTAATTCTAGAAAAAAGGCTAGCTGCATATATATGTTTTTGTGTTCGAGTCTCTTATCAGTTTTCTGCAGGAAATCACGGCCAGGCCAAACATCAACTGAAGTCTCCAGAAAGAAGATGGGGCCCCACAACAACAACAATTCCACGTGGACAATAATAATATCATTAAGCTGACAAACATAATCCACAGATCAGCTTTGAACTACAAGGTGCTCAGAGCAATTTTGAGATGACTAGCTGAAATGATCCAGTCTCAAAGACTACTTGAATAAGGACTTGAGATAAACCCTGAACTTTGGCATTATACACAGACTGGATAATGAAGGATATAGTTACCTCTCCTAGAATTTGACAATTAACCTAAAATTTTTCTTTCAGGATAAAGAAAACTTCTCCCATACCCAGCAGGAAGCAATTTTAAGAATACGACGCCCACATTCCCAAAGAGGTGGTGTGGGGCGGGTGGTTTTTTGGTCTTTTTAATGGGTTTTGGGTCTGGGATAATTTTCAGTATTTAGGGGGGTTGGTTACAAGTTATTGTCAAGGGATAAGAAAAAGGCTAAGCAAAGGAGATTAGATTTAAGGTTCTTGTTTAAAAAAAAAAAAGAAAGAAAGAAAAGAAAAAGACAATTACTAGTTTTAAATACTTTACATTGGATTGAATTGTTTTATATTGTATACAAATTTGAAACTGATATTGTTAGAAAATGCTATATGTATATTTCTAATTGCATTTATACCATTCATTTAACAATGTAATGCAAATTTCTGATCCTTGAATGTTATTATTACCAACTATTAGGATATAAAGAAATGAAAGTTAGTAGTTAGACATTACAATAGAACTTTTAGTCATATTAGATATGTTTTAAAAATTGAGCAGAGATGTTTTAGACAGGTCATCTTCAAACCCTTCAGAGATCTACAGAATATGGCATTTAAAATGTTTTAATAACTTAGAAAATTTTTCTTTTTTGAGACATGTCAGCTCCTGGCAGTACTAATCTACTTCAGAGAAAATATGGGCATTGAAGAAACTGCATATGGAGTCAACTTTCATTTTGGCAAAAGTTAGCCACTGGACAACAAAGTATCCTCAAATCAACAGGACAAAATGGACAGACAGATCACGAAACAAGGGACTACTGATTCTTGCCAAAACAAGTGTGGTTATGGCTTTATCAAAAGGCATCTTCTGAGGCCAGGACAATATGGCCCCATCCCTGAAGTGGCCTTCGCATCCGGAAAAGGTACGGTGCCCTTTTCTTCGAAGGCAGCTTAACAGGCAGAGGGCCGATGGATTCTGTTGTACAATGGAACAGCAGCTGAAAGCTCATACCTCTCAAAAGTAGACTGGCATTTAATAGAGGGATGTGGAGAAGAAGGGGATGCTGAGATGAAGCCATATATACACAGCCAAGAAGAATGAACAGCTGAATTTAAAAACTGTCAACAATTTCCAGAATTTAAAATCCTGAATCATGACAGGACACTAGTGGAATTCAGGTCTTTCTGGTACGTGGACTGCTCTCACCCAATGTGAGGTTGAACTGCTGACCTTTTGTACATCCTACTTCACAAATGAGTCTGTCAGATACACTAAGCCTATAGGCTGAAGATGATGCCCCAACACTACGGAGAAACCTCAGGTGACTGCCCAGGCAGCTGGCTGTTTCTGTCAACTCACAAAATTTTTTGGAAGTTGCTTGCATGCACTTCCTGTTTTTTATTTTTGTTAGCTAATTATTCCCTTCTTGGGTCTCTGAGGGAGTTGAAGATTAGTTAGTTATGGTTGAAGATTAGTTAGTTATAGTTGAACATTAATTAGGATAGAAAGTACATTAGATACATCTTGGAATTACCAAAATAGGATAGATAATGGAATTATTTTCTCTGATTTGTCAAATACCTGTTTAGGTATTTATTACTTGTATATATTGTATATAGTTATTGTACTTTTGTATATAGTTTTTCTTTTGTTAGTTATAACCTTTTGCTTTCTTTTTCTTTTTATTAAAATAGAAAAGGGGAAATGTGGTGGTAATCTAATTGTACTGAATTATTATTTTGATTGTATGTTAATAAATAAAGTTGTCTGGGGGTCAGAGCTATTAGAGCCATAGCAAGAGTGTGGCGGTGGTGGCACACGCCTTTAATCCCATAAGATCTCTGTGTGTTCAGGGATACAGTCAGCATTGGAGACATATGCCTTTAAGACCTAGGGGGCTGTACATTCAGACAGTGACGAGGCAGTCATGTGTTTGGGTTTACAACCAATGAGAAGGCAGAACAACATACTATAAAAAAATGAACCGACAGGAAGTAGGTCTCTTTTCGCGAAGCTGGGATAGCAGGAGGAAGGGTGAGATTTTAGCTCTGAGCTCTGACTTCTCGGCTTTCTCTTTTACATTGTTTCTGTGTTTCTTATTTAATAAGACGGTTGGTTACATCTACAACCATGCTTGCATAAAATTTCAATTTTTTAGTGGGAAAATTGTTATGGATATGGGATGACTGCAATAGTCTGATATGTTCAATACTTTCATTTAACTTGTATGTGCAATAGCTTACAAACTTGGAAACATGGAGGCAACGTACAATTGGTCCCTTCCCATAGACAGAGCCAACAATTTTCCCACATCCCAATTTTGTCACTTGTGGGCTATTTTTGTACAACTCTCCATGACATAACAGCCACTCTACAGCAACAGTTCCGTGTACAATCTTAATTCCTGTTCATTATTCCTTTCATCTGACTAGGTTGACTTTTGTTTAGTGGGATTCTCTCCCCACATTTCTCTCCCCTACACCTTCAAAGAGAATGTTACACAGTTACAAGAACCATGTAGACTCCGCTGATGGCATCAGAAGATACTAATGTAACACCAACTAGCTGCTGGATGGGCTTTCCTTCCTTCCTGTTGACTTTATTTCTTCTTCCCTGCTAATATCTCGTTTTTGATTTTAGGGTCACAGACCTCACTCTAACCCAGAGACAAACACATGTAACCAGATACATGATATACCTCTGTGGCCACATGTCAGTGTGCCCTTGTGACACAGTGTGACATGGCCATCTTTTTGTTTAAAGGGCTCTAGACTGCTGGGAGGGGCCCTAAGGAGCAAAGGTGCTGATATGAAGGTTCTGGCTGCCTGGGGCAAAGGTGGATGGTTGCCACATGCAGAATCTATTGTTTGCCCTCCTCTCTCTACAGAGAACACAAGTAGGGGATAGATTTTGTGACTTTACAATGAACTGGTGAGGTAGGATATGCTATTTTAAACCCGATTAGAGCCACTTTTCCAAAGAGGACACCCAAATCCTCTCAAACACGTTTCAGACCCGAATGTAAAGAATCACTCTGATTTGTGATCTGTGAGGTGTTTGTTGACTTTGTTTCATTTGAATATGAAAATCATTTATAACCTTTAAAATCTCACCTCCAAAATCTCTGTAGGAAACAACTTAAGGCTGTTTCAGTTTCCTCATCCATAAAGTAAAAATAAACACCGAGGCCCCCAACTTTTCTGATCCTGCCCCTTAGAGAAAAGACAGGCCCAGGACACAGATCCACCCGCCCTCAAGTTCAGGGAGGTGGTAAGGTGAGGATACTGCATTGTGGGTGAGTCCTGCATTGTGCTCTGGGAAAGCACAGACTGTGTGCCTCTCTAGTTTCGGGCTTGGGGTTTGTTTGGTAGCAGCAAGCCTCATGTGAAACACCCTTTCACCAGGACTATCAGCTCTGGACATGTACATTATTATTTTGTCTCATTGGGAAACCTCATTTAAACTCTTTTCTGGAGTCTGCAATCATTTCATCATTGGCACACGGTTAGGGAGCCAGTGAGGAGGGTTGTGATCTGCAGAATGGACAAAGTCCACCATCCCTGTCATGTTTCCATCATGGGTCACAATGCTTATCTGACGGGGACTGCTTTTCTGTGAGAGGTACCGACAGTTTGGTGTAACAGCAAGATACCATGAGGTCAGGCCAAGGGGCCCGTAGGTTCTAAGCTGGGTTCAGGGGTATGCTTATCAATGGTAGCATCCTCCAGCAGCCCCGTGTCCCAGGGCAAATTCCAATGTTAGGCTAGGATGGTGGCTCTCCTAGTCTTCCCCATCCAGGGAACAAATGGTGAGGGGGGTGGTGTTGGGGACAATACTGTAGCATGGGCTAAAATAGGGCAGGAGGCGGCCAGGGAAGGGACAGTGGGGGAAAGTAAAAATGTGGGAGCCGCCATCAGTCACATTGTAGAAGGAGATCTCATGGGCCTCATAATCCAGGAAGATTCCTACCCGGTGCGGCGGAACTGACAAGGGCAAGAGGGGGTACTCATTGGTGCCTGCCCGGTACTCTGTTCCCTTCCTCAGCCTTATCACCCAGAAGCCATAGTCGGGGGACAGACAGACCGCCTCCTTCCGGTCTACATTTTCCATACACACTCCCAGGCCCCACTCAGACCTGTCTCCAACCTCCACCTCCCAATAGTGCCGGCCCGAGGAGATGCACTGGCTGCCCAAGACAATGTTATAGCGGTAAAATCTCTCAGGATTGTCAGGCAGGTTCTGCTCGGTGTCTCCATAGTGCACACTTTTTCTGTCCTTGGACACGACAAGGCGGGAGTAAGCTGTGTCTGGATCGAGGCGCACATCGACTAGGAAAAAAAAGATCCTGGTGGAAACATTGATGCCAAACAAGGGGGGAGTGGGGAAAGAGTGTAGGTACTCTGATGAAGACAGAGCTCTCAGCGATGGGTCGGGTGAGGCTAGATGACACACCCAGACAACACTGAGCCATTTTATCTCTATGGGTGGAGTCCCTCCCACTGCCCATCCCAATCCCCAAGCATCGAATACCTGCATATGTCTTCAAGATCTCTCTTAGTCCCAGCACACGACAGTCTGTCTTCAGCTCCAAGGAGATTGGTTCTGGCTGCTCCAGGCTCCAAGATTTGCTCCTGCAGAAGAGGGTGTGTTTTGGACCCAAGGAGTCTTAGCTCTGTCCCCGAAGCCTCCTTACCTTAGTTCAGGGAAGAGTGGCTTGGCCAGAGCCAGTCAGCCAGAGTCCCCTGCTCAGCAGGGCAGAGGTGGGATGCTGGCTTGATGAGCTGTAGACTGTTTGTGACAGAGAGTTAATGCTCACAACTTCCTGTTGTGGGGAAGGCTAAGCATTAGGACAGAGGAAGAGGAGGAGATGGGCTGCCAAGGAGAATGGCTGATGCCCTGTGCCGAAAGCCTCATGTGCCATCTTCTTGGACTAGTTACATGAAATAACATACTTCAGCTTTTCTTAAATTCTTATTGGTAATACCTGAAATGAGTTTGATTAGGTGCAAAAAAGGAGAGGTCAACAAATCTTCTTTAGCCAATGTAATGTAAGATGGGGAGTCAGCATCCGCTTTCTGTAGGTACTCAGTCTGTATTCCATCTCTAATTTTGGCTCTGGCCAGTCCTCTCTGTCCCCTGCAGAGTGTCATGGAGGCTCTGAGGATGGGAACATACCTATTTAAGGCTTCCTGAACACCCTAGAAGGAGAAAAAAAAATGTAGCACATGAGTGTGCTGTGCCTCAGCGAGACTAGACAGACACAAATGCCAAGAGGGGCTTTCTGAAAGGGAGACACGGACTTTGAGGCTGTGGAGAAGCTTATGAGAGGGCAACAGAGCAGATGTGGCCTGGCTGAATGAACAGCTTTGGGGTCCATCTTGAGAGGGCCAGGATGGAAGGGACTGGAATGCTGTCAAACTATCAGAATAAGTACCTGGTGTCCCTCTACTCTTTGCTGGGTGGATGCTCTGTCCTATGAGATATGAAGGGTCAGGTCATCTACCCTACGAAGAGGAAGGGGACAGCAGGCATCAGCCGAAGGCTACAGGAGCCTCAGCTGGTGGGCAGTATGATGACAGGCCCCATGAAGAACCAGTGAACACTCTGCCCTGGAGTCCCCGCCTATCTTCAGTTCTCACTCAGGTGTGCCAGGAAAGGCTGCTGCTACTCACCTGCAGCATCCAGCGCACTGGTCTCTGGGATCTCTCTTCCAGCTCCACAATCATCCTGCACAGGGTCTGGCTCTGCTGGATGATCTTGTCGTGCCTCAACTCCAGTTTGTTGGCTGTCTCCCTCTCCTCCTGCTCTAGGCTAGCCTGAGCTGCAGCTGCCTCCTCGTCCACCTGCAGACACGGCAGCTCTTTTTCCTTCAATAACTGCCGATATTTTCCAAACTCCCGTAGGATGTTCTGCTTCCGTGTTTCCATCTGTGTCTGTGGAGTCAAGAGTGGAATCCTTTCAGTGTAAGGGTGCTGTGGGATGGAGGACACTAACATGTGGGAACGCACACTGTGGAAATGCTTTGGTATGACCATTTACTGGGTGCTATGGAGGCAAAGACAAAGGATCCAGTCTTCCTATCTTCCTGACTCCCCACAGCCTCAGGGCATAGTTTCTGGTCCTTTTCACAGGTAGAGTATTTTCTTACATATAATGAGTGGGAACAGAGTATTTCAGACTTGGAATTTTCCCGGACTTGAGATTTTATGTATATAAAGGGATTTTGGCAATGAGTCTGAATATGAATTTCACTTATGCTTCCCATATATTTTGTACATATAACCTGAAGGTAATTTTATAAAATAATTTTACTGTGCTTGCATTCTGAGTGTGACCTATCATTAGGTGGAACTTTCTTCTATTTTTGGTACCATGTTGGTTATAAGACACTTTTGGATTTTGGAGCATTTTGGATTTCACATTTCTGGATGAGTGACATTTAATCTGTTCTACTCTATCAGCCCCAGTAGGATCTAGGGTGCTACCTTGCTTTTTTCTTGAGACAGGGTTCCAGTTTATAGCCCTACTGGACTCTTATTCACTATGTAGACCAAGTAGGACTTAAAGTTGTAGCAATTCTCTGCCTTTGCCTCTCAAGGGCTGGTTTATAGGCATGCACCACCATCCTGGTACAGGATATTATCTTGGTATGATAGGATGAGAACTACCTTCCATTTTCAGAGTAGCAGCTGGAAGGTTACACTGATGTTTACTAAGGATGTTAACTACACTGTTGGGTAGTTTTTCTTCTTGTTGATGTTTTTAAGCTTATTGTACCATTTTAGGCCACTTTGATGTTACTGTCTCCTGATCAAAAGTTCTGAGAGTTTCATGCCTCTTGGCTTCAGATATACTTCAGAGGTGGTTTTCTAATATTTAGGTAACCGAAGTCTTAGCAGCTCTGCTGTCGCTAGGCAAAGTGAAACAGACATTGTGCTTGACCGACACTCTACAAGCCACACTCCCACCAGCTCGTGTGCGCGCCACTGTTCCTTCCTCATACATGAAGATGTGAGATAACGGGCGACTGCTACCTCACAACCTATTAGCTGGGCCTGAAAAGTTATGTGGCCTTAAGTAAAGGGAAAGCGGAAGGCTCTGTCTCACAGATATGAGGCAGCCTCCACTGTCAGCTCTGGAAGAGAAGGACGCCGTGAGCCCCTTTCTCAAGTGCAACCTGCCTTCCAGTTGGCAACTCGCTCCTTCTCGCTGACTTCCAGCTTCCAGGCTTCTTCCTGTTCTTTCCTTAGAAGTTCCAGAGCTTCCTGGAGTTTCCACTGCAAGAGACAAGAAGCTCATGAGTGTGATCAATGTTCCTCAGGCAACAGGCTGGTATAAATGCTAAGAGAAAACTGAATGCCACAGAAGGCACAGACTGCCCATGTGGCACCCAGGGAAGCTCTTTGGGTTGAGAATCATTTTAACTCCCATAGTTCCCAGGTGTCTGTAAAGGTCTATAGCTAGACTTTCTAGAACTTGAAGACTTTGGACTTTCCTACCCATGACTAATTTTATTCTCATTAATTTTCTTCCCTATTATTTCCCAGAACCTTGCTGCTGAAAATGTGCTCCAAGGCCAGGAGCATCGGCATGGCAGAATCTTGAGTCTTACCCTATACTTATCAAATGAGAGCTGGAATTCAGGAAGCTCCTTGGGTAGCTCAGGTACTCAATAAAGGTTAGACACTTTCCTAGGAAAGTGATGCAAAAGATTCTTACGGGAAAGCCAGAAGTAGCTAGCTATTTCCTTTTAATCTGATAAGAGTAACCTTTTTGTTAAAGAATCATAAAGTACCAGACACGGTTCAAGCACTGCACATGCACTAACACTGCTGCGGTTTGAATGGGAAACGTCCTCCATAGGTCATGTGTAAGAAGACCTGGTCCTCAGCTGGTGATGGGTTAGGGAAGGTTGCAGGAAACTTTAGGAAATAGAGCTTGGGTGGAGAAAGTAGATCACTGTGGGGCAGGCCTGGAGGTTTATGGCCTGGTCTCACTTCCTGTTCACCCTTCCTAACTACAGATGTCATGGGACCAGTTGCCTATTGCTCTTGTCACTGTGATTTTCCCACCACGATGCCCTGGATCCCTTTGAACTGTGAGCCAAAACAAACCGCTTCTCCCTTACATGGCTTCTCGCCAGGTGTTTGATGACCGCAGCAAGAAAAATAACTAGTACAAACACATTCCCCAGGTGTAGTGTCATCACCACTTTATAGACAGGAGAACTGAGGCTCAGAAAGTGACCCATCCAAGGTCACCCAGCTAGTAAATGACAGGGCTGGGAATTAACCAAGATCTTAACCTCTATGTTAGCATTCCCTCCTTGTTCTAAAACTTTCAAAACAAAATATATACATACCTTTAATGTTTTAGATATCTGTCCTGTAGAGAAAAATGCTTATTCAGAGGGTCTGCCATATATTCTTACATTTTAATCATAACTTGAAGAAAGAGAATTAAGGCAGAACAAGATCACTCATGCACATCTGAGAAAAGAGCAAGGTGGGGCCTGGAAGCTAGTCACAATGGTTAAGACAAAGAAGCAGTGCGTGAGACTGAGCTGGCTTACCCCAAAGTGTGGGAAACAGAGCCCTAGCCAAAGAACAAGCTCTCTATTCCAGCCTTTTATCTCTCTTTAACTAGTTTAACCTAGTCAGAAAAGACCTGACAATATGGATACTGTGAGTGCTAATACATGATTAGTACAAAGCATGCCTGGCACCTGGAGCATCCATCCTAAGTGACTCATTTATGGTCCTTTCCAGCTCCAAAATAATGTATCAGGATCCAACATTACTAAGCCTGAGATGTGTTTATGAAATGAAGAGGTTAAAATGATTCAGCTAATGTCAAGTAACAATATGTGGCCCTAGTAGGGGGAAGTTAGTAGGTTCTTGACTAATAAATAACAGTCATCATATGTAAACTCATTCAAGTCATGTAGAACCCCAGTGGAAATCAAGGGTCTGCTTCAAGTTCTCAACACTAAACTTACCCTCTGGTTAGTCATCCCCATGTTAAGGTTTGAGATGGGATGCAGAGGAAATGGAAGAGAAGGAAATCAAAGGTGGTTATGAATAAAGGAAAGGATGTAGTTCAGAATATTAGATGCAAAGATCTGTAGCCATCAGGGGTGAAGGGACTCAGCTCTCAAGTTCAGGCTTCTGATACAGAGATGGCCAAATGAGAGGCAGAGGAAAGGCTGGCATGGCCAGGTTCTATTGCCTACCTTATATTCCCAGGCAACATCCTTTATGGGCGCAACAGTGTGGGCTTCGTACTCTGAGGACTGGTGACAGGCCTTGCAGGTTACCACATCATCCTCTTTACAGAACACCGTCAGCTGTTCCTTGTGGAGATTACACACATCAGTCTGCAGTCCCATTTCCATACAGAAGCCTAGCAGGCGGACCTTATCTACAACACTGGCCAGCTGCCAATTGGGACGCAGTTTCCTTGGCTGCGCGGGAGCTCGACAAAGTGGACAGGTGTAGCCCAAGTCCTGGGATTCTCCTGAGAGCTTCCAGAGTCCAGAGAGACAGCTGTGGCAGAAAGTGTGGCCACAGTTGATGCTCACAGGCTCCCTGAGGAAGGTCATACAGATAGGACAGTTCATTTCTTCCACAATGGCTTCCATTAACGCTGCAGGATCCATGGTTCCATCTAACAACAGTCTCAGAACATGAATAAAGACTGCAAAAAGCAAAAGAAAAATAAGAGAAATCAAGAGGAAAAGGTAGCAACAGTAAGTTCTCCCCCCACATCAAAATCAGTGATTGATAAGAATACACTTATTTTAGAACCTTCATTGGCCATGTATAATAGGCACTGGTGTCCACTGAAGCTATTATTGGGCAACATTGTTCACACCACAGAAGGCACAAGTAGGGTAGGAATGGCTAAGAGAGTGGATTTGGAGAAATCTTTATTTATTTGTTCAATTCTGATTCTCCTGAGTTTATTGTACCCTACTGTTCCCACTCTAATCATGCTACGGAAATCAACATATTCTCTCTTGGACTAGGGCAAGTTAATACAAGATGTGATGTTCCAACATTCAGAAAAAGGCCACAAAATACTGTCAGCCTTCCCCTGGGATGCCTTTGGTGTACAGTTATAGTCTTCAAGGTGCAAAACCACAAATGCCAGACGCTCATTGTCTAGCTGCTCAGTTTTTCTTACTTTGCACACTGATGTGTAAAGTGAAAGTGTAATAGCAGTTCTTTCACTGTGTCCTGTAGATCACTGTCTGCCTCTCCTGCATGACATTTCCATGACTGACCAACGTAACAAGACACTCTCCTCAGCACGTAGTGCTGCACATGAGAAAGCAGAGGGGAGATCACATCCCTTGGAAGAGAAAGCAAGGATCACTTAAGGATATATTGATGTATATGGGTGATTATTGCCCAGGCCACATGTATGAGCTTGAATGGCCAGTGGCAGGCTTCTTGGCATTCTTGGTAATATTTATTAACTCACCTTGTAAGTTTGTGCTGCTAGATAGGCTATGTAAGGGGAGAATCATATTGACTTTAAATACTGCTGCATCTTCAGGACCTAAATAGTGCCTACCAGGCAAATAACTGCTGAATACATGCCTGCCAAATGATTACATCAGGGTTAGAGAATAGTTCCTAAACCCCAAATGCATTTATAGTTTATTAGGTAACTGAAAATAAAGCAAACTAATAGGAAACACTCTTTTAAAAAATATATTTATTTATTTATTATGTATACAGTGTTCTGCCTGCATGTTTGCCTACAGGCCAGAAAAGGGCACCAGATCTCATTACAGATGATTGTGAGCCACCACATGGTTGCTGGGAATTGAACTCAGGACCTCTGGAAAAGTAGCCAGTGCCCTTAACCACTGAGCCACCTCTCCAGTTCCTAGGAAACACTCTTGAGTATCTAGTATGTGCCAGGCATGGCTCTGTGCACTTTACATGCATAATGTTGGTTTATTTCACAATCCATGATAGAAACCATTATTCTCATTTTGCAGGTTCTTGTACCAGGTTTCTATTATTCTCCTTTGAGAAAACCACCTATCTTCCCCAGCTTCAGGGTATAAGACAAATTCAAAGACAGAGAGGAAGAAATCACTGTGTTTAGTCATGCAGAAGGGCATTTTGGAGGCACCAGGACAGAAAGTCTGCAGGACTTAATGCGGCCATCAGCAGGTCATTCTTTCTCACCCCTTCCCTGCTTCCTGTTCTTCTGTTTCCACTGTTACCACCAAACCATGAGATCCAGACCCTAAGGTCCAGTTCTGCAGATACCGAACTCAAAGGCCTACTGTGGTTCATCGCAAGCCCTATATGAGCTCAACTGGAGGGATCCTGGACCCATGTCTGCTCATTTTACCCTATTTCCGGTCATGCTGTTCTAACTGGAACTGTTTCCATGATCCTACGGTTGACATCAATTACTGCAAGTTTGTTTGCCTTAATTCTCACACTAGGTATTGACTATGCATATTGTGTTTTTTTTCACGATATTCCTAATGTCATGATAAATTTAAATTACAGAGATATCTTCTGTTTTGTTCACTGTATTCTTGATGCCAAGAGCAGGGCCTCAATATTTGTTACATTCACGAGAATTAAATGTAAATGTTGAGATCCAGTTGATAGTAGAAGTGTTAATATCTTCATCTAAGGCAATGTGTGTGTGTGTGTGTGTGTGTGTGTGTGTGTGTGTGTGTGTGGTGCGCGCGCGCGCGTGCATGTGCGTGGCACACGCTGCTTTGATATCAAAAGCACAAAGAGCAACAGAAGAACCAAAAGTAGCAGTTGAAAATTTGGAAGATATTGGCTGTAGGAAAGTGAGGTAAAGAAACAGAAATGATAAACCAGGAAAAGTGGTGGCAGCATGCTATTTCTACACATGGCCTCAAAAAGACATAAACATGGGAAAGCCATCAGAGATCTGGGGATAAATAGATGTCTTTCTCCAACAGAACATTTGCTTTTATCACACATGAATTACTTGGTTCAAGTCTTAAAACCATTAACCGCTCAGGCATGTTCAACTTGCAGCCAAGGACACTATGGATACGGCCCAACACAAAACTGTAAACTTAATTTTCTTTATGCGATTTTTATGGATAGTGTGGTTCTCCAGCATGAACTTGGTAGTTGGCAAATCGTTTTACAATGTCAAAATGATGCACCCAAGGGTGCTTCCATAGTGCCTAGGGAGCAGAGGGAGGGAGCAGAGCCTGGCAATATCCGGGAAGTTGGAGCTGAGGGGCAGAGGGCTCAGACTTGGCACCCGAGGGTCGGGGAAGGGCGGCAGACAGCGCCTTCCTGACCTTTGGGCGCTCACCAGGTCCCCAGGGTATTGGGCTGGGTTAAGGAGTGCAAGGACCTGTGTCTTCCAAAGATCCCTGGCTGCCGCCTCCTTCTCTCTGCGTAGGGTAGCCCGCCGTGGAGATGCCGCGCTCCAGCCGCCTAGTCCGCAGCATCAGGTGCGGCAGGGCGCTCACCTGCTCACCTGCGGGAAGCTGCGGAGCCCAGCCCGAGCTCGGCGGCCTAGGTAGGAGCAGCACCCGGTGACTTCCGTGAAAACTCCAGGGCCCGCCCACAGCGCCGGAATCGACGAACCATAGGCCCGGGCCTGGTCCATCCTACGTCTGCACCGTGAGCGGCCCGATTGGCTGTTAACTTGTCACTTTTCCTTGTGGCATTCAGCAGCCTGGGAGCTCTGCCAGGTTTGAATGTGTCCCAGCTTGAGTGTATGGTGGCACATTTACACGTTGGAATCTGCGTTTCTCTGGAAGATATGCAGCCGGTCATGGCTCCAGGTTTCAGACACTAACAAAATTATTAATAAACGCTTCTGGTTTTCCTGACTAACTCGACATTCCCAAACTTCCCCAGGTAGCTCCTCATTGAAACAAACTAGTTTCAGAGTTAGAAACAACATTGAACACGCCACCGAAATAGCTCAGTTGGGAAAGCATTAGACTGAAGAAACAATATTGAATGACGAAGCAGAATAGTCCTGATCATAAGCAGTTGTTAAAAAATTCTTGAAAAAATATTTATTTTTACATCCCTGCCACAAAACATGGCATATCAAGTTGCAGTAAGGCTAAGCACCTTCCTTTGTATTAAGGCTGGGAAAGGTGACCCAGCATGAGGAGTAAAGTCCCAAAAGCCAGGAAAAGAGTCAGAGACAGCCCCTATTCCCACTGTTAGGAGTCCCACAAGAGGACCAAGCTACACAACTGTAGCACACATGCAGAGTGTCTAGGTCAGTCCCATACAAGATCCCTTGTTGTCAGTTCAGTCTCTGTGAACCCCTATGAGCCTATGTTTGTTGATTCTGTGTTTTCTTGTGGTGTCCTTGACCCCTCTGGCTCCTACACTCCTCCTCCTCATCTTCTGCAGGGTTCCCTGAGCTTTACCTAATGTTTGGCCAAGTCTGCATCTGTTTCCATCTGCATTTGCTGGATGAAGCCTCTCTGATGACAACTGGGCTAGGGGCCAATCTATGGGTATAGCAGAATATCGTTAGGCATCATTGCATTGACATATTTTTCTTCCAGTTGTGTTTGGTTCTATCCTAGGTCTTTGGGTCATCCAGCCTGTGATGCTCCAGGCAGGGTCAGGAGTGGGCTTACTCTCCTGGCATGAGTTTAAGGCTAGACCAGTCATTGGCCACTCCCTCGATCTCTAGGTCACTCTTACTTCAGCACATCTTATAGGCAGGACAGACTATAGGTCGAAGGTTATGTGAATGGATTGGTTTCCCACTCCCTCCATTTGAAGTCTTGCCTGGCCACAATCCATTTTAAAAATGGGGTACAGATCTAAACAGAGACTTCTCAACAGAAGAATCTCAAACGGCCAAGAAACACTTAAGTAGATGTTCAACATCCTTAGCCATCAGAGAAATGCAAATCAAAATGACGCTGAGATTCCATCTTACATCTGTCAGAATGGCTAAGATGAAAAACACAAGTGACATCTCATGCTGGAGAGGATGTGGAGCAAGGGGGAACACTCCTCCATTGCTGGTGGGAGTGCAAACTTGTTTATTTCCAAAGTGCAAACTTTGGGAATCAGTGTGGCAGTTTCTGGGAATCAATCTACCATAAGACCCAGTTATACCTCTCTTGGGCATATACCCAAATGATGCTTAATCATACCATAATGACACTTGCTCAACTATGTTCATAGCCAGAACCTGGAAACAGCTTAGATGTCCCTCAACTGAGGGATGGATAAAGATGGATAAATGGATAAAGAGAATGTGATACATTTACAAAAAATTCCCTCATCCAACCACACAGACACACAAGACAAAAACAACAATCAGTGGCCTGGGTTTTTCTTTGCATTCCTAGGGCCTTGTTCTTTTTCTGATATTTGGACTTTTACTGAGTAATCAAGAGAAGGCACTCATTGACTGCATGGGAAGTAATCAGAAAATTCCCCGATGAATTCAAGTTTCAGTGCTATATTTATTGTTAGGACCAATTCCCTTTGGATTCCATGCCAATGTCAGAACTCTGGTCATGGCTGAAACTCTTCAGTGTGAGACCCAGAAAATTCCTGAAAATAATGGGACCATCTGCAAAGCAGGAGGAGAAGCGGGGACTGAGATCTGCACAGAACCTCTGCTTTTTGGTAGAGCAGCTGTTCTCAACCTTCCTGATGCTGCAACCCTTTCATACAGTTCCTCATGTTGTGGTGACCTCCAACCATAAAATTACTTTGCTGCTACTTCATAACTGTAATTTTGCTACTGTTATGAATCATAAAGTGAATATCTTAAATGTAACCCCAAAGGGGTAGTGGCCCACAGGTTGAGAACCACTGTGGTAGAGTGCAATCGCTGTCCTTCTACTGCAGTTGAACAGATTAATTCAAATCAGACTTTTTTTTTTTTTTAAAAAAAAAGATTTATTCATTTATTGTGTATACAGTGTTTTGCCTGTAGGCCAGAAGAGGGCACCAGATCTCATTAAGGGTGGTTGTAAGCTACCATGTGGTTGCTGGGAATTGAACTCAGGACCTCTGGAAGAGCAGCCAGTGCTCTTAACCACTGAGCCATCTCTCAAGTCCAAATCAGGCTTAAAAAAATATTAATTGAGCACGAGTGCAAAGAGTCCTGGATTGCAATTATGGATCATATATTCTCTGCCTTTATGTCACTTAAGTTCAAGTGAATTTAAAGTAGTTAATAGGAACATCTTTTTCATGTATAACTTGAATATGTCTGTACCTATAATTGACTCTCAAAGGCCCTGACAGCAGGATGACATGGAGTTGCTGGGGGAAGAGGCTTGTGTTTATGAGAAGGGGTAGGCTGGACTTAAAGCTTTTGAAGATAAGACCAAATCATCTTGTTGACTGATGAACTTGTACAGAATAAAATTGAACAAGGGTTTTCTATATTGTTTACATTTGTATGGCTTCTTTCAGTATGGGTCTGTTCATGGATATGAAAAGAACCAGATTTACAAAGGCTTTCCTATAAAACTTACACTTAAATGATGTTTTAGGTAGGGTTCTCTAGAAGAATAGAATGAGAAGAATGTGTATGTTCACACTCACATGCACACACACACACACACACACACACGCACACACACACACACGGAGAGAGAGAGGAGAGAGAGGGGGGTTATCTAAACTGGCTTGTATTATAGGTGAGTAAGTGCTGGGTATCAAAAAAACAGCCATCATTATCCTTTAGAGGCAAAGAGCTCAATGGCTACTCAATCCATGAAGTTGGATGTCTCAGGACTGAAGACACAGGATTCTCCCCAATCCCTCCCAAGTCTCTGGTTCTTTATATTGAGACCATATTGGAAGGCTGAAGAACTTGGAGTCTAATGTTGGTGGAACATGGCAAAGATAATGACAGATGCACTCAGGAAGAAGTGAAGGTGGGTTTTCCTTTAGCCTTTTTATATATGGGCCACCTGTTAGATGGTGCCACCCAATTTGAGGGAGGATGTTCATTGCTCAGCTAGTCTTCTCTAGAAGCATTCTCACAAACACAATCAGAGATATATCTCTTAGGTCAGTCTAAATCCCATCAAGTTGATAATCAAGTCCAACTATCACATTGTATCCTTTTAAATTTGATATCTAACCACTTCTCAAGTTACACTTACTTTGCAAGTAAAGACAATAAAAGGGGCTGGGATGCAGAAGAGTTGGTAGAGTGCTTGTCCACTGAGTATGAAGCCCCATGTTTGAGTCCCAACCCCACATAAGTTGGGTATGGTGGTACATGGATGTAATCCTTGAAGTTGGGATGTTTAGTAAGAAGATCAGAAGTTCAAGGTCATCCTGAGCTACATAGCCATTGATTTTGTCTCAAATAAAACAAACCGATATCTATGAGAACCTGTCTTAAAACAAACAAAAGGACACATGTCATAGCTTCACCTATGATGATATAACTATCCCATACAACCCAAAGCACACTACTTATTATCCAAGACTAGATAGTGAATATCCCTTGTGGAATATTTACAATTTAAATACACTAATATAGATTCAGAACTTAAGTACTGATATCAACTCATTGCTATGTTGCATAATAAAAGAATAGGAGAGGAAGGAAATTGGATGCCATATATATACATATGTACATTATATACTCACATATACATATATATATCATGTATATGTGTACAAATATATCCTTAACAAAATAGGGCAAAAACAGTTATGTTAAGTACACTCCTCATTTCTGTAACTGGTCATGTGGCCATAGTTGGTATTATCTACCCATCTATCACCTATCTGTCTGTCTGTCTTTTTGTGAATGCATGTGTGAGTGTAGGCACACATGTGCCATGACACACATATGTGGAAGGAGGACAACCTTGGGTGTCCACCCCATCTTCTACCTTGTCTCTTGTCATTTGCTGCTGTGTGTGCCAGGCTGGCTGGCCCATAAGCTTCCATGGACTCCCATTTCTGCCTGCCATCTTGCTGTAGGGGTGCTGGGGTTACAGAGGCTGACCACCCCCCATCCTAGGTGATGTGAATTCTGGGGATCTGATTTCAAGTCCTCATGCTTGTATACGGTTCTCTTTCCTGCTATCCATTCCTAAGCATTTGCACAAACTTCCTGCTTTGGAATGGTCAACTCCTTTGTGTCCTTTCTACAAATCTGAACAATCCTTAGATTATACTTAAGTGTGATTTATACAACAATGACTTTGCTGTAGCAGTCTCTCATTTCTGTGAGTATCTGAATTTAATCTGCAGATGATCAAAACCATGGCAGGAACTGAGAACAACCACAGTGTTAAGTGTTGAACCTGAGGGGTTTGAGGGACTTCTACATCTAATAGACAATATCATGTCTTAAATGAAGGACAAAAACCTGGCTTGTTTAGGTGATGGAAGCTATGGGGACAAGTAAAATTGTTCAGGTTAACACACAGGGGGAGGAGTCAGAAGGGATACTTGGCCTTTGAAAAAAAACCAATCCAACACCACGAGAAATTAAGGACAGGCTGTCCCTTTACTAGTTCCAACCTGTTAGCATTTGTTTGTGTCCAGTCTTTGCTTGCTCCGAAATTCATTATAAACAAATGCCTCTGGGAGCGACCAATTCTTTGAGTGTTGTCTGGTTCACCTCTGTTCACACATAAGCATTTGAAGAACTGTGCACAACCACTTTACTGGTTCTTTTCTGCCTACTTCAAATGCTGCTGCACCCAAGAGTTCATCAGCCCATCAAAACATCTCTCAAAATAACCCAGGACCTTGTCTGGGTTTGTTGGGTCTGGGGTCACACAAGAATGGAGAACAGACCACCGAAGTCTATTAAACCAGAAGCAGACTTTTTTTTCAAGAAAAAGAAAGAAAGAAAGAAATAAAGAAAGAAAAAGAAAGAAAAAGGAAGAAAGAAAGAAAGAAAGAAAGAAAGGAAGAAAGAAAATCATTGCTGGGCACAAAAACTTATCAGCTAGCAGAGACCACAGCCAGAGGTGGATTTTGAGGCTGTGGCAATTGGAGGGGGTTATGAGCCCCCTTTTATAGTAAGGGAAAACATTAGGCATGAACAAAGGAATTTTTACAATTCTGAAGTTAAACTTTTAGAGACAAATTGTTTTAGGTTTTACAATTTTCCATTAATAAGGTTTTGGACGGGTTCAGTTAAATGATATTTGTATATCCCTGCAGCCCTTCCTGACACAGCTAATTGATGTTTGCTCCAACCCTGCCACTTTTCCTGACACAGATGCCTTCCCATAGTGGGAGAAATGTGAAGCAGTGCAAAGCAGGTTGTCATGTAGAACTCATTAAAGCTAACTTTGGTTTCGGTAGTGAGTGGTAGGGGGTTTATCGAGAATAGCTAACCCCAGGGCTACAGGGGACAATCTAAAAAACTAACATTTGGGGTGCTGACAGAGCTGCCCATTGTAAATCACGGAAGGACACAGTTAAAGGTTAATCCCTATTTGCTGGCAAAGCTGATGGCTGTCAGCTTTTGTTTTCATTTCTCTCTCTCTCTCTCTCTCTCTCTCTCTCTCTCTCTCTCTCTCTCTCTCTCTCTCTCTCTCTCTCTCTCTCTCTCCCTGTTTGTTTTCAAGACAGGGCTTCTCAGTGTAGTTTTGGTGCCTGTCCTGGATCTTGTGCTCTAGACCAGGCTGGCCTCGAACTCACAGAGATCCACCTGGCTCTGCCTCCGGAGTGCTGGGATTAAACGTGTGCGCCACCACCGCCCGCCTCAGCTTTTATTTTTTAGGTTTGCAATTTTATATTTTTATATTCCTGGACCCTTCAGGTTAGTCTTTACACTCTTCGTTTTCAATTTATTTTCTTTCTGACATTTGCAACAGGATCGCAACAGGGTTTCCCCTTGCTTAGCTGACACTTTCAGTTGTTTAGACTACCACAAAGGATCACAAACACCCATCAGAGGGTTGTTAGTGGATTATTTATTTTTCACTAAGTAACCTAAGTCTGTTTCATTCAAATCTCCATTCTGTGAAAGAGCTATGATTGACCACACAAGGAGGAAAGACTACAGAAAGAGAACTGACCGCAAGTGTTATGCTGTGGAAAGACATCAGAAGCAACCCAGAATTAACTTTTTGGTCTTTGAGTTACCTTTCTTGAAGCTACTAGGTTACAACTTCTCCATATGACCACAAGGGGGCAGCATCAAAAAGCGAAAATAGCTCCTTGATCACCAGTACAAGTATCCTTCCTTGTCCTGTTTTCTGGTGAGGGCCTATCACTCCAGTCCAGTATTTACTGTTTTCCACCCCGGTCATTTCTTTTCTCTCTTCCACGGTAAGACCCTCCCCCCCCCCGCCCCCGCCCTGTACCACTTTCCTAAAAAGGTCTCAGAAGAACTGGGTAGGAGTCAGGGCTCAGCTTTCCTTGGGGGTTTAAGTGGACCTTGGGTCCCAGATCACAGATCTCTGCTGGCACTCCCAAAGGCCACCAGACAATTTATATTTAGGTAGCAGAACTGATGATGGACATGCCCTGGCTCAGACCTGAGAGAGGCAGCAAAGGGGAGGTTTGTCTTGGCTTTGGGAAATCCATAGAGATTGTGCAGGGCATGGAGGGTGCATTTGGACAGCCTGGCTACTTAGAGACATCTGTCTTTAAGCAGCCCTTCCAAATCACAGTAGCCTGGACCAGAGACTATGTTCAGTGACTGGCTTAGAGAGGAATTTCTTTCAGCTTCTGTGAGGCCAGTTCCAATTATTACCGACCTCTTGAAGAGGACTCTACAGTTGTAGCCTTCTGCCCTTAAGAAGCGAGGCAAGGGAAATTACTTTACCAGGAAAAATGTAAAATGCAAAGTGTGTGTATGTGTATGTACATGTGTGTGTATGTGCGTGCGTGCGCGAGTGCATATGTGTGTGTGTGTGTGTGTGTGTGTGTGTGTGTGTTGGTTGTATAGATAGTGCTTGGTTCTAACAAGGAAGCAGAGGATGGAAGCTGGGCTGGAAAGCAAATTTGAGCCTCACCGTTAAATGCTTGGTTAACAGACGATGGGTTCTGACTGTGTCCGAAGGCTAGGGAGATCGCCTATGACTCTATAATCAGAAGCCTGACACCTCAAGTCGTGCTTGTGAAGGTGGACATAGGTTTGGGAGGGGTCTTATTGGGGCAAGGGGAGGCCCATAGATATCCAGGCAGAAGTGTCTTAGGACTGGTAGGTTCTATGACTGGGCCTCAGGTTAGGGCTATGTGGAGGAGTGGTGAGTTGAGTCAGGAGTGACATGAGCTTACCAGGAGAAGAGGTAGAAGAGTGTGCCTGTGGCCACCTGACTGTGACAGCAGCTGCACTCTGACTCTCTTTTCGTGCCTCCATTGTGTCTCATTTCAATGACACACCCCAGCTAAGCCCAGCTTGGGGTCAACTCTCACACTGACCTGGAGATATCCTGATGAGTGATTCCACTCTGTTTTGTGTTGGCCACCTGGAATGATAGCTTTTCTTCACCCCCATTTCTCCACTCCCCAGAAGACCAGAACAGGTTTCCACAGTTCTTGCTGATGAAAAAGGGTAATTACTTAGGGAGAAAGGAATCATTTTAAAAAACTGCCTCTTGTATGCCTCACCTGGAAATTCTGGCTCTCTGGGCTTGGATGAACAGGTTCTGTTTGCAACTCCCTCAGATACGTAAGAAATTATCTATTTGGGTATTTCATATATGGGTACAATGTATTTTGATAATATTCATCCCCCTTCCTTCCCTTCGACTTCTTCAAGGCCTCTTCATCCCAGCTTCACATTTGAGAAGTGCTATACAGACTTAGGAAAAAAAAATCTGTCTTGCAAACAGATTCTAGGATGAGTTCCCATTTCCTGCCATAAATCGGATTATGCTAGGTCAGAGGCACTCAGATGCCAAGCCTCTGGTTCTAGACCTAAGCCTGCCCCAAGCACAGAAGTGACAGTGTCAGAGTGGAGGGACCATGAGAACCTGATGGGATGTAGCCAAGAGTCATAGCCAGGTCAGCAATATCAGCTCCAAAAAGAAAGAGAGGTTGTTCGGAGTATTTGAGGAGGAGGAGACATTCACTCATCAAGATTAATTGAATGAGATCAAAATTTTCTTATGTAGTTCTGGGACCTTGGAGGGTCAGGATGAAGTCTGGGATATTCAGAGAGAGGTGTGTAAGTAAAATGACTTTGGATCTGGTTAATTTTTATATATGCTGTTTTTATTTATCTACAACTTTTTATAATAATGTTTATAAAATTAAAAATAGGAAGGATGAGAACAGAAAGAGGCGAGGGCTCAGGATACTTGAGTATTTTTTAAATTAAATCTTTTATACTATTACTACTCCAGTGTCTTTTTCTCATTAGCTTTTTCTCTTTTCTGGACCATCATTGAATACTGTTTCTCCTTTCCTCTTTCCCAGTCTCTGGATCTGGCATGCAGACACTACAGCCCTTGGTCCCTGTCATCACCACTCCAAATGGAAGTCTGGCCCATCCAGCCCATTTTCTGCTGGTAGGCATCCCTGGCCTGGGACCTAATACCCACTTCTGGCTGGCTCTCCCCTTATGTTTTATGTATGCAGTGGCCACACTTGGCAACCTGGCCATTGTCCTCATCATCCGTGTAGAGAGACGCCTGCATGAACCCATGTACCTCTTCCTGGCCATGCTTTCTACCATTGACCTGGTCCTCTCCTCTGTCACCATGCCCAAAATGGCCAGCTTGTTTCTGACTGGCATTCAGGAGATCGAGTTCAACATTTGCTTGACCCAAATGTTCCTTATTCATGCTCTATCAGCCATGGAGTCTGCTGTCCTGCTGGCCATGGCTTTTGACCGCTTTGTGGCCATCTGCTACCCATTACGCCATGCTTCTGTGCTCACAGGGCCTACTGTGGCCAAGATTGGACTAGCTTCTCTGGCCAGGGGATTTGTATTCTTCTTCCCACTGCCCTTCCTTTTAAAGCGGTTGTCATACTGCCGAACACATACCGTCACACACTCCTTCTGTCTTCATCAAGATATTATGAAGCTATCCTGTACTGATACCAAAGTCAATGTAGTTTATGGACTCTTCATCATCCTCTCAGTCATGGGTGTGGACTCCCTCTTCATTGGCTTCTCCTATATCCTCATCCTGAGGGCTGTGTTGGAGTTATCAACTCGAGGGGCAGCACTCAAGGCTTTCAACACCTGCATCTCCCACCTCTGTGCTGTCCTGGTCTTCTATGTGCCCCTCATTGGGCTATCAGTGGTGCACAGGCTGGGTGGTCCTACATCCCTGGTCCATGTGGTTATGGCTAATATCTATCTCCTGCTACCACCAGTAGTCAATCCCATTGTCTATGGAGCAAAGACCAAGGAGATCCGTTCAAGAGTTTTCCGTATATTCTCACAAGACGGTAGGTGAGAAGGACACCCAATTCTGATGTCCTCAATAATACCAAAGATGACAGGATGAGGATTTGCAAAATGACTTGATGATTACAGCATGCAACTCACTGGGCTGTCCAATTCTGGTTAGGGCACCAGATGGACTTTGTGTCTTTGTTTCTGGGAATATGTCAATACAGAACTTAGGATCAGTCTGGACAGATGACCATGGAGAACAACTGTGTTATGTGGCCTCTGTTATAATAGCTGTGCCATCTCTCTTCTTCCTAACTAGAAAATATGCATAGTTTTGAGATGGGAAGGCTATAAATACCACATCTCATGATTCTTTAGTTTTGATATTCAATTTTTTATGGTGCTTTCTCCCATGTGTACATGTCAGTAAATCTGTGTTGATTATATAACCTAATACTCATACCTTAAAGTAGTTACATAATTGCAATTGAGGGTTAATGAAGTCATTTGGAGGGGATATAATTGGAAAGGAGGGAATTGATATGAAATGTTGAAGTTTCTTTATACATTTGCATGCATTTATGTGGAGTCTGTCAGTGTCCATATGTGTGGCTACATGGAAAATATTACTCCTATAAGGATGTTTTCTATTTTGGTTTTGTATATAAGTGGGTATGTCTATGCAGAAAAGATGGAAGGAGTGAAAGAGGGAGAGAGAAACATGAATATGTGCTAGGTATGTCTTGGTGAATGTGTTAGTTGTGTCCTGATGTGTGTATATGTTACAACTGATGTCATTGACTGTACCTTTACCTTGTTCATGAGATGCATGTCAGTTGGTGTGTTGATACACATTTGTGTAAGACTGCTGTTTTGTGTATCTTTATGGTAGGAAGTATATTTGTGGATGCCTGGTACCTGTAATCCTTTGCTCATATCTGTAGAATGTGACACACCCATCTATGGGTGTGTACTACTGGAATGGCTGGCCCTTCAACATGTGTGCTTTTTGTCTTTTAGAGTGTATCTATACTATGTCTATAGTGCATTGTATTTTTGATATGAATGTGATTATTGACATTTGTGTGTGTGTGTGTGTGTGTGTGTGTGTGTGTGTGTGTCTGTGCTTTGCTGTGATAATTCATTTTGGGGCATATTCCCATCACATATGCCTCAGACACATTTTACTTTTGTATTGAGTATGGATTATGTGGCTCACGACTCAGTATAGACTTGATATTTCTGGATTGATAAGTGGTTTTAGTGTGGAGCGTTGGGTGGAGATAGAAGATTGATGAAATCTGGTTCCAAGCAGCAGGAATAATTTCTGGCATTGAGACACAAATCTCTAAGACATCTGGATCCTAAGTCAAACTCAGGCTTTGGTTATGACTCTGGGAACATAACTAATCATGCTGGTTTTCTCAAAGGCCTCTTTTTTTTCCCTCAAAGGCCAGGCCATACCTTTTCCATCTTACTCACAACCTCTTCTCATCTTCCTGCCCCTTCATCTGGGCATTGGCTTCCTGAAGTCCCTGTCTCTGCCTTCCTTCCTCAGTGGCAGCTCATAGTTTCCTTATCTCCCCCTTTCATTTCCTGATGGTTTACCAAGCATGTTTAAAAGTCCTTGACTGTAGATCTGTTGATCTCACTGGGGAAGCAAAGAGCAGAAGAAGATGAACATGTAAGTCTTCAAAGGCCCCGATGTCTGTGAGCGTATGGTACATCTTACTGATGTCTGTGAGGGTATGGTACATCTTACTGATGTCTGTGAGGGTATGGTACATCTTACTGAAGGCACACTCACTCTGCTTACAGATATTGGCATCATGTAAAAAAGATGAACAATGAAGAAGTATAGATAGAAACTAATGTAGATTATGACAGAGCAAAGAATATCAAAATACAATGTAAATGGTAAAAATTTGGAAATACCACTAGGTGGTATATTTTATAATCTCTCTTGATTTTATTTCCTCATGTGTACAATGACCAACTATGACATCAGAAATGAAACAGATTTTTGACATCTTTTTAAAATGTTAATTAAGTGTTATCAGCATGCAGTAGATGATCATATGTATGCTGTTTTATTATACAAGTCTAAAAAAGCACCATTCATGTTATGGTCTATATGAACAACCCTGGAATTTTTGAAAAATTGCAGAATTGTGGCCAATGATGCTATCCTGATATATTGTTATACCCAATTTAAAAATCAATCAACCAATCGAACCTTTTTATCTCTTAATAAATAAATTATTTTACAAATTTTCAGAGAAGTTGAAATTTATTTCTCTGTGTCTTCATCAGACTTAGGAAGGGAATTCAAAAGTGCACAACCCTGCCAAGAACCTTCTTCAGATGTGGCCTCTGTCATCATCAGAAAAGGAGGCATTGTGGGGTTGGAATCATATGGATTCAGATTAAGATTAATGACTTTTATTTGAAGACCAGTTATTTAACCCATTAAAACATAGCAATTTTGTAAACTATTAACACTGTGAAATATAAATGCAACGTGGGTCTTATCAAATGATTGTGGGATTAAATGAGATAATGAATATGAACATGGGAAAAATCAAAAGCAATCAATAAATGTCGATGATAATGGTTTTAAATAATAAAAATGACAGTCATGTATGTGACTCACACCTTGGAAGATAGGTTTCTAAGCACATCAGTTCCCAGTTTTCATAACCAAGTTCCATGCTAGGTCTGAAGGCTGCTCCCTTGTCTAGATTAAATTATTACTACTTGGTTTTCTGCTTAGGAGAGCTTGGGAATCTCTGAATTCTCTAAATCTCCTTGATTGTATGACTGGTGGTGATGAGAGTCATTGTGGCTTTGCTGGGAGATTTGCCTAGACAAAGTACTTCCGTTAAATTCCCATGGTCTCTGTGCTTTCCTCTATCATGAAGTACCAACTGCTATAATCCATCTGGATGCTTATTCCTCTGGTACAGATCTCATGGAGTTATATAGCAACTTTCTGCTTATTCTCTACCATAAATATTTAAATGCTCCTATGAGACTCTCCTGTCCCCTGTAATGGCAGGACTCAGGCCTTGTCTAGCTCCATACTTCTAGACCTGGCAACAATGAGCTCTGTGACTATGTGGCTCAGCTGCTTAGTGATATGAAGAGGGAGAGTGCATTTTGTTGTTTTATTTTAAATAAAAATTTACTCTTGTTCCCTTATCCAATCTCACCTCGTACTTCTTTCTCTAACTGTATTCCTCGACTGTTCTTGTATTATCCTATGAAATTTCTAAAGTGCTTTCTCCAACTAGTAATGGTCAAGTTATGAGCTATAGTATAGCAGCATTATATTTTAGGTATTGCTTTTTTTCCATTTCACAGATGAGGAAATCAAGGCTCTGACAGGCTTATGACTTCTTATCACACATTTGTGGCTCAATTCTACACACCTCCTTCCAATGTTACACACTTGCACTGCAGACCTGACTGTTAGATTAATACACAGTAAAGGGTCCAAAGGAGGAGTAATGGTAGAGAAATGATCTGCAGTGTGTGCTCCATGCTGGAAGAATCATTGGATAGTTATCCCATGTCAAAAATCTCTTGTTTGGAAGACAAGCAATATGTTCCTTGAGAACCCCTTTATCTACTGAACCATCTCAGCAGCCAAGCTAAGAGTATCAAATATGCTTTGCATACAAATATTTTTGTCAGATATACACTTTGCATCCTCCTCCACTGTGTGACTTACCTTGTGCTTGCTTCCACATATTTCAAAAGTTAGAAGTTTTTATTTTGATGAAATTTGATTTTGTAGAGTTCTATTCCTTTTGTGGTTGCATCTAAAAACTCATTTGCAAACTGGAAGTCACATAAACCGCTTTTCTGTAGAAGCTTTACAGTCTTAAGTTTTACATTTAGTTCTAGATCCATTTTGAGTTGTTTGAATGTACAGTGTGAAATACAAATCAAAGTTAACTTATTCCCATAATGACACCTGATCTAATCAACACTGGCTTATCTATGAATAACTATATATAACTATCCTACCATTGTGTTACTATGTCCAATTATGCTGCCTTTGCAAAAAATTGATTATCTGCACATATATATGTCCAACTCTAGACTATTCTGCTTAATGACATATTTGTCTATGTTTATACCAAGATCACATTGTTTTGATTGGTATAGCATTGTGAGAAATCTATAGAAAATTAAATATTTGAATACTTCAACTTTGCTTCAGATTTTCAAAGTTGATCAGTTTTTATTTCCATGTAAATTTTATCAGCAATTTAAAATTTATAGCAGCATAATTATAAAGTAGAACAAAATTCTTTTGAAATTTTGTTTTGGGCTTCATTGAAACTATTGATCCAGTTTGAGAGAATTAGTGTGATTGAGTCTTCCAACTTACCAACAGGATGTTTTCCTCTTTTTAAAACTTCTTTTAACTTCTTTCAGAAAAGATCATAGATTCCATTCAGTACTTAAAGTATTTTACCAGAGTTATCTCTAAATATTTTATAGTTTTGATCCTAATATAAGTGGTATTGTCTATTCAATTAAAATGAAAACTTATACATCATTAGTACAGAGAACTATGATTTATCTTTATTAATCTTGAAACTTAAAAGTTACTATTCCCAAATTATATATATATAAATATAAAATATATTTATATATAAAATATAATATATAAATATATAAAATATAAAATAAAATTATACATATAATTTTATATATGTATAAATATATAATATATAATATATATATTTATTCATAAACTTTCTTGACAAATTTTGCCAAAATTTCTTCATGGATGATCATGTTGTCTGTGAATGAAGTCAGTTTTATTTTTTGCTTTCCAAATGATTTCCAAAATGGTGTCATTTGTGTAGGTACAAGAGCAGTATGAACTTCCTATACCATCTTAATGGGAAAATAGTCACTCTTTTATTATTAAGTATGTCTTAATCAATTCTTTTTTTAATGTATTTTTTTATTGATTTTTTTGGGAATTTCACATCATGCACCCCAATTCCACCAAGTTCCCAGTCCCTCCATATCTGTCCTTCACCCTTGTAGCATCCTCCCCCAAAGGAAAACTTAAAAAACAGTAATAAAATGAAATAAAAGTGAATAAAAACATAATAATACACATAATAATAATTAAAAAGAGATAAACACCCCCCAAAACAAAAACAAACAAAAAAGCAAACAAAAGAAACACTTTGTTCCTCCATCTTTCCTGCCTTGCCATCCTTTCTGCATCTTCATTCGTCTTAGTGGCGTTGGGAGCTGCTGTGTGTCATGCAGTAGACACTTTTGTCCAAATAGCTTTACTTGCAGATGTTCATTGTATAATATGTTTTTGGTCAGGTTCAAGACCCCTGGCTTCTGGTACGCCGTCAATACTGGACCCCCACCGAATCTCCTCTTGGATATCCTGCTTTGCCCTGAGTCATAGAGATCCTGAGGCTATGGTTCCACAGGATCAGTCCCTTCACGTGTTTCAGCAAGTTATAGATGGGGTAGATGCGGGGGAGTGCCATCTTAAAGCCCTGGATGTGTGCCAGGAAGGTAGCTGAGTTGGTCCTTCCAGGATGCTGGGACCACCCCCATCAGGAGGTGGAGCCCACCTTCTCAAGTGCGGGGCCAGCTCATCTATAAGGGTCAGGGCCAGCTCTCCCATGCTGGGGTCATGAGGTCCAGAATCCCAGGCCAGTGAGGGGCGGGACCAGCTCAGCATGGCCCTTGTACTAAACACATGGTTCAACACCATTGGTTCTCATGGACCTCTGTGGTAACACAGGAAACAAACATCAACACAGACCCCAGCTACATCAGAACCATGCACCCAGACATGGCCATTAGAGGCAGCTTGGGCCTGGGTATCACCATGGCCTGGATGGCAGCACAGGCCACTTAGATTGGCATTGCCCTGGCTGCAGGGTGGCCCTAGGACATCAATGTGGCCCCAGGTATCTGCATAGTCTTCAATGGTAACAGGAGCCAGGGACATCAGCATAGACCCTGGCTGTGGTAGAGCCATGGACCCAGATATGGCCATCAGTGGCAGCTTGGGTTGGGACATTACTATAGCCCTGGGTGGCAGTGCAGGACACTCAGATCTAAATGGCCCTAGTGACAGCATGATCCTCTGGCATCAACATGGCCTCAGGTGTCAACCCAGGTCCCGGGCATCTACACAGCCTTCATGGTAACAGTAGCCATGGACATCAATGTAGACCGTGTCTGTGATAGGACCATGGACCCAGATATGGCCCTCAGCAGCAGCTTGGACCTGGATGACTCCATGGACCCAAGTGGCAGCACAGGCCACCCAGATCAGCATGGGCTAGGCAGTGACCTGCCACTCATGCCCGTCCCAACATGGCCACAGGTGATAACTCAGAAACCAGGCATCCTTGTGACCTTTGATGGCAACATGGGCTATGGGCATCAACATAGACTCCAGCTGTGTTGGGGCCACAGACCCAGATGTCACCATGGCCTTGGGTTTGCCCCAGCTGCAGGGTGGCCCTCAGACACTAACATGGCCCTAGGTGGTGGCCCAGACCCCAGGTATCCCCACGGCCTTCTCTGGTAACGGAAGCCATGGTTATCAACACAGACCCTGGCTGTGGCAGGATTATGTTAATCAGTTCTTGAGTGGATTATTGAAACATTTGACCACACTTCTAGATTTCTTTCTTTCTGTATGTTTATCACTGTTGAGTTTGTGGAGGTTTGTTTTGCTATGACATATGTGTTGTCTAATGGGAGTAAAGCCACTTTGGCCTTCTTATGACTACTCTAGTCACGACACATCTTTTTCTGCTTGTTAATTTTCCCTTTTGTCAATTTTGTGCATGTGTACAACATATTGTGATGATCTTCATCCCCATCACCCTCTCTTATCTCCTTTCACTCCCACAGGCTCCTTCTTCCCAACTACTTCTCCTCCTACTTCCATGGTTTTTTAAAGTTTTGTTAATTTACTTTTATTTGTGCAGAGCTTTTGTGAATAGCCATAGCTGCCGCATATTCTCTACTGGAACAGCTGGAAGACAGCTGTTCACAGCCCTCCTCATCCTCCGGCTCTTCCAATCTTTCTGCCTCTTCTTCCATGATGTCTCCTTACCAGAGACACTCTTAAGCTTTGTTCCCAGGAGGCCTCTTAATAACGTGGAACTAGTTTGATCATGTATGGGGTTATGCTTTGAAGGTTTGCCAATCAGAACTTGCTCATATTGAGGTGTGGGCTTCTGTACCCCCAATAAAGAGGCGAACTGTGAAACCCTCCAGTCTGATGGTCAGGGAGCCACCAGTCTTTGTCCAGCGTGATCACTGTACAGTGTTATTTCTAACTTTTTAAATGGTTCTCCCCGTAGTTTTAGTTAACTTGCTCATATAATTAGTACTCTGCTGAATTCTTGAGGAAGACTCTCTGCCCTCAAGGGTTGTCTTTGGGGCAGATTTGTCCGTCTCTAATACTTTGCCTTTGCATTTTGACTGACTTGGGCATCCTGAACCCCCAGTCCAACTTCACAACTGAGGGAAACCTCTAGACTCTGCCTGGATTCCCTTTCCCACGCTGCAGCATGGAAAGGAGGCAATGAACTAGAAGCTGCAGATATTATCTCAGCTGTTTATTTTGTCTCATGTTGTGCTGCCCCCATGGCCTGAGTCCAGCGTGGCACATACCACTGCTCACTTTCTCACTGTTTCACATGGTTATTACTTCATGCTGCCCCATCTTAGATGGAAATATTGTGTGTGTGTGTGTGCGCGCGCGCGTGCGCGCGCGCGCGCGCGCCATGCCCTATGGGCTAATGGAAGCAGCCGCAGTGGCTCTAGGGTAGTGGCAGAGCACCAGGTTGAGAGTTCTGCAGGTACCAAAAGCTCTTGTATTTAGTAGTTTTGATGTGAGTTATAATGATTAGGCTTGGCATTGTCTATTTTTGTATAGCATGGGTTAATGTGCCCTGTGCTTTGATGTAAAACTTCTAATTGTAGACTGAATAGTGAAATAAAGTGAAAAACCAATTAGAATCACATTTGTTCAAGTACAAATGTAGTTTCAAGTTATTTCAAAAGTTAGGTCACTTAGTTTCACATGGAAATTATTCTCTAACTTTGTTCTCTTACTCTTTTTACCCTTAAAAGAAACCCATGATCTTATGTGGCTGGTCAGGAGTAGAGAGAGGGTTAAAGAAACTGCATTACCTTCTCTTTCCTTGGCCTGGATTTCATTCAGTACACCATGGAGTAGAAGGCAGGGCGTTATCCCCGGGGACCATGTTTTGTGTTAGCTGGCCATAGAAGCCAGAGCTGAGAGAGAATGAGGTCTTAAGAGGATGGAACCACTGGGTCCCATGCTCAACAAGGACCTATCAACATCTGCAAAAGGAAAGTTGGGGGATAAAGTACGTACTTTAGGGAGGAGACAGGCTCTCTCAGTTGTGGAGTCTCTGAAAATGAACTTTGTCTTTCCCCTGGCTCTTTGATGGCTTTGTGAAGAAACCGTGAAAGAACCTCACACACAGCACAGGTGCAAAATGAGTTTCTTCTGGCCTTTTCTTACTCTCAGCTGTACATTTGGGATTGGTCTAAATATCCCAGCTGGCAGAGGTCTATTTTCAAAGGACTCTAGAGACCATCTATCTAATGCCTCTCCTCCCTTCCCCACTGCTTGGGCTTATCCTTTTAGGGCATGGAAGCTTAGAAGTGAACCAGAACCGTAGTAGGCTGGTGGGGCATATCTGCTGGTGGACTCCATGGACACAGCCTGCACTCCCAACAAGGAGGAGCAGAAAGAGGGAGGCGGGAAACCAAGAATAAAGAGCCCTGAGTGGACCACAGAAGGAGGTGGAGACTGAAGGGGCTGGGCTTTTTGCAGCCTGCCACGTCTCCCTCAGAAAGAGTGCTGGGGGAAAGGGGACACAGGATCTCTCAGCACAGCTGAGGTGAGTATAGCAGGCATGCATTGGGTTAGGGTTACTTGTAGCTGAGGACCTTCCATGACATCTCTTGAAAGGACGAGAAGCCTGGCTGTGAAGAACCAGATGTCACACTGGGTGGTGTTGGTGGTATGGAGGAAGCCTCTCACCCGAAGGACAGGCAATCAGTATAATGTGGGGAAAGGAGTGAGGATGTTAAATGTTGTTTAAAAGTAGTTTTCAAGTGTCTGTTTTCCAGTGACTGGTTTACTGGGGACTAAGAAGAGGCTGGCAGAGAACATGAGCTGATGTGAATGGAGACAGGAATACATTAGGTTTGAGTTGGACTGGGGTAGATTGGGATTGGATTGAGTTTCAGTGTATGGACATAGATGGCCTAGGTTATTACTGTGGTTGAAGCCTGTCTCTGATGGGAGGTCAGACTACAGCTATGGTTTTGTTGGGGTGTTCTGGGTGGAGTCAGGGCTCAATCAACATTCTATCAAGAGTATGATTGGTCCTCTTGCCAAGGCTGCCGTTCTGAGCTTGACTCAGATCTCGACTCAATCCTAGGACTGAGGTCAAGTCT
This sequence comes from Peromyscus maniculatus bairdii, assembly GCF_049852395.1. Classification (NCBI taxonomy): domain Eukaryota; kingdom Metazoa; phylum Chordata; class Mammalia; order Rodentia; family Cricetidae; genus Peromyscus; species Peromyscus maniculatus. Next base: position 113,869,979 of record NC_134852.1, read on the forward strand.
TTAGCTCATTTAAAAAGTAGCTTAATGTCTATAGAGCCAACTCCCTTGCCTTGTGTTCTGTGCCTTTAGATGCACCCAAACCATTGTAACTTTCTAAATGAGGTTTATTCTCTCTCACTTTGGGCCTTTGCCTTTGACAAAATGCACTTAAAACACACACACACACACACACACACACACACACACACACACACACACACAGGCACAAATCTGTTGTTTATGGCAAAGTTCTTGGGCATAGTCAATATAGTGCTACATGACCTGGCCCTTAGCCCCATCTTTGAGCTTTCTGCTCACGAACTCATAGGCTCATTCTTGCCTTAAGATCTGTTCCTCTTGTGGTCTCCCAAGCCTAAAACGTTCTTCCCTTAGGTCTTAGAATGGCTGGCCGATTCTTACCACAGGCTGCTTAGCTTGTTTGTCATCTCTTAAGATGTCATCTCCTCTGACCCCTGTGTGGACCACATCTATATTTTACCACTCCAACTCATCTTTAGTGCACTTACCTTTGCTTGCAATTTTCTTATCTGTGTCATTACTTTTTGCCATTCCCAGCTCAGTGTACAGGCTTGCAAGAAAGCTGTGACATTGTCTGTTAACCCACCGATTGATAGCCAGTGTGACACGACCTGTCTAACTGAATCTTTCTGTCTACTCACCTCACTGAATCCCCTGATGAACAGCAACTGGTCCTGCAAACCTTCACTTGGCAACAGCATGGTAGGGAAGGAACCCTCTGAGCCCAAAGACCTTGTGGCGAGCTACTGTTATCTTTGCTTCTGAGAGGCTTCAGCTCAGCCTTGCCCTCACAGGCATCACAATACACTGTGAGGACAACATGTTTGTCTGGTGCTTAATTCAGAGCTTGGCAGACAGGAGCCAGCCAGGCAGTAACTTGGATAAAAATGAGTGCATTGAGCAAAGTCCTCCATCGGGCGTTTATGGCACTCCACACCTGCCGGCAGCAGTCACATGCCAGACCAGCTGCACAGGCTACCAATAACCACCCCCAGCATTGCCAGTTTGTAGAGCACTAACCTGGCCCTACGCAGGAAGTGGAGGAGTAAGGACCTGAGCCCTGGGTGCTCTTTCTAGGGTGACTCTAGGGGACCAGACTGACTTAAGTGAGTGGGATAGGATGAAAACTTCACTCTAATTCTTGGAAATTCCATCTTTCAAGAATTATCTTGGGAATTAAAGTCAAGAATGACCAACATCCTTCAAGGTTCACTTGCTTTGCCAAATGTAAGCAGGTTTTAGGGCACAATGGGTATTGATAATTTGGTTAAATTTGGTTCTGGGGAAACTATTCATACAAAGTGCTGAGAAAAGCTCAGCCTCCTCAAGCGTCAAGGCTCCTCCAGGCTGCAGCCCCAGGTTATTGTCCATGAGGCCACCCTACCTCTCTCGGCCTGGAAGTAGAAGCCAGAGGCTCCCACCTCATTTGGGCTCCACTTTAAGAACACTCTCTTCCAAACATTCTAACAAAGGCTGGAAGTAGAGGGCCTCACATCATTGTTCTGGGTAAGAGACACTCCATTTTTACCCCAGATAAGGACAAAGACCACAAATCCCATCCTCATTCCTTCTTGCCCCACCTCCTTTCCCAATTTCCCTAAGTATGGAAACCTGCTTAGGTGTTCTGATCCCTAAAGAGGCTCCTGGACTCAGGCCCTTCATTTTGCCTCCCTTAGGTATAATATGGAAATTGTTCCTACGAAGCATCTATTATTAAGGAGACTGTGAGCACAGGATAGGTTTGGCATATTGGAAGCGTATAGGTTGGTCACTTAGGGCTTTATTCTTTACACTGCCACCTGTCAAATGGTTATCACTGCTTGTCTGACAAGTTGGTGAAAGGCTCTGGTTAGACTAGGAAATAGTCAGTAGAGAACAGAAGCCTTCTTCTTCACTTCTCTACTGTGGGGCCCGACCATGGTACAGTCAGGGGATTAGGCCTGGAAGAGAAGAGTGACCCATAGCCTCATCTAGGAGAGTTCTCTTTATTATTCTCTTACACTCTTGCCTAAGATTATACCTGGGCAAGTGTCCTATTTGTCAGACCCTCATCTTGCCTTACCTTTGGCCAGATTTTAACAGCTTCTAAAAGGTGTAGTGCAACCAAGGATAGCCCAAGATAAGAGAATAGGAGGTAGCCTCAGCCGTTTCTACTGTACTCATTGATTGTTAGGCCCCAGAAATGTCATTTAACCTCTTGGAGCCGTAGTTTTCTCATCTGTCATAAGTAAAGGATTCAGAGAACTCCATCTATCCTGAAGAACTATTCTCAGTCGAGAGATAATATTTATATGCCTGGTATTTTGTAGGCATTCAGTAAGCTCTATTAATATCACAAAACAGCAAGTCAGGGCTGGGAGAGCGCCTCATTGTTCTCGGGTCAGAAGAGAGGCCACAGAGCCCTTGTTTTCCTTCTTCCAACTTTCCCATGGGTCTCGAAGAGTTGCTGCAGCTCTGGTGAAGAAAGCGGGGTGGGCTGGTGAGAAGCACTGAGCTGGTATTGGAGGGAGTGCTTTGAAGGCCAGGAGAAGGGCTGAGACCCTGAAGTGCATTTAAACTCTGTACATGTGGGGTCTGCTGCTCTCTTCCTGAGAAAAGGCTAAGATGCCCAAATAGTTCCCAGAGAAACACTCCTAGGACTCACTAAGCTAATTTGACATTCTAGGGAAAAATTAAGAACAGGGTTACTCCTTTGGGATTAGGATGGTGTGTGAGAGTGAGTGAGTGAGAGAGGGAGGGAGAGAAGGAGAGAAGGAGAGAGAGAGAGGGAGAGAGAGAGGGAGAGAGAGAGGGAGAGAGAGAGGGAGAGAGAGAGGGAGAGACAGAGGGAGGGAGAGAAGGAGAGAAGGAGAGAGAGAGAGGGAGAGAGAGAGGGAGAGAGAGAGGGAGAGAGAGAGGGAGAGACAGAGGGAGGGAGAGAGGGAGTGAGAGAGGGAGAGAGAGAGGGAGAGAGAGAGGGAGTGAGTGCAAATTTCTTTGTTTATTTTTCCTTGGTTTTCTTCCATTTTCAAAACAGAATGATTTTGTTCCAACTTGCATGGAAGCTCCCAACCATCTCTTGAGAGAGTATGAGTGCTTGTAATTGTGAACCAGTACTGGGTCCACAGGGCCTTCTGAAGTTGTCCCTTTTGTTATCTTTTGGAGAGCTGTAGGAGACTGGCAGGGCTGTGCCATCTGAAGGGTGATACCTGGGCTGTCTGGGCCCCTTTCCATCCCTTCATTTCTCATCTCCACAGATTCTGAGGTCCAGATCTTGTTTTGTGCTGCCAAGGTACCTTCCTTCCAGGATGGCTGACTCTTCCCTTTTCATTTCGGACACCTCTATACCAGGGTCCATTCTTGCCACCTTGAGAAACTGAGTATATTTATACATATGTATATGGGTGTATGCATAGAATGAATACATTCTTCATTGAGTGAAGATTAAGGCAAACTGGAAAAAATAAATTTTCATTTTATATATTTTCATGTTATGTGCTCTTTGATAGTTTTATAATGCATTTTGACACAGCTGATAAATTCACAGTAGCCCTATGAAGTTGTTATTATCTGAGATAATAATAATAATAATAATAATAATAATAATAAAAATAAATAATTTACTACCCCAAGAGTTGAGGCCAAGACTGATGTTTCTACCCCAAAGGATCCTACTGACAGCCCCAGTCTGCTCACAGAGGCCATAAAATTTCACACTTGGACCCATGGCTTTTCCCAGGTTGCTTCCTAGTGCAGTATATTTTAATCTTAGCAATATGCCAAGTTTCCCATGTCTGTTCATGCGAACTGCTGGATGGCATGGATAGCTAGCTGGCCCTCTGGAGTGCTGGAGTCTCTTCTGGTTAATGCCTCCAGGTGAAGAATCCTAGGTGATGTCTGTCTTCAGATGAAGATGGTGCTGCATATATCCTCTTTGTACTTATCAAAGCCAAGACATTGCTTTGTGCTTCTTTCCTTCTCTTTTTGTCTCCCCCTCTCTTTCTCTGTCTCTGTCTCACTCTCTTCCTTCCTTCCTTCCTTCCTTCCTTCCTTCCTTCCTTCCTTCCTTCCTTCCTTCCTTCCTTCCTTCCTCCCTCCCTCCCTCCCTCCCTCCCTCCCTTCCTCCCTCCCTCCCTTCCTTCTCCTCCTGCTCTTCCTGCTCCTCCTTCTTCTTGCATTTTCTTACATGCCCTTTGGATCCCTGCCTGTTTTGTTGTCCCTAACGATTTCTGTCTTTCCCTTTAGGACTACACTGTACTGACTTTGTGTTTCTTTTCTGCCTCTGCAGTTTCTAAAGTTCAGGTATCTGACAGTTCTACCTACCCCCTGCCTGTGTGATCTTCATCAGATGCTCACCAAGGGATTCTGCTATTAGTAAAACTTATTTCATTTTGAATGAGCATAATTTGATGCTAATTACTAAATGGAGTCGTGTTCTTGTGTTAAGGAATTTATGATTAGGGGAAAAATAAGTAGTTCTTATAATCAGGAGAGTCAATGCATAAAAGGAGACCCAAACACAATTACTTGGGAATGCAGAACAGGAAATGGTCAATTATCCAGGGAAAGGATCTTAGGAAAAGTAACATAAGAGAGAAAAAAATAAGTGAGGGCATGAAGATCACACATGGGATCAAATCCAGGGTTTCCTGCATGTTAGACAAGCATGCCTCCAGCCCTTCCCTGGGTAGCACAGGCAATGGCCTGATACCATCTGATCAGTACTGTGGTGTGCAGGCGGGGATGCTTACACCAGACATGGCAGCTAGCTCCATGGCATCTAGCTTGTATGACTAGTGATCAACATCAAGGCAAAAAGAAACATTACAATTTTGTACACACTGTATGTGAGGTATAGTTTAAACACTTAGCAGTCATCATCTCATTTCATCTTCACAGCGGTCTTGTTAGGCAGGAGCTGGTATTAATATCATTTTGGCAATGAGGCAACAGAGACATAGAAGTAATAAATGATTTGCCCTAGTTAACACTGCTCCCAACTGGGATTTATGCAGGACAGATTCTGAAGCTCAGTGTCTTGATAATGACATGGTATTGACACTGAGATTTTAGTCTATGGACAAGAAGAACTTATGTGCGTGAGAGACAGCCAGGTAGTCTCTTTTAGAATCATATGACTGGGCTCCAGAAAGAGTATCAATGTATTTTGGGGTCAAGAGTTTATAGGTAGAAAGGTAGATTTACTATTAAAGAGATTGGGATAGTCTGGGAAGAGAATATAGACAAAGAACACCAAAGAAAATTTTGTATAGCGTTGTCATTTAAAGGTATTGCTGAGAATGAAGCCGAGGAGGGTGAAGATGGAGACGGGATAACAGGAACTGGTGAACGGAGAGAGATGAGGAGCATCAGGCAGGAGAAGGAGCAGTTTTAAGAAGCAGGGAGCTATGCCACTACAAATGCAATTCAGAAGAGTGAGCGGTATTGGTGACTTCGCCTGCTTGCCTGAAGTAGATTAACTACAGTTCTTTGCTTTAACTTTTTTCCTTCTAACAGATTGAATCAAACTTTATTATAAAAGCCCCCATCCCAGTTCTCATAGGCCAAACATATGTTTATATGTATGTATATGAATTCACATGACCACACACCTATATATGCACATATATTTAATCAGACCCCACTATCTGTAGATTCTGCATCTGCAGATTCAACCAACCATGGATTGAAATTAATTGAAAAAATATTGTGCTTTGGGGGAACTACTAAATAAAATAAGCATATCTTGAAAACAAACACTGTAATAGGTTGACAGTAGATCTATCTGCTAACTAAAGAAGCTACTGGGTGACTATCAGAAGCTATCAGTGTGGCTAGACTAAGTAAAAGGCTAATTTACATCTCAGGTAGTGCAGAGTTAGAAGCTACATTTTACCCACCCACCCAGTGTGACATACAGTTTAAAGTATGTGAACTGTTTGTTTTTTGAATTTCTTTTTCTTTTTTCTTTTTGGTATTTCAAGACAGGGTTTCTCTGTGTAGCTTTGCTCCTTTCCTGGGACTCACTTGGTAGCCCAGGCTGGCCTTGAACTCACCGAGATCCGCCTGCCTCTGCCTCCCGAGTGCTGGGATTAAAGGCGTGCACCACCACCGCCCGGCTGTTTTTTGAATTTCTATTTAATGGTTTCAGACTTCAGGTGAATACAGTTGATTGGAATAAAATAACCCGTGGTGAAAGCATGGCTAAGGGGAGATGTCCGCACTGAAAGGATGCTCCCATGAGAAGCACGAGGCAGCAGTGCAGGACAGGGCAGACGAAGGAGGCTGAGCATGGATCCGTCTCCACTGGAGACCGGCATCAGCATCCTTGAGAGATTCCGAAGTTACGTCACAGTGCTGGCGTGGTGGCTGTAAGGCTACGTTGTTTAAAAACTCTTTCGGTGCTTGGCATTGTAAATGGGATCTAGATGGGACAGCGATGGATCCACTGAAGCTGTCACTCTTTTCCTGATATGAGCTGTGTAGGGGAGTGTAAACTCTTGATTAGATAGCTGGGAAAAATGGAAATTCAGACTTCTCGTTTCAGGATAAAATCAGTCATGCTTTTATTGGAATAGGTTTTATCACAATAAAATAGATGCTATTAAATTAATATTGAAATATCTTCTCTGTATTGGGCTAATGTTAAAGTTAGGATTACGACTAAAATTAGACCATTAGATTAGTGATCAAGTTAGGTTTCAATGTCAGCTTATCTTACTACTCCCATTGATGCATTTGCATGAGAATCACCTTTGAATGGACTGATGAAATTGGCTGTAATTACAGTAAATATTAAAAATTTTAATTTAGTATTTCTCCATCCATAGTTTCATTTTCTAGGATCTGAAAATGGCTTATATGATTAACATGATCAATATTAAGCATAGGGAGTATAAGATACCACATAGGATGTAATTTGTTTTTAATTTGAGAACTAAGTGATTAATAATATCAGAATGTTGTCTTATTATTTCACTTACTATATACATAAGATTAGCAAGAAGAATTAAGTGAATTTTCATCTTGTACTTGAGTTATGGTTAGAAGAAATTTAGTGTAGGTTTAGAGTTTGGATAAGCAATGGAATTAGAGTTTTGTTAGAGAATATGACAGTAAGATCAAGGGCTGTATGGCATTGAGATTCTAGAGGACCTGACAATGACTTGTCTTTGTATTTCAGCTTCAACCTGCCTGGTACTGGCCACATCTTAGTTTCTTCACTATGGTGGGCATCAACAGCAATGAATCCAGTGCCACGTACTTCATCTTAATAGGCCTCCCAGGGTTAGAAGAGGCTCAGTTCTGGTTGGCTTTCCCATTGTGCTCCCTCTACCTTATTGCTGTGCTAGGAAACTTGACAATCATCTACATTGTGAGGACGGAGCACAGCCTACACGAGCCCATGTATATCTTTCTTTGCATGCTTTCTGGCCTAGACATCCTCATTTCCACCTCATCCATGCCAAAAATGATGGCCATTTTCTGGTTCAATTCCACTACCATCCAGTTTGATGCTTGTCTGGTACAGATGTTTGCCATCCACTCCTTATCTGGCATGGAGTCCACAGTGCTGCTGGCCATGGCCTTTGATCGGTATGTGGCCATCTGCCATCCTCTACGCCATGCCACTGTGCTTACATTGCCTCGTGTTGCCAAGATTGGCATGGCTGCTGTGGTCAGGGGTGCTGCACTAATGGCACCCTTACCTGTCTTCATCAAAAGGCTACCCTTCTGTCAATCCAATATTCTTTCTCATTCCTATTGCCTACACCAAGATGTCATGAAGCTGGCCTGTGCTGACATCCGTGTTAATGTCATCTATGGCCTCATTGTCATCATCTCTGCCATTGGCTTGGATTCACTTCTCATCTCCTTCTCATATTTGCTCATCCTTAAGACTGTGTTGGGCTTGACACGAGAAGCCCAGGCAAAAGCATTTGGCACGTGTGTCTCTCATGTGTGCGCTGTTTTCATATTCTATGTGCCTTTCATTGGATTATCAATGGTTCACCGTTTTAGCAAGAGGCGTGACTCTCTCCTTCCTGTCATTATGGCTAACACCTATCTGCTCATTCCTCCTGTACTCAACCCCATTGTCTATGGGGTCAAGACAAAGGAGATCCGGCAGCGCATTCTACGTCTTTTTCTCACAACCCCACATACTTCAGATCACTAGGAATCTGTGATGAAACCTCCCTCCATTTAAAGTTCTCTAATTCATAATTTACTATTAGCATCCTGGAAGACAGTATTAAGAAAACAAATCTTTCTTAATCAAAGCACAGCTCGAATCTTTCAAAGATGAAACTGGCTGTGGAATTTCCATGGGAATAGAATAAAACCTGCAATCTCCATTTTCCAACACCAGATTCCATTTTGTTTTTTCTCTATATGATTGTTAAGACCAACACTTGTGTTTTGAAGGTTATTATCTCCCATTTTATCACCACTAACAAATGTCAATTCATTTTACTGATGATGGTTCATAGCATTCATAGATGGAGCAACACATCAAAAATGTTCATCAAAGGAAGGACAAAAGGAAGATAAACACAAGACTATAATAAAATTATATAAGATAGATTAAAACTCCAATTTCCTCATCAGAATTCACAATGACTTTGGATTTCTAAGAAGTTATAACTGGATTTATTCTTCAAAACAATTTCCAAAGAAATCATTGTTTTTCTTTTGGGTCCCAGGCCAGAAAAAACTACATTTGTCTACAATATGATGAAATGACACACTTTGTTATGACAGTTGTCACAGCTATGAAGACATGTTTTTTTACCTATTTAAGTTTATCAGCTTTTTATTTGTACCCTGATTGCACCAATGGAGAAACGGATATTTCCCGGGAACCAGTGAATTACATACAATCATGGAAGCTCAAAAACAGAAGAAACTAATGAAATTTTCATGTCCAATCCTATGTCATGTAGAAGAATTGCTAGATAGACTTGTGAGATGTTGAGATGGGAATCTCCAGAGTCTTATGTTGTTTTTGGAGGAGGCATTTTCACTTACTTAGGGCTGCTTTGGGGAACTTCCTATTAATAGAAGGCTTTAATCATGCCACTAGACATTGCTCTATGTTCTAGCCCAATCACCACTGTGCCTGTCCAATGGAGTGTTCCCAGATAGATTTATTTGAGAAACAGTGTGAATAGTTGCAGATTCCCTGGGTGTCTGAGGGATGCTTTAAGAGAAGCAGTTGAGAATATCCATCAGCTTGTGGTATAAAGAGAGGAGGATAGTCACCACAGACTAGAGAGTCAAGAGCAAGAGACATGAGACTGAGTAGGGCCATTAGGTCACGTGACTGAGCAGGAAGTAAGACTAGGGGAAAGGAAGGTCTATAGAAAATGGGGATCACATATATAAGCAAACACCACAGACACCCAGGGCTTTAAGCTGTGTTGCAATGAGGGAAATAACGACTGCATTTCTGCCAATTGCACATACTATGAATATAGCCTTGAGGTCTACCTAGGAATCCTACACACTCGCTAGAGTATTTCCAGGAG